>NC_070612.1:66101562-66434231 GCF_027172205.1 Podarcis raffonei | reverse complement strand
CTAACCCTAACCCTAACCCTAACCCCTAACCCTAACCCTAACCCTAACCCTAACCCTAACCCTAACCCTAACCCTAACCCTAACCCTAACCCTAACCCTACCTACCCTAACCCTAACCCTAACCCTAACCCTAACCCTAACCCTAACCCTAACCCTAACCCTAACCCTAACCTACCCTAACCCTAACCTAACCCTAACCCTAACCCTAACCCTAACCCTAACCCTAACCCTAACCCTAACCCTAACCCTAACCCTAACCCTAACCCTAACCCTAACCCTAACCCTAACCCTAACCCTAACCCTAACCCTAACCCTAACCCTAACCCTAACCCTAACCCTAACCCTAACCCTAACCCTAACCCTAACCCTAACCCTAACCCTAACCCTAACCCTAACCCTAACCCTAACCCTAACCCTAACCCTAACCCTAACCCTAACCCTAACCCTAACCCTAACCCTAACCCTAACCCTAACCCTAACCCTAACCCTAACCCTAACCCTAACCCTAACCCTAACCCTAACCCTAACCCTAACCCTAACCCTAACCCTAACCCTAACCCTAACCCTAACCCTAACCCTAACCCTAACCCTAACCCTAACCCTAACCCTAACCCTAACCCTAACCCTAACCCTAACCCTAACCCTAACCCTAACCCTAACCCTAACCCTAACCCTAACCCTAACCCTAACCCTAACCCTAACCCTAACCCTAACCCTAACCCTAACCCTAACCCTAACCCTAACCCTAACCCTAACCCTAACCCTAACCCTAACCCTAACCCTAACCCTAACCCTAACCCTAACCCTAACCCTAACCCTAACCCTAACCCTAACCCTAACCCTAACCCTAACCCTAACCCTAACCCTAACCCTAACCCTAACCCTAACCCTAACCCTAACCCTAACCCTAACCCTAACCCTAACCCTAACCCTAACCCTAACCCTAACCCTAACCCTAACCCTAACCCTAACCCTAACCCTAACCCTAACCCTAACCCTAACCCTAACCCTAACCCTAACCCTAACCCTAACCCTAACCCTAACCCTAACCCTAACCCTAACCCTAACCCTAACCCTAACCCTAACCCTAACCCTAACCCTAACCCTAACCCTAACCCTAACCCTAACCCTAACCCTAACCCTAACCCTAACCCTAACCCTAACCCTAACCCTAACCCTAACCCTAACCCTAACCCTAACCCTAACCCTAACCCTAACCCTAACCCTAACCCTAACCCTAACCCTAACCCTAACCCTAACCCTAACCCTAACCCTAACCCTAACCCTAACCCTAACCCTAACCCTAACCCTAACCCTAACCCTAACCCTAACCCTAACCCTAACCCTAACCCTAACCCTAACCCTAACCCTAACCCTAACCCTAACCCTAACCCTAACCCTAACCCTAACCCTAACCCTAACCCTAACCCTAACCCTAACCCTAACCCTAACCCTAACCCTAACCCTAACCCTAACCCTAACCCTAACCCTAACCCTAACCCTAACCCTAACCCTAACCCTAACCCTAACCCTAACCCTAACCCTAACCCTAACCCTAACCCTAACCCTAACCCTAACCCTAACCCTAACCCTAACCCTAACCCTAACCCTAACCCTAACCCTAACCCTAACCCTAACCCTAACCCTAACCCTAACCCTAACCCTAACCCTAACCCTAACCCTAACCCTAACCCTAACCCTAACCCTAACCCTAACCCTAACCCTAACCCTAACCCTAACCCTAACCCTAACCCTAACCCTAACCCTAACCCTAACCCTAACCCTAACCCTAACCCTAACCCTAACCCTAACCCTAACCCTAACCCTAACCCTAACCCTAACCCTAACCCTAACCCTAACCCTAACCCTAACCCTAACCCTAACCCTAACCCTAACCCTAACCCTAACCCTAACCCTAACCCTAACCCTAACCCTAACCCTAACCCTAACCCTAACCCTAACCCTAACCCTAACCCTAACCCTAACCCTAACCCTAACCCTAACCCTAACCCTAACCCTAACCCTAACCCTAACCCTAACCCTAACCCTAACCCTAACCCTAACCCTAACCCTAACCCTAACCCTAACCCTAACCCTAACCCTAACCCTAACCCTAACCCTAACCCTAACCCTAACCCTAACCCTAACCCTAACCCTAACCCTAACCCTAACCCTAACCCTAACCCTAACCCTAACCCTAACCCTAACCCTAACCCTAACCCTAACCCTAACCCTAACCCTAACCCTAACCCTAACCCTAACCCTAACCCTAACCCTAACCCTAACCCTAACCCTAACCCTAACCCTAACCCTAACCCTAACCCTAACCCTAACCCTAACCCTAACCCTAACCCTAACCCTAACCCTAACCCTAACCCTAACCCTAACCCTAACCCTAACCCTAACCCTAACCCTAACCCTAACCCTAACCCTAACCCTAACCCTAACCCTAACCCTAACCCTAACCCTAACCCTAACCCTAACCCTAACCCTAACCCTAACCCTAACCCTAACCCTAACCCTAACCCTAACCCTAACCCTAACCCTAACCCTAACCCTAACCCTAACCCTAACCCTAACCCTAACCCTAACCCTAACCCTAACCCTAACCCTAACCCTAACCCTAACCCTAACCCTAACCCTAACCCTAACCCTAACCCTAACCCTAACCCTAACCCTAACCCTAACCCTAACCCTAACCCTAACCCTAACCCTAACCCTAACCCTAACCCTAACCCTAACCCTAACCCTAACCCTAACCCTAACCCTAACCCTAACCCTAACCCTAACCCTAACCCTAACCCTAACCCTAACCCTAACCCTAACCCTAACCCTAACCCTAACCCTAACCCTAACCCTAACCCTAACCCTAACCCTAACCCTAACCCTAACCCTAACCCTAACCCTAACCCTAACCCTAACCCTAACCCTAACCCTAACCCTAACCCTAACCCTAACCCTAACCCTAACCCTAACCCTAACCCTAACCCTAACCCTAACCCTAACCCTAACCCTAACCCTAACCCTAACCCTAACCCTAACCCTAACCCTAACCCTAACCCTAACCCTAACCCTAACCCTAACCCTAACCCTAACCCTAACCCTAACCCTAACCCTAACCCTAACCCTAACCCTAACCCTAACCCTAACCCTAACCCTAACCCTAACCCTAACCCTAACCCTAACCCTAACCCTAACCCTAACCCTAACCCTAACCCTAACCCTAACCCTAACCCTAACCCTAACCCTAACCCTAACCCTAACCCTAACCCTAACCCTAACCCTAACCCTAACCCTAACCCTAACCCTAACCCTAACCCTAACCCTAACCCTAACCCTAACCCTAACCCTAACCCTAACCCTAACCCTAACCCTAACCCTAACCCTAACCCTAACCCTAACCCTAACCCTAACCCTAACCCTAACCCTAACCCTAACCCTAACCCTAACCCTAACCCTAACCCTAACCCTAACCCTAACCCTAACCCTAACCCTAACCCTAACCCTAACCCTAACCCTAACCCTAACCCTAACCCTAACCCTAACCCTAACCCTAACCCTAACCCTAACCCTAACCCTAACCCTAACCCTAACCCTAACCCTAACCCTAACCCTAACCCTAACCCTAACCCTAACCCTAACCCTAACCCTAACCCTAACCCTAACCCTAACCCTAACCCTAACCCTAACCCTAACCCTAACCCTAACCCTAACCCTAACCCTAACCCTAACCCTAACCCTAACCCTAACCCTAACCCTAACCCTAACCCTAACCCTAACCCTAACCCTAACCCTAACCCTAACCCTAACCCTAACCCTAACCCTAACCCTAACCCTAACCCTAACCCTAACCCTAACCCTAACCCTAACCCTAACCCTAACCCTAACCCTAACCCTAACCCTAACCCTAACCCTAACCCTAACCCTAACCCTAACCCTAACCCTAACCCTAACCCTAACCCTAACCCTAACCCTAACCCTAACCCTAACCCTAACCCTAACCCTAACCCTAACCCTAACCCTAACCCTAACCCTAACCCTAACCCTAACCCTAACCCTAACCCTAACCCTAACCCTAACCCTAACCCTAACCCTAACCCTAACCCTAACCCTAACCCTAACCCTAACCCTAACCCTAACCCTAACCCTAACCCTAACCCTAACCCTAACCCTAACCCTAACCCTAACCCTAACCCTAACCCTAACCCTAACCCTAACCCTAACCCTAACCCTAACCCTAACCCTAACCCTAACCCTAACCCTAACCCTAACCCTAACCCTAACCCTAACCCTAACCCTAACCCTAACCCTAACCCTAACCCTAACCCTAACCCTAACCCTAACCCTAACCCTAACCCTAACCCTAACCCTAACCCTAACCCTAACCCTAACCCTAACCCTAACCCTAACCCTAACCCTAACCCTAACCCTAACCCTAACCCTAACCCTAACCCTAACCCTAACCCTAACCCTAACCCTAACCCTAACCCTAACCCTAACCCTAACCCTAACCCTAACCCTAACCCTAACCCTAACCCTAACCCTAACCCTAACCCTAACCCTAACCCTAACCCTAACCCTAACCCTAACCCTAACCCTAACCCTAACCCTAACCCTAACCCTAACCCTAACCCTAACCCTAACCCTAACCCTAACCCTAACCCTAACCCTAACCCTAACCCTAACCCTAACCCTAACCCTAACCCTAACCCTAACCCTAACCCTAACCCTAACCCTAACCCTAACCCTAACCCTAACCCTAACCCTAACCCTAACCCTAACCCTAACCCTAACCCTAACCCTAACCCTAACCCTAACCCTAACCCTAACCCTAACCCTAACCCTAACCCTAACCCTAACCCTAACCCTAACCCTAACCCTAACCCTAACCCTAACCCTAACCCTAACCCTAACCCTAACCCTAACCCTAACCCTAACCCTAACCCTAACCCTAACCCTAACCCTAACCCTAACCCTAACCCTAACCCTAACCCTAACCCTAACCCTAACCCTAACCCTAACCCTAACCCTAACCCTAACCCTAACCCTAACCCTAACCCTAACCCTAACCCTAACCCTAACCCTAACCCTAACCCTAACCCTAACCCTAACCCTAACCCTAACCCTAACCCTAACCCTAACCCTAACCCTAACCCTAACCCTAACCCTAACCCTAACCCTAACCCTAACCCTAACCCTAACCCTAACCCTAACCCTAACCCTAACCCTAACCCTAACCCTAACCCTAACCCTAACCCTAACCCTAACCCTAACCCTAACCCTAACCCTAACCCTAACCCTAACCCTAACCCTAACCCTAACCCTAACCCTAACCCTAACCCTAACCCTAACCCTAACCCTAACCCTAACCCTAACCCTAACCCTAACCCTAACCCTAACCCTAACCCTAACCCTAACCCTAACCCTAACCCTAACCCTAACCCTAACCCTAACCCTAACCCTAACCCTAACCCTAACCCTAACCCTAACCCTAACCCTAACCCTAACCCTAACCCTAACCCTAACCCTAACCCTAACCCTAACCCTAACCCTAACCCTAACCCTAACCCTAACCCTAACCCTAACCCTAACCCTAACCCTAACCCTAACCCTAACCCTAACCCTAACCCTAACCCTAACCCTAACCCTAACCCTAACCCTAACCCTAACCCTAACCCTAACCCTAACCCTAACCCTAACCCTAACCCTAACCCTAACCCTAACCCTAACCCTAACCCTAACCCTAACCCTAACCCTAACCCTAACCCTAACCCTAACCCTAACCCTAACCCTAACCCTAACCCTAACCCTAACCCTAACCCTAACCCTAACCCTAACCCTAACCCTAACCCTAACCCTAACCCTAACCCTAACCCTAACCCTAACCCTAACCCTAACCCTAACCCTAACCCTAACCCTAACCCTAACCCTAACCCTAACCCTAACCCTAACCCTAACCCTAACCCTAACCCTAACCCTAACCCTGACCCTGACCCTGACCCTGACCCTGACCCTGACCCTGACCCTGACCCTAACCCTAACCCTAACCCTAACCCTAACCCTAACCCTAACCCTGACCCTGACCCTGACCCTGACCCTGACCCTGACCCTGACCCTGACCCTAACCCTAACCCTAACCCTAACCCTAACCCTAACCCTAACCCTCTAACCCTAACCCTCTAACCCTAACCCTCTAACCCTAACCCTAACCCTAACCCTAACCCCTAACCCTAACCCCTAACCCCTAACCCCTAACCCCTAACCCCTAACCCCTAACCCTAACCCCTAACCCCTAACCCCTAACCCCTAACCCTAACCCTAACCCTAAAACCCTAACCCCTAACCCCTAACCCTAGCAGCATTGGTCCTTTGTGAGCTGGGACCTAGGGTAGCTCTGACAGTATGCTCCGTCTCCAATAAAAAACCTCGCAGCGTGAGTTGGTGCAGCGAGGGGCAAGACTTGGTGTTTTGCGAGCTCACGAAGATAGGCAAAGATGACTACAGAGAGCCAGGTGAAAGAACTGCAAGAAGCAGTCACGATGCTTTACGCAGAAGTAGCAGCATCCAGGAAAAGAGAAGAAGAAGCAGTAGCGCTCTGCCGGGATCTGCAGGCCAGGTGGGACCGTTGGGGGAAAGAGGGGCTGCCAGGACCCAAACCGGAGGGAGTTGGCCTCGGGAAGAGGGGGGGCAGCCTAGTAGCCCACTTCGATGGGAACCTGCAGCAATACCCTAACTTCAGAGCTGACGTGGTTTACGCGCTCAATTTGCTTCGGAAAGACTTTAGAGATGAGGAAGAGAAAGTGGGCTTCATAATCACTCATTTGCATGGGGAAGCAAAAGCGTGGCTGCGGAATTTGTGGCGCGAAAAAGACCCCGCCCTCAAAGATTCCGATGCATTTATCAAAGCTATGGACGCTTGCTTTAAATCTACGGTAGATGTAGATATTGCTCGTAGGGAAATGCATGGACTACAGCAAGGGAAAGCGACGGTGAGGCAATATCACTCACGCTTTTTTGCCTTACTGAACGTGCTGGGCTGGGAGAAGGACTCTATTGCTGTCAGAGACCTGTTCTGGGAGGGGCTAAGTGGAGAGGTGAAAGATGAGCTGGCAAGAGGGGAACGACCCCAAAGTACCCAAGAAGTTGCCCAAAGAGCGTTGGCGATTGGTGTGCGCCTGGAAGGACGCCCTTGGAGCAGGGAGGAAGGACGTAAGGCAAGCACCCCAGCCAGGAAAAACCCTTTCTTACCCAGAGAGGCGGGGCGGGCGCTGTCCATGCCTCCTTTGGGAAGGGGAGAAGAGCCGATGGAGATTGGTGGTGCCAGGGCTCAGACTGCCAGCAGAGCCCAAACACCGGGAGCAGTCAAGGCGAAGGCTCCTAGAGGGACCAGGAAGTGCTACATCTGCGACAGTGCACAGCACATGGCCAAAGAGTGTCCCCAGGGGCTCCAGAAGCACACTGCAGCCTCAGCAACAGTAAAGGGAACAGGTGAGCAGCCGAAACAGCTGCAGGGGGAAGAAGAAGCCTGGTTGGAAACAGAGCCACTGGGGCCCAACCAGGCAAGTCAGTGAAGCAGTCCCCAGAGATTTTACAGCCCACAGACCCCCTCCCACCCAAACCAGTGGTGCAACTCACCGCATCGCTCCAGTTGCCCAATGGGCACACCATGCAAGTACCAATAACCATTGACTCTGGGAGCAACGCAGACTTTATAGGAGTGGACTTTATCAAGCAACATCGCATAGCACTCATGCCAGCCATGATGCCCCTAAACGTCGTCACGGTCGATGGCAGGAAGCTACTGGGAGGAGAGGTGGTACAGCAAACACCACCGATGGTGATGCAAATTGGAAACCACCGCGAAGTCATCAGCTTCAACGTCACCCACCTGTCAGACACGCCCATAGTGTTGGGTATGAGTTGGCTGGATAGGCACAGCCCGGCATTAGCATGGTACCAGCGGCAATTGACCTTCTGCTCCTCCTACTGCGCAGAACACTGCATCCAGACCCGCCAGGAGGAGGAGGGGCAAGAGGATGAACCGCAGTTACACCTAGGCATGGTGCAAGCGGTACCCAACAAGTACAAGGAGTTTTTGGAGGTCTTCTGCGAGAGGGAAGCGGATAACCTGCCTCCCCACAGGCCTTACGACTGCAAGATTGACCTCCTGCCGGGAGCGACGCTGCCGACTGGGAAACTGTATTCCATGTCTGAAGACGAACTGCAAGAACTCAGGGAGTTCATAGATCACAACTTGAAGCGGGGGTTCATCCAAGAATCTAAAGCAGTGGGGGGCAGTCCCGTGTTTTTCGTGAAGAAGAAGGACACGCCCCAACGCAGGCTCATAGTTGATTATAGGATCATAAATTCCAAAACAAAGCCCGCAGCATTCCCCATGCCCAAGATCGACGACCTGCTCGCGACGGTGAGGAAGGGACGGATCTTCACCAAGTTGGATCTACGAGGGGCGTACAACCTTATACGCATGCGGGTGGGCGATGAGTGGAAGACAGCCATGTTTACACCTTTAGGCACCTATGAATATCGCTGTCAGAGGCATGCAAAATGGCTCCCATACCTTCCAAGCTTTCATGCATCACGTGTTAGCGGGACTCCTCTACAAGAAGTGCGTTTGCTTCCTGGACGACATCCTGGTCTTCTCGGAATCACAGGAGGCTCACGAGAGGGACGTCAAGGAGGTCCTGCAGAGGCTACGGGAGCACAGACTTTACGCCAAATTAGAGAAGTGCCAGTTCGACATGACGGAGGTGGATTTCCTGGGCTACAAGCTGTCCGACAAGGGACTCGCCATGGACAGCACCAAGGTCCGCGCGGTGTTGGACTGGAAGAGCCCGCGCAATCGGAAGGAGGTCCAGAAGTTCGTCGGCTTCGCCAACTTTTATCGCAAGTTCATCAAAGGGTTCGCGAAGGAGACGGCGGCCATCACGGACACCCTCAGCTCCAAGAAGAAGAAGTTCACCTGGACGGACCAGGCGGAGCAGTCCTTTCGGAGACTCAAGCGTCTCTTCACGTCCGAAGAACAGCTGCTACATGTAAACCCCAGCAGACCAATGAGGGTTGAGACGGACGCCTCGGACAGAGCGGTGGGGGCGGTCCTGTTGCAGCAAGATCCGCAAGGGGAATGGAGGCCGTGCGCATTCTACTCCAGGAAACTCAGCAAGGCGGAACAGAACTACACCATCTGGGACAGGGAGTTGCTGGCCATTCATGCAGCTTTCAAGGCGTGGCGGCACTTCCTCGTTGGAGCCAGACACACAGTGCAAGTCCGCACGGACCATAAGAACCTGGAGTACTGGCGCACGGCGCGGTTCCTGAACCAGAGACACATCCGCTGGGCGGAGTTCTTTGCGGATTTCGATTTCCGGATAGAATACATCCCGGGAGACAACAACGTCATGGCGGATGCACTATCCAGGAAGCCGCAGTATCTCGAGGAAGCGGCGCCGGTGGCGGCCAAGCACATTTTCGCACCGAAAGCGTGGGCGTGCGCTTCAGCTGCTGTGGACCTGGACGCGGTGCGTCGAGCGCTGCAGATGGATTCGTTCGCACAATCCAAGATGGAGGAGGTGCGAAAAGGCACAGCGAAGGACGACGAGTTCCAGATACGAGACGGACTGCTCATCCGCAGAGGGGCTCTCTACGTGCCCGGAGACGACCTCCGCGCGAAAGTCTTGCAGCAGCTACACGACGCGCCCAGCGCTGGGCACTTCGGCAAGGACAAGACGGCGGAATTAGTAACCAGAGACTTTTGGTGGCCCAAGGTGAGGGGAGAAGTCGCGGATTACGTCTCCAGGTGTGACACCTGCCAAAGGGCCAAGCCAGTACACAGGAAGCCGGCGGGTCTACTAGAACCCCTACAGACGCCGCTCGAACCGTGGGAGAGAGTGGCCCTGGACTTTGTCACAGATCTGCCCAGCTCGTGAGGCAAAACAGCGGTGCTCGTGGTCGTAGACATGTTCACCAAGATGGCGCACTTTATTCCGTGCGCGAAGGTGGCCACAGCGGAACAGACCGCCAAGCTGTTCATAGACCACGTGTTCAAAGCTCACGGCTTGCCGCGGTCCATCCTGTCCGACCGGGGTCGCCAATTCGTCTCGAGCTTCTGGCAGAAGCTGCTGGGCATCCTGAACGTCAAGATCGACTTAGCGTCGGCACGACACCCGCAGACCAACGGACAAGCAGAGAGGGTCAACGCCATCATGCAGCAGTACCTGCGATGCTACGCCAATCAACAACCCTCGACCTGGGTGGACTACCTACCGCTGGCCGAGTTTGCCTACAACAACACGAAGCACGGGTCTACAGGAGTGACACCGTTCTTCGCCAATAATGGGCGGCATCCCAGAACTTTCCCGGGGTTAGAGACGAAGGGGGAGGGGGAGCCAAGGGGAGCAGAGCACTTAGCAGCAGAGTTACAGGAGGTCCACGAGCAACTCCGAAGGCAATTGGAACTGGCGAAACACGCCTACAAAATGCAGGCAGACAAGCACAGGAGGGTCGGGGAGGACATCCAGGTGGGGGACTGGGTCTGGTTAGCAGCCCAGGCAGTGCCGGCCAGGACGCTAGCTAAGAGGAAGCTCAAGCACAAGCAGCTGGGACCTTACCAGGTCGCGGCGCAAATCAATCCAGTGGCCTTCCGGTTGACACTCCCGGAGGGCTCCAGAATGCACCCAGTCTTTCATAGGTCAGTGCTCACACCCTACAGGGAACCCCACAGGTTTCAGGCGACAGGGAACGCGCCAGACCCACTTAACGAATCTCCGAAGAGGGAGGGGTCACGGAGGGCGACACCACTCAACGAGGTCACGGAAATTTTGGACTCGAGGTGGGGGGAAGAGGGGGTGGAATACCTCCTCGCCAGGGAAGGTACCCCAGCCAGTGCCAACAGGTGGGTACCGTGCTATGCCGTGGAGGAGCACTATCTTAAAGACGAGTTCCATGCACTCTTCCCACACAGACCTATGCCGGCAGAGTATTTCGACGACTGGCTCTTCACACCCACACTGTCAGCCAGTACGTTCCAGGGTTTTTCATCAGCTGAAGAGACGACGCCGGACACTAGCTCCTCAGAGGGGTCTCTCTCGGGGTTTGCCACAGACCGCTCCTATTGGTGGGACACTCAACCGGAGGTGGGGTGGCGCAGGGAGCTGCTGCGGGGACCTTTGCAAGCAGTCTCACCAGAGGTACCCGGGGGAGGGGAGGACATGGACGTGTTGGGGGAGGATCCTGGATTCGAGCACATCAGCAGAGAGATGGAAGCAGAGGAAATTGACGTCGACGAGCCCGTTGCGGTTGGGCCGGATCCAGTGGACCGGCTACACACCAGGGGGGAAGAATGGTATCCCGCACTCACACCCACAGGACTGGAGCACCCGGAACCCACACCCAAAGAGGGAGAGGGGGGAAGGGGGGGCTTCGAGGGGGGGATGGATGTCAGGGAATCAGGAGCAGGAGCACTGGGGAGAGAGGAATTAGAGAGTGAAGGGGAAGAATCCGAGGGCAGCGTAGGGGAGTATGACAGTGGCCCGAGAGATTCCATGAGCTTCTCCAGTGAATCAGAAGATTCCCAGAAGGGGGCGCCGATGGTTAGGGCAAGGGGGGTCCCAGGGGGGACGCACCAGAAACAAGGAGCCAGAGGGGAACCCCAAAGCAGCAGTGGAGGATCGGGACCAGTTTCCCCACCAGAGCATAGTGGGGGGGAAGAGTCACATGTGTCAGGGCCAGTGTCTCCTCCAGAGAGGGAGTCAGGGCTGACCACGCCTCCATCGGAGAGTGGGGGAACGGAAGGGAGGTCAGTTGCAGCTAGCCCCCCCGAAGGGGGAAGCAGTGACAGCAGCAGTGAAACGGTCAGGAGGAAAGCTGCTGGCTGGGTGCGCGCGCCAAGTTCAAATGTGCAGGCGCGCGGGACAGCAGGAGACCCGGATGGGGAACCAGCTCCTAAAGCCCGCCGGAGGGAGGGAGAAGGCTCAGGGGAATCAGCGGGAGAAGAGGCTAGAAAGGGCGGAACCCCGGCGGGCAGGCGGACCCAGAGGAGGAAGGAGCAGCGGAGAAGGTGGAGCAAGGCTAGAATCTTAAATTGGTGTCAAGGGGGAGGAGACTCAGACGGAGCATCAGCGGTCTGACAGTTGAGACGTAGAGCTGTGCGCTGCGGCTCTGGAAGTGAAACTGAACTTCAATAAAGACTTTTATACTTAACAACGAAGCAGCGTTGGTCCTTTGTGAGCTGGGACCTAGGGTAGCTCTGACAGTTAGCATCATGCATATTCTTAACCTTGTCACAAAACTCCTGAAACCTTTCCAAGGCTTCCTGTGGCCTCTTTAACACATAAATCCAGACAAAGTTAGAGAAATGATCCACACACACAAGATAAAATCTTGCTTTGCCTCTAGATGGTTCTAGAGGACCAATCACATCAGCATACACCCGCTGAAACGCTCTGTCGACCCTGGCCATCTTCTTGGCGCTCGTTTTGGTCACACCTGCAAGAGAAATCACGTTAGACTCAGAATTACATTCCATGTAATCACTTTGGTCAAAAGTCAACAAATACAGTCCATCTTTCTCTCTGGCAGAAAGATACAACTCTCCATCTTTGAAGATCTTGCAGCTCTCAGCATCATAGGACAGTTTCAGTCCTTTCTTTGCAATCTGCGAAACACTCAGCAGATTGAACTTCAATTCAGGAACCAAGTAAACATTGTGTATAGTCAAGTTCAGACTCTTAAGATACACAGTTCCAATCCCGGTCGCGTCCAGCTCCTGACCGTTGGTTAGTTTCACAGCGAAGGTTTGCTTCTTAAACGTCGAAAAGAGCTGTTTGTGTGGAGACATATGAACAGTACAGCCCGTATCGATTATAAACGAGTGTCCAACATCTGGCGTGGTTCCTTTCGCCATCAGGGCCTTTGCAGGTTTCACCGAAGACTTGGTATGACCTTTGCCTGCTGCCTCAGGCTTTGCTGAGCGGCCCTTAGCTCCTTTTGGCTGGCGTGGCTTCTTGCAGTTCCGCTGAAGATGCCCAGCCTGTCCACAATTGTAACATCGGACAACGTTCAAAGCTACAGCATTCTCTCCAGTAGCAACATCAGTGGGGGAATTAGAACTCCGTTCCTCCCTCCCCCTGTCCTTCACCTCCAGTGCAGCAAGCCTGTCGTGTTCATTCAAAACAACGGCAGACACCCTCTCCGCGGTCAAATCGTTCGCCGGAAGGGAACCAAGCTGACTGGCAACGGTTTTGTAAGTCCGATTTAAGCTGTTTATCATCATGAAGCAGAACACTTCCTCCTGCAGACGGAAATTGCGTTCCACCATCTGTTGGCGCAGATATTTCATTTCCGTCAGGTGCGCTTGAACATCTCCATCAGGCGCAAGCCTCAGATTGGTCAGCTTCTCAAAATACAGCAACGCTGAAGATCCAGCATCCCTCTGATGTGTTCTACGCAGCGTTTCCCAAATCTCTTGCGCGTATTCCAAATCCTGAATATGCACAAGTTGATCATCCGAGACACACAGAATTATAGCCGTCCTGGCCTTCACATTCTGTGATTCCCAACCTCGCGTTGGTGCTTGAGGGATGGGGTTCTCAATCACCCCAAAAAGCCTCTGATTCTGCAGCAGGGCCTTCATCTTTACAGACCAAGATGAATAATTGTCATTAGTCAGGGGAGGCGGGTAAGGCAAGGCTCCCCCCTTCTTGGCATCCATTTTGAATCCAAGTCTCAGCTCTCACTCTCGAGCCTGTAAAATCCAAAAGTCTCTTTTGGGTTGTTTTTCTGCCTTCCTGGCAGGCAAACTGCAAGCTGTCTGAAAGTCCTTGCAAAGAAGCGAAGACAAAACAACTTTCGCTTTCCCAGGCTCTGACTGAGCCAGCCCCAGGTGTCAGTAACTTTCCACTGTACTGACTGTCGTTGCCTAGCAACTGTGCATACCTTTCTTCAGATAGGAATTCTTATCTCACCACAAGAATCCCTGGTATGCAAGCCTTTGCTCTCAGAGCTGTTTTTCCAAACGCAGCTCCTGTGAACCAGAGAATCAAATCAATCTGCGTTCACACTTCAAGCCCGATATTCAGCATACCTTTTGGGGCTCCGTTGCTTGGAAAACACCCCCTCTTGGTGTCCAGCCGTCTGTTCAGCTTCTGGCTGCAATGCAGACGTTATCTACTTTCCTTGGTGCAGAGGATGGCACACGATCCATCAACCTCTCACCTCTCATGCTGATTCCCATGGATCAGATAACCAGCGGCGTCTGCTACCATTTGTCGGAATCAAGCCTTAATCAGTCAGAGGAATTGGCCACTCTCCAGGTGCCCGGCTTGAGTTCCTTGTTGATCTCCCCCGTCAGCGACTCCCGGCAAGACAAGGCGAGATCCCGGCGATCCTTCTTCAAACGTGAGAAGAACACACCTTTCCTCCCCCATCCCCAGGGAGGGGAGAGAGACAGACAGAAATGTATTTACATGCCTTTATTTCTGTCTTTCCAGCAGTACAGAGAAAACGTGTCTGCACTCTTTCTACACTGACAGCAGAGAGTGAAAAACTCCACCCATGTACATCCAGTACAGGGTCATGTGGCACTCTGAGCTAACATCCGGTGCTCAGTGCACATAATAGACTGTCCCTTGTTCCCACGGTACAGTCCCATAACATCAACATCCTGTTTGGCTTTCCAGCCATCTGGAGCACTCAGCAGCATTGCTCCTTTTTCGTAACAAGAAAGGACTCTCTTCAACTGAAGCCATTGTCTACCTCCAAGTTAGAACTACAGTTTGGGGCACATGCTGTCAGTCACCCACCATTTGGCCTTTGGCTGAATTTACTGTTAGAATTCCCCTTCATGGATCACTGCCTTGCCTGGCAAAGGGGCTTGAAGAACTCAGAGAAGCTATGAACTATGCCAAGCAGGGCACCCAAGATGGACAGGTCATAATGGAGAGTTTGGACCAAACGTGATCCACCTGGAGGAGGAACCGGCAAGCCACTCCAGTATCCCTGCCAAGAAAACTCCATGGACAAAGACAACAGGCATATAAAAGTTATGACGCTGGAAGATGAGCCCCTCAGGTCAGAAGGCGTCTAACATGCTACTGAGGAAGAGCGGAGGACAAGTACAAGTAGATTCAGAGCTGATGAAGCGGCTAGGCCAAAGCCGAAAGGACGCTCAGTTGCGGATATGCCTGGAAGCGAAAGGAAAGTCCAATGCTGTAAAGAAAAATATTGCATAGGAACCTGGAATGTAAGAACCATGAACCTGGGTAAGTTGGATGTGGTCAAAAATGAGATGGCAAGAATAAATATTGACATCCTGGGCATCAGTGAACTAAAATGGACGGGAATGGGGGAATTCAGTTCGGATGACCACCATATCTACTACTGTGGGCAAGAAACCCGTAAAAGAAATGGAGTGGCCCTCATAGTCAACAAAAGAGTGGTGAAAGCTGTACTAGGATGCAATCTCAAAAATGATAGAATGATCTCAATACGAATCCAAGGCAGACCTTTTAACATCACAGTAATCTAAGTTTATGCACCAACTACTGGTGCTGAAGAAACTGAAATTGACCAATTCTATGAAGACGTACAACACCTTATAGAAGTGACACCAAAGAAGGATGTTCTTTTCATCATAGGGGATTGGAATACTAAAGTAGGGAGTCAAGAGATAAAAGGAACAACTGGCAAGTTTGGCCTTGGAGATCAAAACGAAGCAGGGCAAAGGCTAATAGAGTTCTGTCAAGCGAATAAGCTGGTCATCACAATCACTCTTTTCCAACGACACAAGAGACGACTCTACATATGGACATCACCAGATGGGCAGCATCGAAATCAGATTGATTATATTCTCTGCAGCCAAAGATGGAGAAGCTCAATACAGTCAGCAAAAACAAGACCTGAAGCTGACTGTGGCTCAGATCATCAGCTTCTTATAGCAAAATTCAGGCTTAAAATGAAGAAAGTAGGAAAAACCACTGGGCCGGTAAGATACAATCTAAATCAAATCCCTTATGAATACACAGTGGAAGTGAGGAACAGGTTTAAGGATTTAGATTTGCTGGACAGAGTGCCTGAAGAACTATGGATGGAGGCTCGCAACATTATACAGGAGGCAGCAACAAAAAACATCCCAATGAAAAGGAAATGCAAGAAAGCAAAGTGGCTGTCCAACAAGGCCTTACAAATAGCAGGGGAGTGAAGGCAAGCAAAATGTGAGAGAGATAGTGAAAGATACAGGAAATTGAATGCAGATTTCCAAAAAATAGCAAAGAGAGACAAAAAGGCCTTCTTAAACGAGCAATGCAAAGAAATAGAGGAAAACAACAGAATGGGAAGAACCAGAGATTTGTTCACGAAAATTGGAGATATGAAAGTAACATTTCGTCCAAAGATTACCATAATAAAGGACAAAAGTGGTAAGGACCTAACAGAAGCAGAAGACATCAAAAAGAGGTGGCAAGAATACACAGAGGAATTATACCAGAAAGATATGGATGGCTCGTACACCCCAGGTAGTGTGGTTGCTGACCTTGAGCCAGACATCCTGGAGAGTGAAGTCAAATGGGCCTTAGAAAGCACTGCAAATAACAAGGCCAGTGGAAATGATGGTATTCCAGCTGAACTATTTAAAATTTTAAAAGATGATGCTGTTAAGGTGCTACACTCAATATGCCAGCAAGTTTGGAAAACTCAGCAGTGGCCAGAGGATTGGAGAAGATCAGTCTACGTCCCAATCCCAAAGAAGGGCAATGCCAAAGAATGCTCCAACTACCGCACAATTGCACTCATTTCACACGCTAGCAAGGTTATGCTTAAAATTCTATAAGGAAGACTCAAGCAGTATGTGAACCGAGAACTCCCAGAAGTGCAAGCTGGATTTAGAAGAGGCAGAGGAACCAGAGACCAAATTGCAAACATGCGCTGGATTATGAAGAAAGCTAGAGAGTTCCAGAAAGACATCTACTTCTGCTTCATTGACTATGCAAAAGCCTTTGACTGTGTCGACCACAGCAAACTATGGCAAGTTCTTAAAGAAATGGGAGTGCCTGATCACCTCATCTATCTCCTGAGAAATCTCTATGTGGGACAAGAAGCTACAGTTAGAACTGGATATGGAACAACTGATTGGTTCAAAATTGGGAAAGGAGTACGACAAGGCTGTATATTGTCTCCCTGGTTATTTAACTTATATGCAGAATTCATCATGTGAAAGGCTGGGCTGGATGAATCCCTAGCCCAAATTAAGATTGCCGGAAGAAATATCAACAACCTCAGATATGCAGATGACACAACATTGATGGCAGAAAGTGTGCAAGAATTAAAGAACCTTTTAATGAGGGTGAAAGAGGAGAGCGCAAAATATGGTCTGAAGCTCAACATCAAAAAAAGGAAGATCATGGCCACTGGGCCCATCACCACCTGGCAAATAGAAGGGGAAGAAATGGAGGCAGTGAGAGATTTTACTTTCTTGGGCTCCATGATCACTGCAGATGGTGACAGCAGCCACGAATTTAAAAGATGCCTGCTTCTTGGGAGAAAAGCAATGACAAACCTAGACAGCATCTTAAAAAGCAGAGACATTGCCTTGCCGACAAAGGTCTGTATAGTTAAAGCTATGGTTTTCCCAGTAGTGATGTATGGAAGTGAGAGCTGGACCATAAAGAAGGCTGATTGCCAAAGAACTAATGCTTTTGAATTATGGTGCTGGAGGAGACTCTTGAGAGTCCCATGGACTGCAAGAAGATCAAACCTCTCCAGTCTGAAGGAAATCAGCCCTGAGTGCTCACTGGAAGGACAGATCCTGAAGCTGAGACTCCAACACTTTGGCCACCTCATCAGAACAGAAGACTCCCTGGAAAAGACCCTGATGTTGGGATAGATGGAGGATGCAAGGAGAAGGGGACAACAGGACGAGATGGTGGGACAGTGTTCTCGAAGCTACCAGCATGAGTTTGACCAAACTGCGGGAGGCAGTGGAAGACAGGAGGGCCTGGCGTGCTCTGGTCCATAGGATCACGAAGAGTAGGACATGACTAAATGACTAAACAACAAAAATCCATTAGTCTTCAAAGCAGGGGTTGCGAACCTTTGGCCTGTGAGCCAAATTTAGGCCAGCACAGGTCTCAACTTGACATGTAAGGCTGTTTTCTCCAAACCACACCCACCTGTCCTATAATATGCGACATCAGGTGTGGGGCAGAGGCAGCAGCCATCGAGGCTTTGACCGCCAGAAGGGGCCGTGGCAGCAGCGCAGGTCATTGAGGCTTTGACAGCTAGAAGGGGCTGCGGCAGCAGCGCAGGTCATCGAGGCTTTGACAGCCAGAAGAGGCAGAGGCAGCAGCGCAGATCGTTGAGGCTTTGACATCCAGAAGGGGCAGCGGCAGCAGCACAGATCGTCGAGGCTTTGACAGCTAGAAGGGGCTGCGGCAGCAGCACAGGTCATCGAGGCTTTGACAGCCAGAAGAGGCAGAGGCAGCAGCGCAGATCGTTGAGGCTTTGACAGCTAGAAGGGGCAGCGGCAGCAGCGCAGGTCATTGAGGCTTTGACAGCCAGAAGCGGCAGCGGCAGCAGCAGCAGCGCAGGTCTTTGAGTCTTTGTTTTTTTGTTTTTTTTTATAATATTTATTGAAATTTCAAAAAATTACAAAAATAAAGAAAAATAAAACAAAAAATACAAAATACAGAAAAATAAAAACAATTATAAACAAGTCAATCTTTCCATATCTTATCTTTCTTTCTTTTTTTAAATTTCTTTTTATTGAGTTCTTTACTACAGAAAACATAAAAACATTGAGAAACAAAACAAAGAAAAATACCAACGAGAAAAAAAACAACGAAGACAACACACATAGCAAATAAACAAACAAATCAACTCTAAAACACTAATTGACTTCCCTCCATCTCGGTTTGAGCTATACAAACACAATACCTCTCTGCAGTTTTATTTGGCTAAATCTGTACGTCGCAGGTTTCATATTTCACCTACTGTGATTTTAATATTTCCTAGATTTGCTTCAATGTATGTTGTAAATTTGTTCCAGTCATTAATAAACTTTATACTTTTTTGATGTCTGATTTTCTGTGTCATCTTTGCTAATTCTATATACTCGAATAATTTAATTTGCCATTCTCTGACGGTTGGGATGTTAGGAGTTTTCCAGTTTTGCGCTAGCAGTATCCTGGCGGCTACCGTTGCATACTGGAATAATGTTTGATCTTCTTTTTTAATCTCTCCAATAATATCTTATCTTATCTTTCATTTGCTTATTTCCTTGACCTCCTCACACCTCCCTTTTTTGTATTCTAGTTCAATTAGTTAATTCAGCAAATCCTTTCCATCTTTGTTTTTATCTTAGTAATTTATCTTAATATATTGTGACTTTACATTCTCACCTGTTAACAATCCATTTTTACTTACTCCTTTGTAACATTGCTGCTAAAACCACATAACTTCATTCCAGCATTCCTTCTAACATTCCTTAATTTTACAATGTTTCTGAGGAAAATTGGCTTCCAGGTGGAAAAATCTAAATTAGAAACAGAACTGTTAGATCCCAAAACTAAAATTATGTCAAAAATGTATAACTTGCTGCTGAAATGGAACACACAGGATGAAACGGTGAAATCGGCTATGATTAAATGGGCACAAGATGTTGGACACAACATTATGTTGGCTAACTGGGAACAGTTATGGACCACAGGTATGAAGTTTACGGCATGTAATGCCTTAAGAGAGAATATTATGAAAATGATATATAGGTGGTACATGACCCCTGTCAAGCTTGCAAAAATATATCATTTGCCCGATAATAAATGCTGGAAATGTAAGGAGGTTGAAAGTACATTCTTTCACCTTTGGTGGACGTGCCCAAAGATTAAGGCTTTCTGGGAAATGATTTATAATGAAATGAAAAAGGTATTTAAGTATACCTTCCTGAAAAAACCAGAGGCTTTTCTCTTGGGCATAGTCGGTCATTTGGTGCCAAAGAAGGACAGAACTTTTTTTATGTATGCTACAACGGCAGCAAGAATACTTATAGCAAAGCACTGGAAGACTCAAGATCTACCCACTCTGGAAGAATGGCAGATGAAGTTGATTGACTGTATGGGACTGGCAGAAATGACCGGCAGAATCCGCGACCAGGGAGAAGAGTCAGCAGAAGAAGATTGGAAGAAATTTAAGGACCATTTACAGAAATACTACAAAATTAATGAACTCTGAAAAGATGTTGGATTGAATTTGTGTGGTCTCTAGCTGTTATGATAAAGATAATAGGGATTAAAATTGTTTAAGTCACTAAATTTAAAAAAAGTTGAGTGGAAAATAAGGTGTTATTTTAAAAGGAATGTTAAGAGATTAGGATTTGCTGGATCAACAAGTTGAACTAGAAAACAAGAAGGGGAGGTACGAGGAAGTCAAAGAAACATGTTATTGAAAAATTGTTATGGAAATTGACTTGTTTTTAATATTTTTCTTTTTCTTTTTCTTTTTGTGTTTATATAAAATTGGAAAATCTAATAAATATTTATTAAAAAAAAATTTTTTTACAATGTTTCTGTAGATAGTCTTTAAATTTCTTCCAACCTTCTTCTACCGACTCTTCTCCCTGGTCTCGGATTCTGCCAGTCATTTCCGCCAGTTCCATGTAATCCATCAACTTCATCTGCCATTCTTCCCGGGTGGGTAGATCTTGTGCCTTCCAATACTTTGCGATAAGTATTCTTGCTGCTGCTGTAGCATACATAAAAAAAATTCTATCCTTCTTTAACACCAATTGGCCGACCATGCCCAGGAGAAAGGCCTCTGGTTTCTTCAGAAAGGTATATTTAAATACCCTTTTCATTTCATTATAGATCATCTCCCAGAAAGCCTTAATCCTTGGGCACGTCCACCAAAGGTGAAAGAATGTACCTTCAGTCTCTTTACATTTCCAGCATTTATTATCAGGCAAATGATATATTTTTGCAAGCTTGACTGGTGTCAGGTACCACCTGTATATCATTTTCATAATATTCTCTCTTAAGGCATTACATGCCGTAAACTTCATACATGTGGTCCATAACTGTTCCCAGTTAGCCAACATAATGTTGTGTCCAACATCTTGTGCCCATTTAATCATAGCCGATTTCACCGTTTCATCCTGAGTATTCCATTTCAGCAGCAAGTTATACATCCTTGACAGAATCTTAGTTTTGGGATCTAACAGTTCTGTTTCCAATTTTGATTTTTCCACCTGGAAGCCAATTTTCTTGTCCAAATTGTATGCCTCCTGTCAGAGCCGCCCGAGGTCCCAGCTCACAAAGGACCAACGCTGCTTCGTTGTTAAGTACAAAAGTCTTTATTGAAGTTCAGTTTCACTTCCAGAGCCACAGCGCGCAGCTCTACGTCTCAACTGTCAGACCGCTGATGCTCCGTCTGAATCTTTGAATAAATTCACATTCTTGGCAGTCCCCAGGTATTTCACTTTCTTAACCAATGTTAATCCTGTCTCCTTCTGAAACCTCTCTCTCTCAATCACTGTTAGATTTTTCTCTAGAACCTTAGTTTTTAACTTATTCAACTTAAATCCCGCAACCTGACCAAATTCTTGAATCAGTTCCAATACTCTTTTAGTACTAGATTCTGGCTCCTGTAATGTCAATACTAGATCATCAGCAAATGCTTTCAATTTGTACTGTTTGGCTCCGACTTGTATACCTTTAACCAATTGGTCCCTTCTAATCATATTTAAAAGAACCTCCAGGACCGATATAAAAAGCAATGGGGAAATTGGGCAACCTTGTCGTGTTCCTTTCTCTATCTTAAATTCCTCCGTCACTACATTATTGACAATTAATTTAGCCTTTTGTTCTGAATATATTGCACCTATGCCATTTCCAAAACCTTGACCAACCCCCATCCCCTGTAAATTCTTCTTCATAAAGCTCCAGGAAATATTGTCAAAAGCTTTCTCTGCATCCACAAATATCAAAACTGCTTTGGTATTCATATGCACTTGTAGTTTTTCTAAAATGTTAATTATATTTCTCGTATTATCAGACAAGTGTCTGCCCGGGAGAAAGCCTGCTTGATCTTTATGTATCTCTTCTGCTAATACCTTTTTTAGTCTTTTGGCCAAAATATCTGCAAAAATTTTATAATCCACATTAAGCAAAGATATGGGGCGGTAATTCTTAAGCTGTGTCTTCTCGGAGTCTAGGAGTCTTGGTTGACCACAAACTTGACATGAGCCAACAGTGTGACACGGCAGCTAAAAAAGCCAATGCAATTCTGGGCTGCATCAATAGTATAGCATCTAGATCAAGGGAAGTAATAGTGCCACTGTATTCTGCTCTGGTCAGACCTCACCTGGAGTACTGGGTCCAGTTCTGGGCACCACAGTTCAAGAAGGACACTGACAAACTGGAACGTGTCCAGAGGAGGGCAACCAGAATGGTCAAAGGCCTGGAAACGATGCCTTATGAGGAACGGCTAAGGGAGCTGGGCATGTTTAGCCTGGAGAAGAGGAGGTTAAGGGGTGATATGATAGCCATGTTCAAATATATAAAAGGATGTCACATAGAGGAGGGAGAAAGGTTGTTTTCTGCTGCCCCAGAGAAGCGGACACGGAGCAATGGATCCAAACTACAAGAAAGAAGATTCCACCTAAACATTAGGAAGAACTTCCTGACAGTAAGAGCTGTTCAACAGTGGAATTTGCTGCCAAGGAGTGTGGTGGAGTCTCCTTCTTTGGAGGTCTTTAAGCAGAGGCTTGACAACCATATGTCAAGAGTGCTCTGATGGTGTTTCCTGCTTGGCAGGGGGTTGGACTCGATGGCCCTTGTGGTCTCTTCCAACTCTATGATTCTATGATTCTATGATTCTATGACTCTGTTTTTGGTATAAGTGTAATATAAGCTTCCTTCCACGACTCTGGTTCTTTTTTCCCTTCCAAAATTTCATTACAGACTTCCTTTAATGGTTGTATTATCCATTCTTTCAAAGATCTATAGTATCTTGAAGTCAAGCCATCCGGCCCTGGAGATTTACCCAATTGCATATTCTGAATGGCACCCTCTACCTCCTGCTCGGTTATTTTATAATTCAGCATTAACTTATTTTCTTGAGAGATTTTTTGTAGTCCGTTTATTTTCAAAAATCGGTCAATATCAATTTCTTTCTGTGTCCCTTGTGTATATAATTGTTTAAAGTACCTCTGGAAGCTCTTTCTAATCTCCACTGGATTCTGTATATTCTTTCCTTCCACTTCCAAATTTGTAATAGTATTGGGTTTTTGTCTTTTTTTCATTTGCCAAGCCAGCAATTTCCCACATTTATTAGCCGATTCGAATGTCTTTTGTCTCATCTGTTTAATTTCCATTCTATTTCCTGGTTCATCATTTTCATATATTGTACTTGATGTAATTTTATCTCTCTCAAGATCTCCTGCGACTTTGGTTTCGCTCTCAATTTCTTCTCTCCTTCCTTTATTTTCTCCAAAATTTTGTCTTTTTTCTCATTTTGAGCTCTCTTCTTTATTGCATTCTGTTGTATCAGAAATCCTCTCATAACCACTTTGCTTGCATTGCAGATTACTCTTTTTTCAACAATGGTATCCATATTTATCTCAAAATAATCTCTTAAGGTTTTTTGGGCCTTCTTAGTCACTTCTTCGTTCCTAAACAAGGTGTCGTTCATCCTCCATCTAAAGGAACCAATTGGTGTTAGTTTCATTTCCATCTTCACAGCATTATGGTCGGAGCAAGTTTATAGGCAAATTTCCACTTTTCTTGTCTTCGGAGCCAGCCCTCTAGTTACCCAAATTTGGTCAATTCTTGTCCATGTCATTTTGGCTTCAGAGAAGAAAGTTCCCTCTCTTCCCAAGGGGTTCTTTATTCTCCAAATATCAACTAAATCCATATTGTCAGTCATGTCAAAGAAGGTTTTTGGTAGTCTGCCATCCTTAGTAACTACCTGTCTCTGTGCCTTGTCCATATTTGTAGATACCACTCCATTCATATCCCCCATCACGATCATATTGTAATCCAAATAGTCCATCAGAGTCTCATGCAACTTCTTTAAAAAATTCTGATTTTCCCTCATTTGGTGCATAAACGCCTACTATCAAAAATTTCTCTCCTTGTAATTGAATTTCAATAGCAACAAATCTTCCTTGGTCATCTTTACTACTGCATAAATTACTACTCCTCTTTTTTTAACTTTGTCTGATGAAATAAATTCCTGGCCCAATCTTTTATTACTCAATACTTTCCTGTGCAGCCTTATCAAATGTGTTTCCTGTAGGCAAATCAAGTCCAATTGTTCCTTTTTTAATAAATGAAAGACTCTTCGCCTTTTTTGAGGGGAATTGAGTCCATTCACGTTCCAGCTTAATAGTTGCAGTGCCATGATGAAGTTACTCTGTCGACGCTTTGACAGCCAGAAGAGGCAGAGGCAGCAGCGCAGGTCGTCGTGGCTTTGACAGCCAGAAGAGGCAGAGGCAGCAGCACAGGTCCTCAAGGCTTTGACAGCCAGAATAGGCAGAGGCAGCAGCGCAGGTCGTCGTGGCTTTGACAGCCAGAAGAGGCAGAGGCAGCAGCGCAGGTCATCAAGGCTTTGACAGCCCTAAAAGGCAGAGGCAGCAGGGCAGGTCATCGAGGCATTGACAGCCAGAAGGGGCAGTGACATCAGCACAGGTCGTCAAGGCTTTGACAGCTAGAAGAGGCAGAGGCAGCAGCACAGGTCGTCGAGTCTTTGACAGCCAGAAGAGGCAGAGGCAGCAGCGCAGGTCATCGACTCTTTGACAGCCAGAAGAGGCAGAGGCAGCAGCGCAGATCGTCGAAGCTTTGACAGCCAGAAGGTGCAGGGGCAGCAGCGCAGGTCGTCGAGGCTTTGACAGCCAGAAGGGGCTGTGGCAGAAGCACAGGTCATCGAGGCTTTGACAGCCAGAAGGGGCAGTGACATCAGCACAGGTCGTTGAGTCTTTGACAGCCAAAAGAGGCAGAGGCAGCAGCGCAGGTCATCGACTCTTTGACAGCCAGAAGAGGCAGAGGCAGCAGCGCAGATCGTCGAAGCTTTGACAGCCAGAAGGGGCTGCGGCAGAAGCACAGGTCATTGAGGCTTTGACAGCCAGAAGGGGCAGTGACATCAGCACAGCTCGTCGAGTCTTTGACAGCCAAAAGAGGCAGAGGCAGCAGCGCAGGTCATCGACTTTTTGACAGCCAGAAGAGGCAGAGGCAGCAGCGCAGATCGTCGAAGCTTTGACAGCCAGAAGGGGCTGCGGCAGAAGCACAGGTCATCGAGGCTTTGACAGCCAGAAGAGGCGGAGGCAGCAGCGCAGGTCATCGACTCTTTGACAGCCAGAAGAGGCAGAGGCAGCAGCACAGGTCGTTGAGGATTTGACAGCCAGAAGGGGCTGCGGCAGAAGCACAGGTCATCGAGGCTTTGACAGCCAGAAGAGGCGGAGGCAGCAGCGCAGGTCATCGAAGCTTTGACAGCCAGAAGGGGCTGCGGCAGAAGCACAGGTCATCGAGGCTTTGACAGCCAGAAGAGGCGGAGGCAGCAGCACAGGTCATCGAGGCTTTGACAGCCGGAAGGGGCAGAGGCAGCAGCACAGGTCATCGAGGCTTTGACAGCCGGAAGGGGCAGAGGCAGCAGCATAGGTCATCGAAGCTTTGACAGCCAGAAGGGGCTGCAGCAGCAGCGCAGGTCGTCGAGTCTTTGACAGCCAGAAGAGGCAGAGGCAGCAGCACAGGTCATCGACTCTTTGACAGCCAGAAGAGGCAGAGGCAGCAGCGCAGATCGTCGAAGCTTTGACAGCCAGAAGGGGCTGCGGCAGAAGCACAGGTCATCGAGGCTTTGACAGCCAGAAGAGGCGGAGGCAGCAGCACAGGTCATCGAGGCTTTGACAGCCAGAAGGGGCTGCAGCAGCAGCGCAGGTCGTCGAGTCTTTGACAGCCAGAAGAGGCAGAGGCAGCAGCGCAGGTCATCAAGGCTTTGACAACCAGAAAAGGCAGAGGCAGCAGCACAGGTCATGGAGGCTTTGACAGCCAGAAGGTGCGGGGGCAGGAGCGCAGGTCATCGAGGCTTTGACAGCCAGAAGGTGCAGGGGCAGAAGCACAGGTCATCAAGGCTTTGACAGCCCTAAAAGGCAGACGCAGCAGCGCAGGTGATCGAGGCTTTGCCAGCCAGAAGGGGCAGTGACGTCAGCACAGGTCGTCGAGTCTTTGACAGCCAGAAGAGGCAGAGGCAGCAGCGCAGGTCATCGACTCTTTGACAGCCAGAAGAGGCAGAGGCAGCAGCGCAGATCGTCGAAGCTTTGACAGCCAGAAGAGGCAGAGGCAGCAGCGCAGGTCATCGACTCTTTGACAGCCAGAAGAGGCAGAGGCAGCAGCGCAGATCGTCGAAGCTTGGACAGCCAGAAGAGGCAGAGGCAGCAGCGCTGGTCGTCGAGGCTTTGACAGCCAGAATGGGCTGCGGCAGAAGCACAGGTCATCGAGGCTTTGACAGCCAGAAGAGACAGAGGCAGCAGTGCAGGGCATCAACTCTTTGACAGCCAGAAGAGGTAGAGGCAGCAGCGCAGATCGTCGAAGCTTTGACAGCCAGAAGGGGCAGTGACATCAGCACAGGTCGTCGAGTCTTTGACAGCCAGAAGAGGCAGAGGCAGCAGCACAGGGCGTCGAGGTTTTGACAGCCAGAAGAGGCAGAGGCAGCAGCGCAGGTCGTCGTGGCTTTGACAGCCAGAAGAGGCGGAGGCAGCAGCACATTACGTTCATTTTTATTGCCGCCATCCTTCCCATCCACGAAAGTTTAACTCTATTCCATATATCTAGATCTTTTTTAATTTCCTTCCATGTTGTCAAGTAATTATCTTGGATTAAATTTATATTTTTTGTAGTTAGCCAAATTCCCAGATATTTTTTTTTTTTAGCCACCTTAATTCCATTCTGTATCTCTAATTCTTCTCTTTCATCCTTTCCCAGATTCTTAGTCATCATTTTTGTCTTTAATTTATTCAGTTTAAAACCGGATAGTTTGCCATATTCTTCTAATATTTCCAGCACCTTGCTGACACTTTTTTGCGGCTCTTCTAGGGATAGCATCAAATCATCTGCGTAAGCTTTTAATTTATATTCTTTCGTTCCTACTTTAATCCCTCGAATCTCTGGTGTTGCTCTTATTTTACTCGCTGTCAGAGGCTCAGGAGCAGAAGAGCAGGGGAGAGAGCAGATAGAGAGCGGAGGAGAGGAATCAGAGGGGAGCGTAGGGGAATATGACAGTGGACCGAGAGATTCCATGAGCTTCTCCAGCGAATCAGAAGATTCCCAGGAGAGGGCGCCTATGGTAAGGGCGAGGCGAATCCCAGAGGGGACGATCCATAAACAAGGAACCAGAGGGGAGTCCCAAAGGAGCAGCGGAGGAGTAGGGCCAGTTTCCCCACCAGAGCACAGTGGGGGGGAAGAGTCACGTGAGTCAGGACCATCTTCTCCTCCATCGGGGAGTGGGGAGAAGGAGGGAAGGCCAGGTCCAGCTAGCCTCCCCGAAAGGGGGAGCAGTGACACAAGTGTAACGGTCAGAAGGAAAGTGGGAGGCTGCGCGCGCGCGCCAAGTTCAAATGTGGAGGAGCGCGGGACAGCAGAAGACCCGGATTGGGAGCCAGGTCCTAAAGCCCGAAAGAGGGGGGGGGAGGAGTCGGGAGAATCAGCGTCAGAAGAATCTCGGAGGGCAGAGACTCCGACTAGCAGAAGGACCCAGAGAAAGAAGGAACAGAGGAAGAGGTGGAGTAAAGCTAGAATCTTAAGCTGGTGTCAGGGGGGCGGAGATTCAGATGGGACTTCTACGATCTGACGGATAGATGTAGCGTTGCGCGCTGCACGTCTGGAAATGAGACTGAACTTCAATAAAGACTTTTAAACTTGAGCAAGAAGCAGCGTTGGTCTTGTGTGAGCTGGGACCTTGGGCAGCGCTGACAGTAAGTCCCATCTCTCAAAAACTCTGCAAGCTCACGAAGATAGGCAAAGATGACTACAGAGGAAAAAATCAAGCAATTGCAGGAAGCGGTGTCAACGCTCTACGCAGAATTGGCTGCGTCTAAGAAAAAAGAAGGAGAAACAGCTGCGCTCTGCCAGGATCTGCAAGCCAGGTGGGACAAATGGGGAAAGGAGGGGCAGCTGGGAGCCAAGCCGGAGGGAGTTGCCCTCGGGAAAAGGGGGGCAAGCCTTGTGACCCATTTTGACGGGAACCTGCAGCAGTACCCTAACTTCAGAGCAGAAGTAGTTTTCGCGCTCAATTTGCTTCGGAAAGATTTTAGAGATGAGGAGGAGAAAGTGGGTTTCATAATCACTCATCTGCATGGGGAAGCTAAGTCGTGGCTGCGAACCTTGTTACGCGAAAATGACCCCGCCCTCAAAGATTCAAGCGCCTTTATTGGAGCCATGGACGCTTGCTTTAAATCAATGGTGGAGGTGGATGTCGCTAGAAGGGAAATGCATGGATTGCGGCAAGGAAAAGCGACGGTGCGCCAGTATCATTCCCGCTTTTTTGGGTTAGTAAATGTGCTGGGCTGGCAGAAGGACTCAGCTGCCGTCAGGGATCTGTTCTGGGAGGGGCTGAATGGAGCCGTGAAAGATGAGCTGGCGAGGGGAGAGAGACCCCAAAATACAACAGAAGTTGTCCAAAGGGCGCTCGCAATTGGGGTGCGCCTGGAAGAACGCCCGTGGAGCAGGGAGCAGGGGGGAAGAGCAAACACGTCAGTTAGAACGACTCCCTTCCTACCCAGAGAGACAGAGCGCGCTCAGTCCACGCCTGCTCTGATGAGGGGGGAGGAGCCAATGGAAATCGGAGGTGCAAGGGCTCAGACAGCAAGCAGAGCCCAAACACCAGGAGCAGTCAAGGCGAAGACTCCTAGAGGGAGCAGGAAGTGTTACATCTGCGACAGTGCACTGCACATGGCCAAAGAGTGTCCCCAGAGGCTCCAGAAGCACACTGCAGCCTCAGCAACTGTTAAAGGAGCAATTCAGCAGGAGGAGCAGCCCCAGGGAAACGGAGGAGCCTGGTTGGAGACAGAAGCACTGGGGCTCAACCAGGCGAGTCAGTGAAGCAGTCCCCAGAGATTTTGCAGCCCACAGACCCCCTCCCACCCAAACCAGTGGTGCAACTCACTGCATCGCTCCAGCTGCCCGATGGGCTCACCCTGGAGGTCCCTATTACCATTGACTCTGGTAGCAACGCAGACTTTGTAGGGTTGGACTTCGTCAAGCAGCATCGCATAGCACTCCTGCCAGCCACGACGCCCCTAAATGTTGTCACAGTAGATGGCAGGAAGATACTGGGAGGAGAGGTGGTACAGCAGACACCGCCTCTGGTGATGCAAATTGGGAACCACCGTGAAGTCATCAGTTTCAACGTCACTCACCTGTCGGACACGCCCATAGTGTTGGGCATGAGTTGGCTGGATAGGCACAGCCCGGCATTAGCGTGGTACCAGCGGCAATTGACCTTCTGCTCTTCCTACTGCGCAGCGCATTGCATCCAGACCTGCCAGGAAGAGGAGGGGCAAGAGGATGAACCGCAGCTACACCTAGGCATGGTGCAAGCGGTGCCCAACAAGTACAAGGCCTTTTTGGAAGTCTTCTGCGAGAAGGAAGCAGACAAGCTGCCTCCCCACAGACCCTACGACTGCAAGATTGACCTCCTGCCAGGGGCGACGCTGCCGACTGGGAAACTGTACTCCATGTCTGAAGACGAAATGCAAGAACTCAGGGAGTTCATAGATCGCAATTTGAAGCGGGGATTCATCCGGGAATCCAAAGCAGTGGGGGGCAGTCCCGTGTTTTTCGTGAAGAAGAGAGACACGCCCGAACGGAGGCTCATAGTGGATTATAGAATCATCAATTCCAGGACAAAGGCCACAGCATTCCCCATGCCCAAAATTGACGACCTGCTCGCGACGGTGAGGAAGGGGCGGATCTTCACCAAGTTGGATCTACGAGGGGCCTACAACCTTATACGCATGCGGGAGGGCGACGAGTGGAAGACAGCCATGTTTACGCCTTTAGGAACCTATGAATACAGAGTCATGCCGTTTGGTCTCCAAAATGGCTCCCATTGTTTCCAAGCTTTCATGCACCACGTGCTAGCGGGACTCCTCTACAAGAAGTGCGTCTGCTTCTTAGATGATATCCTGATCTTTTCGGACTCGCAGGAGGCGCACGAGAAGGACGTCAAAGAGGTCCTGCAGAGACTACGGGAGCACAGACTTTACGCCAAACTGGAGAAGTGCCAGTTCGACACGACAGAGGTGGATTTCCTGGGCTACAAGCTGTCCGACAAGGGACTTGCCATGGACAGTGCCAAGGTCCGCTCAGTGTTGGACTGGAAGAGCCCGCGCAACCGGAAGGAGGTCCAGAAGTTCGTCGGTTTCGCCAACTTTTATCGCAAGTTCATCAAGGGGTTTGCGAAGGAGACAGCAGCCATCACGGACACCCTCAGCTCCAAGAAGAAGAAGTTCACCTGGACGGACCAGGCGGAGCAGTCCTTTCGGAGGCTCAAGCGTCTCTTCGCGTCCGAAGAACAGCTGCTACACGTAAACCCCAGCAAACCGATGAGGGTTGAAACGGACGCCTCGGACAGAGCGGTGGGGGCGGTCCTGTTGCAGCAAGATCCGCAAGGGGACTGGAGACCGTGCGCATTCTACTCCAGGAAGCTCAGCACGTCGGAGCAGAACTACACCATCTGGGACAGGGAGTTGCTGGCCATTCATGCTGCTTTCAAGGCGTGGCGGCACTTCCTCGTCGGAGCCAGACACACAGTGCAGGTTCGCACGGACCACAAGAACCTGGAGTACTGGCGCACGGCGAAGTTCCTGAACCAGAGACACATCCGCTGGGCGGAGTTCTTTGCAGATTTCGATTTCCGGATAGAATACATCCCAGGAGACAACAACGTCATGGCGGATGCGCTATCCAGGAAGCCGCAGTATCTCGAGGAAGCGGCACCGGCAGCGGCCAAACACATTTTCGCACCAGAGGTGTGGGCGTGCGCTTCAGCCGCAGTGGACCTGGACGCAGTCCGTCGCGCGCTACAGGCGGATTCGTTTGCGCAATCCAAGATGGAGGAGGTGCGAAACGGCACAGCGAGGGACGACGAGTTCCAGATACGCGACGGACTACTCCTCCGCAAAGGGGCTCTCTACGTACCGGGAGACGACCTTCGCGCGAGAGTCTTGCAGCAGCTGCACGACGCGCCCAGCGCTGGGCACTTCGGCAAGGACAAGACGGCGGAATTAGTCACCAGGGACTTTTGGTGGCCCAAGGTGCGGGGAGAAGTTGCGGATTACGTTTCCAGGTGTGACACCTGCCAAAGGGCCAAGCCAGTACACAGGAAGCCGGCGGGTCTGCTGGAACCGCTGCAGACGCCGCTCGAACCATGGGAGAAAGTGGCCCTGGACTTTGTTACAGATCTGCCCAGTTCGCGCGGCAAAACAGCGGTACTCGTGGTCGTAGACCTCTTCACCAAGATGGCGCATTTCATTCCGTGCGCGAAGGTGGCCACAGCGGAACAGACCGCCAAGCTGTTCATAGACCACGTTTTCAAAGCTCACGGCCTGCCGCGGTCCATCCTGTCCGACCGGGGTCGCCAATTCATCTCGAACTTTTGGCAGAAGCTGCTGGGCATCCTGAACGTCAAGATCAACTTAGCGTCGGCACGACACCCGCAGACCAACGGACAAGCGGAGAGGGTCAACGCCATCATGCAGCAGTACCTGCGATGCTACGCCAATCAACAGCCCTCGACCTGGGTGGACTACTTACCGCTAGCCGAGTTTGCCTACAACAACACGAAGCACGGATCTACAGGGGTGACACCGTTCTTCGCCAACAATGGGCGCCACCCCAGAACCTTCCCGGGGTTGGAGACCGAGGCAGAGGGGGAGCCACGGGGGGCAGAGCACTTAGCCGCAGAGTTACAGGAGGTCCATGAGCAACTCCGAAGGCACTTGGAACTCGCGAAACACGCCTACAAGGTGCAGGCAGACAGGCACAGGAGGGTTGGGGAAGACATACAGGTAGGGGACTGGGTCTGGTTAGCAGCTCAGGCAGTGCCGGCCAGAACGCTAGCTAAGAGGAAGCTAGGACACAAGCAGCTGGGACCTTACCAGGTCGCGGCACAAATCAATCCAGTGGCCTACCGGTTGACACTCCCGGAGGGCTCCAGAATGCACCCAGTCTTTCACAGGTCAGTGCTCACGCCTTACAAGGCGCCCCACAGGTTTCAGGCGCCAGGGAACGCACCAGCTCCACGTGGCCCATCGCCAACAGGGGAGGGACCACAGAGGGCGACCCCACTCAACGAGGTCACAGAGATTTTGGACTCCAGATGGGGGGAAGAGGGAGTTGAATATCTCCTCGCCAGGGAGGGTACTCCGGCCAGCGCCAACGAGTGGGTGCCGTGCTACGCCGTGGAGGAGCACTATCTCAAAGACGAGTTCCATTCGATCTTCCCACACAGACCCATGCCGGCGGAGTATTTCGACGACTGGCTTTTCACACCCACACTGTCAGCCAGCACGTTCCAAGGTTTCTCCTCCGATGAGGAGCCGACGCCGGGGATGAGCTCCCCGGAGGGGTCGCTCTCGGGGTTTGCCACGGACCGCTCCTATTGGTGGGACACTCAACCAGAAGTGGGGTGGAGCAGGGAACTGCTGAGGGGGCCCTTGCACACAGCCTCACCCGAGGGACCGGGTGGAGAGGAGGACATGGACGTGTGGGGGGAGGATCTTGGTTTTGAGCACGACAGCAGAGAAATGGAAGCAGGGGAAGTCGACGTCGACGAACCCATCGTGGGGGGGCCTGATCCCGCTGGCCGGTTGCACACCAGGGGGAGAGAACGGAAGCCAGCACTCACACCCCCAGCGCTGGAGCACCTGGAACCCACACCCGAAGAGGGGGAGGGGGGGAGGGGGGGCTTCGAGGGGGGGATGGATGTCAGAGGCTCAGGAGCAGAAGAGCAGGGGAGAGAGCAGATAGAGAGCGGAGGAGAGGAATCAGAGGGGAGCGTAGGGGAATATGACAGTGGACCGAGAGATTCCATGAGCTTCTCCAGCGAATCAGAAGATTCCCAGGAGAGGGCGCCTATGGTAAGGGCGAGGCGAATCCCAGAGGGGACGATCCATAAACAAGGAACCAGAGGGGAGTCCCAAAGGAGCAGCGGAGGAGTAGGGCCAGTTTCCCCACCAGAGCACAGTGGGGGGGAAGAGTCACGTGAGTCAGGACCATCTTCTCCTCCATCGGGGAGTGGGGAGAAGGAGGGAAGGCCAGGTCCAGCTAGCCTCCCCGAAAGGGGGAGCAGTGACACAAGTGTAACGGTCAGAAGGAAAGTGGGAGGCTGCGCGCGCGCGCCAAGTTCAAATGTGGAGGAGCGCGGGTCAGCAGAAGACCCGGATTGGGAGCCAGGTCCTAAAGCCCGAAAGAGGGGGGGGGAGGAGTCGGGAGAATCAGCGTCAGAAGAATCTCGGAGGGCAGAGACTCCGACTAGCAGAAGGACCCAGAGAAAGAAGGAACAGAGGAAGAGGTGGAGTAAAGCTAGAATCTTAAGCTGGTGTCAGGGGGGCGGAGATTCAGATGGGACTTCTACGATCTGACGGATAGATGTAGCGTTGCGCGCTGCACGTCTGGAAATGAGACTGAACTTCAATAAAGACTTTTAAACTTGAGCAAGAAGCAGCGTTGGTCTTGTGTGAGCTGGGACCTTGGGCAGCGCTGACACTCGCGATAACCTCTAATACTATGATGAACAAAAGCGGGGAAAGAGGGCAGCCCTGTCTTGTTCCTTTTTCGATTCTAAATGGATTTGTTAAGTTGTTATTTATAATCAATTTGGCAGACTGACTCGAATATACTGCCTTTATTCCTTTCATGAATTCGCCCTCTATCCCTGCCTTTTCCATACTTTTTAATAGGAACGACCATGAGACATTGTCAAATGCCTTCTCTGCGTCGATAAAAATCAGCGCCGCAGGTATCTCATTCTTACACTCCAGATATTCAATGATGTTTATAGTATGTCTTACATTATCTTTAAGAAACCTGTTTAGGAGGAATCCTGCTTGATCTTATGAATTAGATTTGCTAGACACTTTTTAAGTCTGTTTGCCATTACCTCTGCAAAGATTTTGTAGTCATTATTTAATAATGATATAGGCCTGTAGTTTTTGATGTTTAATTTATCCGTGTCCGGTTTAGGGATCATCGTGATGTGAGCCTCTTTCCATGACTCTGGTATCTTTCCTCCCCCTAATATTTTATTCATGATATCACATAGCACTGGCGTTAGTTGATTTTCTAATACTTTGTAGTATTTTGCAGACAGTCCATCCGGTCCTGGGGCCTTCCCTAGTTTCATTTTTCTTATCGCATTCTGGATCTCTTCTATTTTTATAGGTTTGTTTAGTTATGGTCTTCCCGCTGCAGTCTTCTAAATATTTTTCTATTTGGTTTAAATCTTCGTCTTCCTTTTTATACAGTTTCTCATAAAATTTGAGGAAATTTTCCTTTATTCCTTTTGGATCTTCTATCAATTGCTCCCCTATTTTTATCTTATTTATCACATTTTGTTTTTGCCTTCTTCGCAATTGCCAAGCCAGTAGTTTACCTGTTTTATTAGCTGATTCGAAATATTTTTGCTTCATTAACTTAATTTTCCATTCGATTTCATGATTTGTCAGCATTGAATATTGTGTTTGTAATCAGGTCGTCGAGTCTTTGACAGCCAGAAGAGGCAGAGGCAGAAGCGCAGATCGTCGAAGCTTTGACAGCCAGAACGGGCTGCGGCAGAAGCACAGGTCACCGAGGCTTTGACAGCCAGAAGAGGCAGAGGCAGCAGTGCAGGTCATCGACTCTTTGACAGCCAGAAGAGGCAGAGGCAGAAGCGCAGATCATCGAAGCTTTGACAGCCAGAACGGGCTGCGGCAGAAGCACAGGTCATCGAGGCTTTGACAGCCAGAAGAGGCAGAGGCAGCAGTGCAAGTCATCGACTCTTTGACAGCCAGAAGGGGCAGAGGCAGCAGCACAGGTCATCGAAGCTTTGACAGCCAGAAGGGGCTGCGGCAGCAGCGCAGGTCATCGAGTCTTTGACAGCCAGAAGAGGCAGAGGCAGCAGCGCAGGTCATCGACTCTTTGACAGCCAGAAGAGGCAGAGGCAGCAGCACAGGTCATCGAGTCTTTGACAGCCAGAAGAGGCAGAGGCAGCAGCGCAGATCGTCGAAGCTTTGACCGCCAGAAGAGGCAGAGGCAGCAGCGCAGGTCATCGACTCTTTGACAGCCAGAAGAGGCAGAGGCAGCAGCGCAGATCGTCGAAGCTTTGACAGCCAGAAGAGGCAGAGGCAGCAGCGCAGGTCATCGACTCTTTGACAGCCAGAAGAGGCAGAGGCAGAAGCGCAGATCATCGAAGCTTTGACAGCCAGAAGGGGCTGCGGCAGCAGCGCAGGTCGTCGAGTCTTTGACAGCCAGAAGAGGCAGAGGCAGCAGTGCAGGTCATCGACTCTTTGACAGCCAGAAGAGGCAGAGGCAGCAGCACAGGTCATCGAAGCTTTGACAGCCAGAAGGGGCTGCAGCAGCAGCGCAGGTCGTCGAGTCTTTGACAGCCAGAAGAGGCAGAGGCAGCAGCGCAGGTCATCAAGGCTTTGACAGCCAGAAAAGGCAGAGGCAGCAGCACAGGTCATGGAGGCTTTGACAGCCAGAAGGTGCAGGGGCAGCAGCGCAGGTCGTCGAGGCTTTGACAGCCAGAAGGGGCTGCGGCAGCAGCGCAGGTCATCGAGGCTTTGACAGCCAGAAGGGGCAGTGACATCAGCACAGGTCGTCGAGTCTTTGACAGCCAGAAGGGGCAGTGACATCAGCACAGGTTGTCGAGGCTTTGACAGCCAGAAGAGGCAGAGGCAGCAGCACAGGTCGTCGAGTCTTTGACAGCCAAAAGAGGCAGAGGCAGCAGCACAGGTCATCGACTCTTTGACAGCCAGAAGAGGCAGAGGCAGCAGCGCAGATCGTCGAAGCTTTGACAGCCAGAAGGGGCTGCGGCAGAAGCACAGGTCATCGAGGCTTTGACAGCCAGAAGGGGCAGTGACATCAGCACAGGGCGTCGAGGCTTTGACAGCCAGAAGAGGCAGAGGCAGCAGCGCAGGTTGTCGTGGCTTTGACAGCCAGAAGGGGCTGCAGCAGCAGCGCAAGTCGTCGAGTCTTTGACAGCCAGAAGAGGCAGAGGCAGCAGCGCAGGTTGTCGAGGCTTTGACAGCCAGAAGGGGCAGAGGCAGCAGCACAGGTCATCGAAGCTTTGACAGCCAGAAGGGGCTGCGGCAGCAGCGCAGGTCGTCGAGTCTTTGACAGCCAGAAGAGGCAGAGGCAGCAGCGCAGGTCATCAAGGCTTTGACAGCCAGAAAAGGCGGAGGCAGCAGCACAGGTCATGGAGGCTTTGACAGCCAGAAGGGGCTGCGGCAGCAGCGCAGGTGATCGAGGCTTTGCCAGCCAGAAGGGGCAGTGACATCAGCACAGGTCGTCGAGTCTTTGACAGCCAGAAGAGGCAGAGGCAGCAGCGCAGATCTTTGAGGCTTTGACAGCCAGAAGGGGCAGTGACATCAGCACAGGTTGTCGAGGCTTTGACAGCCAGAAGAGGCAGAGGCAGCAGCGCAGGTCGTCGAGTCTTTGACAGCCAAAAGAGGCAGAGGCAGCAGCGCAGGTCATCGACTCTTTGACAGCCAGAAGAGGCAGAGGCAGCAGCGCAGATCGTCGAAGCTTTGACAGCCAGAAGGGGCTGCGGCAGAAGCACAGGTCATCGAGGCTTTGACAGCCAGAAGGGGCAGTGACATCAGCACAGGGCGTCGAGGCTTTGACAGCCAGAAGAGGCAGAGGCAGCAGCGCAGGTTGTCGTGGCTTTGACAGCCAGAAGGGGCTGCAGCAGCAGCGCAAGTCGTCGAGTCTTTGACAGCCAGAAGAGGCAGAGGCAGCAGCGCAGGTTGTCGAGGCTTTGACAGCCAGAAGGGGCAGAGGCAGCAGCACAGGTCATCGAAGCTTTGACAGCCAGAAGGGGCTGCGGCAGCAGCGCAGGTCGTCGAGTCTTTGACAGCCAGAAGAGGCAGAGGCAGCAGCGCAGGTCATCAAGGCTTTGACAGCCAGAAAAGGCGGAGGCAGCAGCACAGGTCATGGAGGCTTTGACAGCCAGAAGGGGCTGCGGCAGCAGCGCAGGTGATCGAGGCTTTGCCAGCCAGAAGGGGCAGTGACATCAGCACAGGTCGTCGAGTCTTTGACAGCCAGAAGAGGCAGAGGCAGCAGCGCAGATCTTTGAGGCTTTGACAGCCAGAAGGGGCAGAGGCAGCAGCACAGGTCCTCAAGGCTTTGACAGCCAGAAGAGGCACAGTCAGCAGCGCAGGTCATCGAGGCTTTGACATCCAGAAGAGGCACAGTCAGCAGCGCAGGTCATCGTGGCTTTGACAGTGAGAAGAGGCGGAAGCAGCAGCACAGGTCATCAAGGCTTTGACAGCCAGAAGGGGCAGCGGGAGCAGCGCAGGTCATCGAGTCTTTGTTGTTGTTTTTTATAAAATATTTATTGAGATTTTACAAAAACATAGGTTTACAAAATACAAAGAAGACATATGAAAAGAAAAAGATAAAAAAGAAAACATACAGAAATACATAAAAAATAAAAAATAAAAATACAAATACAAAATACAAAAAATGAGTAGATAAATAAAAATTAAAAACAAATAGTTTTTTGTAACTTTAAACTCATTAGCTTGTTTCCGTGACCTCTTCACACCTCCCCTTTTTGTATTCCCATTTAAATAATCAAATCAGCAAATCCTTACCCTCTTTTGTTTATCTTAACTCTATATCTTAACATATTATAACTCTATATTTTCATCCATTATCAATTCATTTTTGCATATTCTTATTAACTTTGTTGCTAATGCCACTTATTTTCAATCCAACATCATTTTAGGATTCATTAATTTTACAGAGTTTCTGCAGATAGTCTTTAAATTTCTTCCAATCTTCTTCCACCAACTCTTCTCCCAGGTCTCGGATTCTGCCAGTCATTTCCGCCAATTCCATATAGTCCATCACCTTCATCTGCCACTCTTCCAGGGTGGGTAAATCTTGTGTCTTCCAATTCTTTGCAATAAGTATTCTTGCTGCTGTTGTTGTATACATAAAGAAAGTTCTATCCTTCTTTGGCACCAATTGGCCGACTATGCCCAGGAGAAAGGCCTCTGGTTTCTTCAGGAAGGTATATTTAAATACCTTTTTCATTTCATTGTAGATCATCTCCCAGAAAGCCTTAATCTTTGGGCAAGTCCACCAAAGGTGAAAGAATGTACCTTCATTTTCTTTACATTTCCAACATTTGTTATCGGGCAAATGATATATTTTTGCAAGCTTGACTGGTGTCATGTACCACCTGTATATCATTTTCATAATATTCTCTCTTAAGGCATTACATGCCGTAAATTTCATACCGGTGGTCCACAACTGTTCCCAGTCAGCAAACATAATGTTGTGACCAATATCTTGTGCCCATTTGATCATAGCAGATTTAACCGTTTCATCCTGCGTATTCCATTTTAACAGCAAGTTGTACATTCTTGAAAGTATCTTAGTTTTGGGATCTAACAGTTCTGTTTCCAATTTTGATTTTTCCACCTGGAAGCCAATTTTTTAATCCAAATTATAGGCCTCTCTTATTTGATAATAATGAAGACAGTCTCGCACTTTATCTTTTAATTTCTCAAAACTCTGCAATTTCAATTTGTCTCCTTCTTGTTCCAATATTTCCCAATATTTCGGCCATTTGTTTTTTTTTTTAAAGATATTTATTGAAATTTTCAAAAAATAAAGAAAAAACAAAAAAACAAAAACAAAAATAAAAATAAAAAACACACGTATTGTTACATTCCTTTCTTTCAATAACATATTTCCTTGACTTCCCCACACCTCCCCTTCTTGTATTCCAATTCAATTTTTAGTTCAGCAAGTTCTTATCCCCAAATTTTACCTTATTATATTTAAATCCTTTTGGTTAACCAATTTTAACATAAACCTCAGTCTTTATGCATCAGTACTTATTCTTAATATCTTTTTCTAAGATCGACCCCAATTCCCTTTCACGAGTTCCCCATTTTAATATAAGTAACAAAACAAAGTATATAAAAACAAAGTATAATTGTACAGCCTTTGGATACCCAAAACCCCACTCCCCACCTTTCCCGGTTTCAAGCTCCAACAAATGTCCATCAGTCTATCTGCTGTCAGCCTGGTGATCTCACATCCGAGGCTCTTAAGTCTCTCTCATTTCCTCTCTGCCGGTTTTTTTGGTAGTCCTTTATATTAAACACTAAATCTCAGAGAAGCTCTGTCCCAATAAGGTCCATGTTTCTTCCAGCCAGACCTCCATATTTAAAATTGTAGTCCAAATCTTGTTTCTTACTTCTTTTAAGTCCAAATGTCCCAGAAACTCCAGCTTCCACTTTAGTCAGGTTTGTAATCCATAAGTCTTCAGATCTCCACATGAGGAGATCTCTCCATTCCTCATTCTTCCATTCAAACCAGATTTTCATAATCTCATTCTTCTTTTCCTTTATATCCATCTTAGCAGGCCTCTGGCTCTCCTTAATCATCTGCGGCATTATAGCTCCTCCTTCCTTTCCCTCTAAATTATCATGTATCTCTTTCCCCACTTTCTCAAATTTATCGGATTTCTTTTCTTGTTCAGCTGCAAAAATTTTTAGCTTAGATACAAAATCTTTTTGTTCTGATACAAAGACTTGAGTCAAGTCCCTTCCAGTTTCAGCAAGATTATTTACTGTTTCATTCAATGTTGTAACATTTATAGCCAAAACATTGCTTTGTTCTTGGAATTTTCCCAGAAGAAGAAAGGTCTTTTCCAGTTCAATCAGTATTTTTCCACTTACAGCCATTCTTGTAATGTCCCAGAGCCCCCTCTAGAGGAGTTCTGGTTACTTAGTATTCCTTCCAGTTCCAATCCAAAAGTCAATATAACTTTTTCTCTTTATTTTCAACAATTTATTACCTGAATGTAACAAATATAACCAGCCGAGGCAACAGAAACAAAGTTCTCTTTTTTCCCCAGCTTTGACAGCTAGTTTGACAGCTGTCAAAATCTTCTATGTCTCTTCAACAGGCTCTCTCACGAATCACTCCCGGGTCCTGGGGGGGGGGGTGGCAGTTCCACTCTCAAAATTAGCTCTTATCCTCCAGCAAAGTCACTTATACTGCCAAAACGTGAAATTAATTACTTTTATCCTCTCAAGAAGAAGGTGTTCTCTCAACCTTAGTTATCTAGTCCTTGCTTTAAAATGTTTACAAGACGGGGAGACGGACTTCCTCTTTGCGCCTTCCCCGCTCGTGCCAAATCCAAAAAAGAAATTTTAAGTCCAATTTCTGTATTACTCACGGGTTGTTACTTTTAGTCCAAATGTTCAAAGGAAGAAGTCAGCACTCTCCGACCATGGCATGCGACTTCACTCCGTAGGGGAAGCAGTCGACTCACAGCACCTTCGCGGGTCGGGGGGCGCAAATGGTGCCCGCCGAGTCACCAGGTCCACAGGCTTCAGCACCTGTGGTTTCTGAGGGTCCCCGCGTCGCCGCCGCGGCAGGACCCGTCCCCTACTGAGCAGATTCCCTCCGGAGCTCGGAGGGAATCCGCCATTAGCCGTTCGCGCTAACCCGGAAGTCCAATTTGGCCTCCATATTGAGCTTTTTCTGAGCCTTCGCTTCCATTGGTGACAACCACCTTGGGGTTTTATTTTCCAGTAAATCTTTGTAACTTATCCAGACATTGAACAATGCTTTCCTGACAATATGGATTTTAAATGCTTTATGTGCTTTAACCTTGTCATACCACAAATATGCATGCCATCCAAAAACGTTAAAACCTTCTAGGTCCAAAATGTCTGTGTTCTCAAGAAGCAGCCAGTCTTTCAACCAGCAGAATGCTGCTGATTCATAGTAAAGTTTAAGGTCTGGCAGGGCAAATCCGCCTCTTTCCTTTGCGTCAGTTAATATTTTAAATTTTATTCTAGGCTTCTTGCCCTGCCAGACAAATTTAAAAATGTCTTTCTGCCACTTCTTGAAACAGTCCATCTTGTCCAAAATTTGCAATGACTGAAACAGAAATAACATTTTTGGCAATACATTCATCTTTATAGCTGCAATTCGACCCAACAAGGAAAGCTTCAAATTTGACCATATTTCCAAATCTTTTTTCACTTCTATCCAACATTTCTCATAGTTATCTTTAAATAAATTTAAATTCTTAGCAGTCATATTAACCCCCAAATATTTTACTTTCTTAACTAATGTTAAACCTGTCTCCTTCTGAAACCTCTCTTTCTCAATTGGTGTAAATTTTTTCTCAAGCACTTTAGTTTTTGACTTGTTCGGCTTAAATCCTGCCACATGACCAAATTCTTGAATCAATTCTAATACTCTTTTCGTACTAGATTCTGGCTCCTGTAACGTCAAAACTAGGTCATCTGCAAAAGCTTTCAATTTGTATTGTTTAGCTCCGACCTGAATACCTTCAATCAGACGGTCCCTTCTAATCATATTCAGCAAAACCTCCAGAACCGAAATAAAAAGCAATGGGGAAATTAGGCAGCCTTGTCGTGTCCCTTTCTCTATATTAAATTCCTGTGTCATCACATTATTGACTATTAACTTAGCCTTTTGTTCTGAGTAAATTGCACTTATACCATTTTCAAACCCTTGGCCCACCCCCATTCCCTGAATATTTTTCTTCATAAAATTCCAAGAAATATTATCAAAGGCTTTTTCCGCATCTATAAAAATTAAAACTGCTTTGGTATTGATGTTCACTTGCAGCTTCTCCAAAATGTTAATTATGTTCCTCGTATTGTCAGACAGATGTCGACCTGGGAGAAAGCCGGCTTAATCTTTATGTATCTCTTCAACTAATACCTTTTTTAATCTGTTAGCCAAGATATCAGCAAAAATTTTGTAATCCACATTAAGCAGGGATATGGGGCGGTAGTTCTTGAGTTGTGTCTTTTCAGACTCAGTTTTCGGTATAAGTGTAATGTAAGCTTCTTTCCACAACTCTGGCGCCTTTCCCCCCTCCAAAATTTCATTACAGACCTCCTTTAGTGGCTGAATTAACCACTCTTTCAAAGATCTATAGTATTTGGAGGTTAGACCATCCGGCCCTGGAGATTTACCCAACTGCATGTTCTGAATGGCACCTTCTACCTCCTGTTCTGTAATTTTGTAGTTCAACATTATCTTATTTTCTTGAGAGATTTTTTATAATCCATTTGTTCTTAAAAATTGGCCTAAATCAGTCTCTTTCTGTGGCCCTTGTGTGTATAGTTGTTTAAAATATCTCTGGAAGCACTTTATAATCCCCAATGGATTAGGTCATCGAGTCTTTGACAGCAGAAGAGGCAGAGGCAGCAGCGCAGGTCATCGAGGCTTTGACCGCCAGAAGGGGCAGAGTCAGCAGCGTAGATCGTTCAGGCTTTGACAGCCAGAAGGGGCAGAGGCAGCAGCATAGGTCGTCGCGGCTTTGACAGCCAGAAGAGGCGGAGGCAGCAGCGCAGGTCATCGAGGCTTTGAGAGCCAGAAGGGGCAGAGGCAGCAGCGCAGGTCGTCAAGGCTTTGACAGCCAGAAGGGACAGCAGCGGCAGCGCAGGTCATCAAGTCTTTGACAGCCAGAAAAGCCAGAACCAGAGGCAGCAGCACAGGTCATCGAGGCTTTGACAACCAGAAGGGCCAGCAGCAGCAGCACAGGTCGTCGAGGCTTTGACAGCCAGAAGGGGCAGCAGCAACAGCGCAGGTCGTCAAGGCTTTGACAGCCAGAAGGGGCAGCGGCAGCAGCGCAGGTCGTCGAGGCTTTGACAGCCAGAAGGGGCAGCGGCAGCAGCGCAGGTCGTCAAGGCTTTGACAGCCAGAAGAGGCAGAAGCAGCAGCACAGGTCGTCGAGGCTTTGACAACCAGAAGGGCCAGCGGCAGCAGCACAGGTCGTCGAGGCTTTGACAGCCAGAAGGGGCAACGGCAGCAGCGCAGGTCATCGAGGCTTTTACAGCCAGAAGAGGCAGAGGCAGCAGCGCAGGTCGTCGAGGCTTTGACAGCCAGAAGAGGTGGAGGCAGCAGCGCAGGTCGTCGAGGCTTTGACAGCCAGAAAAGCCAGAGCCAAAGGCAGCACCGCAGGTCACCGAGGCTTTGACAACCAGAAGGGCCAGCGGCAGCAGCGCAGGTCATCGAGGCTTTTACAGCCAGAAGAGGCAGAGGCAGCAGCGCAGGTCGTCGAGGCTTTGACAGCCAGAAGAGGCGGAGGCAGCAGCGCAGGTCGTCGAGGCTTTGACAGCCAGAAAAGCCAAAGCCAGAGGCAGCAGCACAGATCGTCAAGGATTTGACAACCAGAAGGGGCTGCGGCAGCAGCGCAGATCGTTGAGGCTTTGAAAGCCAGACGGGGCAGCGGCAGCAGCGCAGGTCGTCGAGACTTTGACAGCCAGAAGGGGCTGCGGCAGCAGCGCAGGTCATCAAGGCTTTGACAGCCAGAAGAGGCAGAGGCAGCAGCGCAGATCGTCGATGCTTTGACAGCCAGAAGAGGCGGAGGCAGCAGTGCAGGTCATCGAGGCTTTGACAGCCAAAAGAGGCAGAAGCAGCAGCACAGGTCATCGAGGCTTTGACAGTCAGAAGGGGCAGCGGCAGCAGCGCAGGTCGTCAAGGCTTTGACAGCCAGAAGGGGCAGCGGCGGCAGCGCAGGTCGTCAAGTCTTTGACAGCCAGAAGAGGCAGAAGCAGCAGCACAGGTCGTCGAGGCTTTGACAGCCAGAAAAGGAAGAGGCAGCAGCGCAGGTTGTTGAGGCTTTGACAGCCAGAAAAGCCAGAGGCAGCAGCGCAGGTCATCGAGGCTTTGACAGCCAGAAGAGGCGGAGGCAGCAGCGCAGGTCATCGAGGCTTTGACATCCAGAAGAGGCACAGGCAGCAGCGCAGGTCATCGAGGCTTTGACAGCCAGAAGAGGCGTATATTACACTTATACCGAAAACAGAGACTGAAAAGACCCAGCTTAAGAACTACCGCCCTATATCGTTACTTAATGTGGATTACAAAATTTTTGCTGATATTCTGGCCAAGAGATTGAAAAAAGTATTGATGGAAGAGATTCATAGAGACCAAGCGGGCTTTCTCCCGGGAAGACATTTGTCTGATAATCTGAGGAACACAATTGATATTTTGGAAAAATTAGAAGTGAATATAAACACTAATGCAGTTCTGATATTTGTGGACGCGGAGAAAGCCTTTGACAATATCTCTTGGAGTGTTATGAAAAAGAACCTACAGGGGATGGGGGTAGGCCAAGGTTTTGAAAATGGTATAGGTGCAATATATTCTGAACAAAAGGCTAAATTAATAGTAAATAATGTGGTGACGGAAGAATTTAAGATAGAAAAAGGGACACGACAGGGGTGCCCAATCTCCCCATTGCTTTTTATATCGGTCCTGGAGGTTCTGCTGAATATGATTAGAAGGGACCGGTTGGTTAAAGGTATACAGGTCGGAGCCAAACAGTACAAATTGAGAGCATTTGCAGATGATTTAGTATTAACGTTACAGGAGCCAGAATCTAGTACTAAAAGGGTTTTAGAACTAATTCAAGAATTTGGTCAAATGGCAGGATTTAAATTGAACAAGTCAAAAACTAAGGTTTTAGAGAAAAATTTAACACTGACTGAAAGAGAGAGGTTCCAGAATGAGACAGGTTTGACTGTGGTTAAGAAAGTGAAATACTTGGGGATTAATATGACAGCAAAAAATGCGAACGTATTTAAAGATAATTATGAAAAATGTTGGACGGAAGTGAAAAAAGAAATTTGGTCAAATTTGAAGCTTTCCTTGTTGGGTTGAATTGCAGCTATAAAGATGAATGTATTGCCTAGAATGCTGTTTTTGTTTCAAACACTGCAAATCGTGGACAAGAAAATGATATACAGGTGGTACATGAGACCAGTCAAGCTTGCAAAAATATATCATTTGCCCGATAACAAATGTTGGAAATGTAAAGAAAATGAAGGTACATTCTTTCACCTTTGGTGGACGTGCCCAAAGATTAAGGCTTTCTGGGAAATGATTTATAATGAAATGAAAAAGGTATTTAAATATACCTTCCTGAAGAAACCAGAGGCCTTTCTCCTGGGCATAGTCGGCCAATTGGTGCCAAAGAAGGACAGAACTTTCTTCATGTATGCAACAACAGCAGCAAGAATACTTATTGCAAAGTATTGGAAGACACAAGATTTACCCACTTTGGAAGAATGGCAGATGAAGATGATGGACTATATGGGACTGGCAGAAATGACTGGCAGAATCCGGGACCAGGGAGAAGAGGCGGTGGAAGAAGATTGGAAGAAATTTAAAGACTATTCACAGAAATATTGCAAAATTAATGAATGTTAGAATGATGTTGGATAGAAATTAAGTGGTTTCCAGCTGTAATGCTTTAAGAATATGGAAGAAGGGTATAATTAGGTAAAAAAAACAAAACTAAAATGGTGTTGGATTGGAAATAAGTGGTATTGGCAACAAAGTTAATAAGAATATGCAAAAATGAATTGATAATGTATGAAAATACTGAGTTATAAAATGTTAAGTTATAGAGATAAGATAAATGAAAGAGGGTAAGGATTTGCTGATTTGATTATTTAAATGGGAATACAAGAAGGGGAGGTGTGAGGAAGTCAAAGAAACAAGCAAATGAGTTTTATGTTATGAAAAATAATTGTTTTTAATTTTTCTTGTTGTTTCTGTATGTTTTATTTATCTTTTTATTTTTAATTTTTTCTCTTTTATTATTATGTGTTTTTGTATATTTGTCTTTGTAAAATCTTAATAAATATTTCTTAAAAAAAAAAGGAAGAGGCAGCAGCGCAGATCGTCGAGGCTTTGACAGCCAGAAGGGGCAGCGGAAGCAACACAGGTCATCGAGGCTTTCATAGCCAGAAGAGGCAGAGGCAGCAGCACAGGTCATCGAGGCTTTGACAGCCAGAAGGGGTAGCGGCAGCAGCGCAGGTCGTAGTGGCTTTGACAGCGAGAAGAGGCGGAGGCAGCAGCACAGGTCGTTGAGGCTTTGACAGCCAGAAGAGGCACAGGCAGCAGCGCAGGTCATCGAGGCTTTGACAGCCAGAAGAGGCAGAGGCAGCAGCACAGATCGTTCAGGCTTTGACAGCCAGAAGGGGCAGCGGCAGTAGCATAGGTCGTCACGGCTTTGAAAGCCAGAAGAGGCAGAGACAGCAGCGCAGATCGTCAAGGCTTTGACAACCAGAAGGGGCTGCGGCAGCAACGCAGGCCATCGAGGCTTTGACAGCCAGAAAAGGAAGAGGCAGCAGCGCAGGTCATCGAGGCTTTGACAGCCAGAAGAGGCGGAGGCAGCAGCGCAGGTCATCGAGGCTTTGACAACTAGAAGGGGCTGCGGCAGCAACGCAGGTCATTGAGGCTTTGACAGCTAGAAAAGGAAGAGGCAGCAGCACAGGTCGCCGAGGCTTTGACAGCCAGACGGGGCAGCAGCAGCAGCGCTGGTCATCGTGGCTTTGACAGCCAGAAGAGGCGGAGGCAGCAGCGCTGGTCATCGAGGCTTTGACCGCCAGAAGGGGCAGCGGCGGCAGGGCAGGTCGTCAAGTCTTTGACAGCCAGAAAAGGAAGAGGCAGCAGCGCAGGTCGTCGAGGCTTTGACAGCCAGAAAAGCCAGAGGCAGCAGCGCAGGTAATCGAGGCTTTGACAGCCATAAAAGGCGGAGGCAGCAGCGCAGGTCATCGAGGCTTTGACATCCAGAAGAGGCACAGTCAGCAGCGCAGGTCGTCGAGTCTTTGACAGCCAGAAGAGGCAGAGGCAGCAGCATAGATCGTCGAGGCTTTGACAGCCAGGAGGGGCTGCGGCAGCAGCACAGGTCATCGAGGCTTTGACAGCCAGAAAAGGAAGAGGCAGCAGCACAGGTCATCGAGGCTTTGACAGCCAGAAGGGGCAGCAGCAGCAGCGCTGGTCATCGTGGCTTTGACCGCCAGAAGGGGCAGTGGCGGCAGCGCAGGTCGTCAAGTCTTTGACAGCCAGAAAAGGAAGAGGCAGCAGAGCAGGTCGTCGAGGCTTTGACAGCCAGAAAAGCCAGAGGCAGCAGCGCAGGTAATCGAGGCTTTGATAGCCATAAAAGGCGGAGGCAGCAGCGCAGGTCATCGAGGCTTTGACATCCAGAAGAGGCACAGTCAGCAGTGCAGGTCGTCGAGTCTTTGACAGACAGAAGAAGCAGAGGCAGCAGCATAGGTCGTCGAGGCTTTGACAGCCAGAAGGGGCTGTGGCAGCAGCACAGGACATCGAGGCTTTGACAGCCAGAAAAGGAAGAGGCAGCAGCACAGGTCGTCGAGGCTTTGACAGCCAGACGGGGCAGCAGCAGCAGCGCAGGTCATCGAGGCTTTGACATCCAGAAGAGGCACAGTCAGCAGCGCAGGTCGTCGAGTCTTTGACAGCCAGAAGAGGCAGAGGCAGCAGCATAGATCGTCGAGGCTTTGACAGCCAGGAGGGGCTGCGGCAGCAGCACAGGTCATCGAGGCTTTGACAGCCAGAAAAGGAAGAGGCAGCAGCACAGGTCATCGAGGCTTTGACAGCCAGAAGGGGCAGCAGCAGCAGCGCTGGTCATCGTGGCTTTGACAGCCAGAAGGGGATGCGGAAGCAGCGCAGGTCGTCAAGTCTTTGACAGCCAGAAAAGGAAGAGGCAGCAGAGCAGGTCGTCGAGGCTTTGACAGCCAGAAAAGCCAGAGGCAGCAGCGCAGGTAATCGAGGCTTTGATAGCCATAAAAGGCGGAGGCAGCAGCGCAGGTCATCGAGGCTTTGACATCCAGAAGAGGCACAGTCAGCAGTGCAGGTCGTCGAGTCTTTGACAGACAGAAGAAGCAGAGGCAGCAGCATAGGTCGTCGAGGCTTTGACAGCCAGAAGGGGCTGTGGCAGCAGCACAGGACATCGAGGCTTTGACAGCCAGAAAAGGAAGAGGCAGCAGCACAGGTCGTCGAGGCTTTGACAGCCAGACGGGGCAGCAGCAGCAGCGCAGGTCGTCGAGGCTTTGACAGCCAGAAAAGCCAGAGGTAGCAGCACAGGACATCGAGGCTTTGACAGCCATAAAAGGCGGAGGCAGCAGCGCAGGTCATCGAGGCTTTGACATCCAGAAGAGGCACAGTCAGCAGCGCAGGTCGTCGAGTCATTGACAGCCAAAAGAGGCAGCGGCAGCAGCGCAGTTTGTCAAGGCTTTGACAGCCAGAAGAGGCGGAGGCAGCAGCGCAGGTCATCGAGGCTTTGACAGCCAGAAGGGGCTGCGGCAGCAGCACAGGTCATCAAGGCTTTGATAGCCAGAAGAGCCAGAGGCAGCAACGCAGATTGTCGAGGCTTTGACAGCCAGAAGTGGCAGCGGCAGCAGCGCAGGTCGTCGTGGCTTTGACAGCGAGAAGAGGTGGAGGCTGCAGCACAGGTCATCAAGGCTTTGACAGCCAGAAGGGGCAGCGGCAGCAGCGCACGTCGTCGAGTCTTTGACAGCCAGAAGAGGCAGAGGCAGCAGCACAGGTCGTCGAGGCTTTGACAGCCATAAGAGGCGGAGGCAGCAGCGCAGGTCATCGAGGCTTTGACAGCCATAAGAGGCGGAGGCAGTAACGCAGGTCATCGAGGCTTTGACAGCCAGAAGGGGCAGCGGCAGCAGCGCAGGTCATCGAGGCTTTGACAGCCAGAAGAGGCGGAGGCAGCAGCGCAGGTCATCAAGGCTTTGACAGCCAGAAGGGGCAGCGGCTGCAGCGCAGGTCATCGAGTCTTTGACAGCCAGAAGAGGCAGTGGCAGCAGCACAGGTCATTGAGGCTTTGACAGCCAGAAATGGAAGAGGCAGCAGCACAGGTCGTCGAGACTTTGACAGCCAGACCGGGCAGCAGCAGCAGCGCAGGTCATCGTGGCTTTGACAGCCAGAAGGGGATGCGGAAGCAGCGCAGGTCATCAAGGCTTTGACAGCCAGAAGGGGCAGCGGCAGCAGCGCAGGTCGTCGAGTCTTTGACAGCCATAAGAGGCGGAGGCAGCAGCGCAGGTCATCGAGGCTTTGACAGCCAGAAGAGGCAGAGGGAGCAGCATAGGTCATCGAGGCTTTGACAGCCAGAAGGGGCAGTGGCAGCAGCACAGGTCATTGAAGCTTTGACAGCCAGAAATGGAAGAGGCAGCAGCACAGGTCGTCGAGACTTTGACAGCCATAAAAGGCGGAGGCAGCAGCGCAGGTCATCGAGGCTTTGACAGCCAGAAGAGGCAGCGGCGGCAGCACAGGTCGTCGAGTCTTTGACAGCCAGAAGAGGCAGAGGCAGCAGCGCAGGTCGTCGAGGCTTTGACAGCCAGAAAAGCCAGAGGCAGCAGCGCATGTAATCGAGGCTTTGACAGCCATAAAAGGCGGAGGTAGCAGCGCAGGTCATCGAGGCTTTGACATCCAGAAGAGGCACAGTCAGCAGTGCAGGTCGTCGAGGCTTTGACAGCCAGAAGGGGCTGTGGCAGCAGCACAGGACATCGAGGCTTTGACAGCCAGAAAAGGAAGAGGCAGCAGCACAGGTCGTCGAGGCTTTGACAGCCAGACGGGGCAGCAGCAGCAGCGCTGGTCATCGTGGCTTTGACAGCCAGAAGGGGCAGTGGCGGCAGCGCAGGTCGTCAAGTCTTTGACAGCCAGAAAAGGAAGAGGCAGCAGCGCAGGTCGTCGAGGCTTTGACAGCCAGAAAAGCCAGAGGCAGCAGCGCAGGTAATCGAGGCTTTGACAGCCATAAAAGGCGGAGGCAGCAGCGCAGGTCATCGAGGCTTTGACCGCTAGAAGGGGCAGCGGCGGCAGCGCAGGTCGTCAAGTCTTTGACAGCCAGAAAAGGAAGAGGCAGCAGCGCAGGTCGTCGAGGCTTTGACAGCCAGAAAAGCCAGAGGCAGCAGCGCAGGTAATCGAGGCTTTGACAGCCATAAAAGGCGGAGGCAGCAGCGCAGGTCATCGAGGCTTTGACATCCAGAAGAGGCACAGTCAGCAGCGCAGGTCGTCGAGTCATTGACAGCCAGAAGAGGCAGCGGCAGCAGCGCAGTTTGTCAAGGCTTTGACAGCCAGAAGAGGCGGAGGCAGCAGCGCAGGTCATCGAGGCTTTGACAGCCAGAAGGGGCTGCGGCAGCAGCATAGGTCGTCGAGTCTTTGACAGCAAGAAGGGGCTGCGGCAGCAGCACAGGTCATAAAGGCTTTGATAGCCAGAAGAGCCAGAGGCAGCAACGCAGATTGTCGAGGCTTTGACAGCCAGAAGGGGCAGCGGCAGCAGCACAGGTCGTCGTGGCTTTGACAGCGAGAAGAGGTGGAGGCTGCAGCACAGGTCCTCAAGGCTTTGACAGCCAGAAGGGGCAGCGGCAGCAGCGCAGGTCGTCGAGGCTTTGACAGCCATAAGAGGCGGAGGCAGCAGCGCAGGTCATCGAGGCTTTGACAGCCATAAGATGCGGAGGCAGTAACGCAGGTCATCAAGGCTTTGACAGCCAGAAGGGGCAGCGGCTGCAGCGCAGGTCATCGAGTCTTTGACAGCCAGAAGAGGCAGAGGGAGCAGCATACGTCATCGAGGCTTTGACAGCCAGAAGGGGCAGTGGCAGCAGCACAGGTCATTGAGGCTTTGACAGCCAGAAATGGAAGAGGCAGCAGCACAGGTCATTGAGGCTTTGACAGCCAGAAAAGGAAGAGGCAGCAGCACAGGTCGTCGAGGCTTTGACAGCCAGACGGGGCAGCAGCAGCAGCGCTGGTCATCGTGGCTTTGACAGCCAGAAGAGGCGGAGGCAGCAGCGCTGGTCATCGAGGCTTTGACCGCCAGAAGGGGCTGCGGAAGCAGCGCAGGTCATCAAGGCTTTGACAGCCAGAAGGGGCAGCGGCAGCAGCGCAGGTCGTCAAGTCTTTGACAGCCATAAGAGGCGGAGGCAGCAGCGCAGGTCATCGAGGCAGCGGCAGCAGCGCAGGTCGTCGTGGCTTTGACAGCCAGAAGAGGCGGAGGCAGCAGCCCTGGTCATCGAGGCTTTGACAGCCAGAAGGGGCAGCGGCAGCAGCGCAGGTCATCGAGTCTTTGACAGCCATAAGAGGCGGAGGCAGCAGCGCAGGTCATTGAGGCTTTCACAGGGAGAAGAGGCGGAGGCAGCAGCACAGGTCATCAAGGCTTTGACAGCCAGAAGGGGCAGCGGCAGCAGCGCAGGTCGTCGAGTCTTTGACAGCCAGAAGAGGCAGAGGCAGCAGCACAGGTCATCAAGGCTTTGACAGCCATAAGAGGCGGAGGCAGCAGCGCAGGTCATTGACGCTTTGACAGCCAGAAGAGGCGGAGGCAGCAGCGCAGGTCATCAAGGCTTTGACAACCAGAAGGGGCAGTGGCTGCAGCGCAGGTCATCGAGTCTTTGACAGCCAGAAGAGGCAGAGGCAGCAGCATAGGTCATCGAGGCTTTGACAGCCAGAAGGGGCAGTGGCAGCAGCACAGGTCATTGAGGCTTTGACAGCCAGAAAAGGAAGAGGCAGCAGCACAGGTCGTCGAGGCTTTGACAGCCAGACGGGGCAGCAGCAGCAGCGCTGGTCATCGTGGCTTTGACAGCCAGAAGAGGCGGAGGCAGCAGCGCTGGTCATCGAGGCTTTGACCGCCAGAAGGGGCTGCGGAAGCAGAGCAGGTCATCAAGGCTTTGACAGCCAGAAGGGGCAGCGGCAGCAGTGCCGGTCGTCGAGTCTTTGACAGCCAGAAGAGGCGGAGGCAGCAGTGCAGGTCATCGAGGCTTTGACAGCCAAAAGAGGCAGAGGCAGCAGCACAGATCGCCGAGGCTTTGACAGCCAGAAGGGGCAGCGGCAGCAGCACAGGTCATTGAGGCTTTGACAGCCAGAAGAGGCAGAGGCAGCAGCGCAGATCGTCAATGCTTTGACAGCCAGACAAGGCAGCGGCAGCAGCCCAGGTCGTCGTGGCTTTGACAGCCAGAAGGGGAAGTGGCAGCAGCACAGATCGTCGAGGCTTTGACAGCTAGAAGAGACGGAGGCAGCAGCGCAGGTCATCGAGGCTTTGACCGCCAGAAGAGGCAGAGTAAGCAGCGTAGATCGTTCAGGCTTTGACAGCAAGAAGGGGCAGCGGCAGCAGCATAGGTCGTAGCGGCTTTGAAACCCAAAAGAGGCAGAGGCAGCAGCACAGGTCTTCGAGGCTTTGACAGCCAGAAGTGGCAGCGCCGGCAGCGCAGGTCGTCAAGACTTTGACAGCCAGAAGTGGCAGCGGCTGCAGCGCAGGTCATCGAGTCTTTGACAGCCAGAAGAGGCAGAGGGAGCAGCATAGGTCATCGAGGCTTTGACAGCCAGAAGGGGCAGTGGCAGCAGCACAGGTCATTGAGGCTTTGACAGCCAGAAATGGAAGAGGCAGCAGCACAGGTCGTCGAGACTTTGACAGCCAGACCGGGCAGCAGCAGCAGCGCAGGTCATCGTGGCTTTGACAGCCAGAAGAGGCGGAGGCAGCTGCACAGGTCGTCGAGGCTTTCACAGCCAGAAGGGGCCGTGGCAGCAGCACAGGTCATTAAGGCTTTGACAGCCAGAAAAGGAAGAGGCAGTAGCGCAGGTTGTCGTGGCTTTGACAGCGAGAATAGGCGGAGGCAGCAGCACAGGTCATCAAGGCTTTGACAGCCAGAAGAGGCAGAGGCAGCAACGCAGATTGTCGAGGCCTTGACAGCTAGACGGGGCAGCGGCAGCAGTGCAGGTCGTCGTGGCTTTGACAGCCAGAAGAGGCGGAGGCAGCAATGCAGGTCATCGAGGCTTTGACAGCCAGAAGAGGCAGCTGCAGCAGCGCAGTTTGTCAAGTCTTTGACAGCCAGAAGAGGCAGAGGCAGCAGCACAGGTTGTCGAGGCTTTGACAGCGTGAAGGGGCTGCGGCAGCAGCACAGGTCATCGATGCTTTGACAGCCAGAAGAGGCAGAGGCCGCAACGCAGATTGTCGAGGCTTTGACAGCCAGACGGGGCAGCGGCAGCAGTGCAGGTCGTCGTGGCTTTGACAGCCAGAAGAGGCAGAGGCAGCAGTGCAGGTCATCGAGGCTTTGACAGCCAAAAGAGGCGGAGGCAGCAGCACAGGTCTTCGAGGCTTTGACAGCCAGAAGAGGAGGCGGCAGCGCAGGTCGTCAAGTCTTTGACAGCCAGAAGAGGCAGAGGCAGCAGCACAGGTCGTCGAGGCTTTGACAGCCAGAAAAGCCAGAGGCAGCAGCGCAGGTCATCAAGGCTTTGACAGCCAGAAGAGGCACAGGCAGCAGCGCAGGTCATCGAGTCTTTGACAGCCAGAAGTGGCAGAAGCAGCAGCACAGGTCGTCGAGGCTTTGACAGCCAGAAGGAGCTGCAGCAGCAGCACAGGTCCTCGAGGCTTTGACAGCCAGAGGAGGCAGAGTCAGCAACCCAGATTGTCGAGGCTTTGAGAGCCAGAAGGGGCAGCGGCAGCAGCACAGGTCGTCGTGGCTTTGACAGCCAGAAGAGGCGGAGGCAGCAGTGCAGGTCATCGAGGCTTTGACAGCCGAAATAGGCAGAGGCAGAAGTACCAGTCGTCGAGTCTTTGACAGCCAGAAGGGGCAGAGGCAGCAGCGTAGATCGTTCAGGCTTCGACAGCCGGACGGGGCAGCGGCTGCAGCATAGGTCGTCGCGGCTTTGACAGCCAGAAGGGGCAGCGGCAGCAGCGCAGGTCGTCGAGGCTTTGACAGCTAGAAGATGCGGATGCAGCAGCGCAGGTCGTCGAGGCTTTGACAGCCAGAAAAGCCAGAGGCAGCAGCACAGGTCGTTGAGGCTTTGACAGCCATAAGAGGCGGAGGCAGCAGCGTAGATCGTTCAGGCTTTGACAGGCAGAAGGGGCAGCGGCAGCAGCACAGGTCGTCGAGCCTTTGACAGCCAGAAGAGGCAGGTGCAGCAGCATAGGTCGTCTCGGCTTTGACAGCCAGAAAGGGCAGCGGCAGCAGCACAGGTCGTCTCACCGTCAGATCCTAAGTGACACCAGATAAAGTCAAGCAACATTTATGGACTCAAGCCTGATATTCACCTGAGAAGGTGGTGACTTGTTTTGACCCCCAGGCTTGTTGTGACCCATGGAAGGTATAGAGCTGCCGCCCCCCCTTATCAGACAACAAATATCACGTATTTCATAAGCATATAATGTCATGGTTTTACAGTTGGAGTGTGAGCTCAGTTTCTAAAAAGCACCTCTTGAACGGGTTATTTTGTTTTTTGTTTTTTTATAAATATTTATTAAGTTTTCCAATTTTATGCAAATACAAAAAGAAAAAGAAAAAGAAAAATATTGAAAACAAATCAATTTCAATAACAATTTTTTTGAACGGGTTATTTTGGGATTGATTCAGGTTGGCCCCCAAAGCAGTTCACTTCAGTTCAATGGTCTCCAGCAAGAAGCACCCAGCCACGCATGACCCCTCCTGCCCCTTCTCATCCCAAACTGGCCGCAGCAGAAGCTAGACTGGTGCTTCCATTTGGAACTATGGAGTTCTCCGGTGGTTTCTGGTGGGCCTGGACCCCGCATTCCAACCTCTGGGGCCGGGCATGGCCCTCCCAATCTAATTTGCCTCTGCTCTTCACAGTCAGGTACATTTTGGTGGGAAAGGGAAGGAAGGAGTATGAGCTGGTTGGAATCATGCTGAACCAAATGCATCCTAAGCTGGGTCTGAACTGCAGGAGGGTTTGGACCTGGCTCATAAAGAGCATGAGATGAGGCTTGAAACTGGAGAAATCTCTTCAGTTCAAAGACTTAGTGGCCTCAATAAATAAATGAAAAAAGCTTATTTGGACGAGCAAAGGATTATTATTATTATTATTATTATTATTATTATTATGTCTCCCCACCCCGATACATAGTGGAACAAAGAGAAAAAAAGATATATAATAAACCAGCAGACACACATAAATCAATCTTTAAAGCAGGCAAAAATAAATACATATGAACTTATACCAGCTTTAAGGTGTTTCCAATAGTACATATAAAAATGTAATTTTAAGAAAAATCTTAGCCTTCCAAAGGTGAAGACTTGTCCATCCATTAACGGAATACCTGTATGATTGCTGCCTGCAGTAACTTGTGCGCTAGGTCATGGAAGTGTCTGTATCAGAGTCGGACATCCCCTAAGTTGGAGCAAAGCCACTGTAAGTGCATCTTTTATTATGTATACATTCATCTTCTATCAAAAAAATATTGTCCATATATATTAGACATGATAGCAGTGAATGCAGCTGAAGTTGTACAATTAAATAAAAAATGTGTAAATGCTAAAGAACATTTGACAGTTAAATTGCGAGGAATAAAGAAACCATTAGAAACATTAGAACAGGCATTCCCTTTTTCCAGTTCCTACCTCCAAGTAAAACGCCATGCCGATGGCTCTCTTCTTATTGTTTGGACAGCACATATATTCGCGTGCCAATCGGGCAATCCTCTTGTACTGTTCGGTTGAGGAGGTGAACAAGGTCCTGAAACATAAGAGTAAGAGACAAAGGATTCACAAGCCTGAAGCTGGCAGGAAGAACCGCTCAGCGTTCCTGCACAACAACCACCACCACCAGGTTACTGTGGTGCCCCGCAAGACGAACGCCTCGCAAGACGAAAAACCCGCTAGACGAAAGGGTTTTCCGTTTTGGAGGCGCTTCGCAAAACGAATTTCCCTATGGGCTTCCTTCGCAAGACGAAAGCCCATAGGGAAATCTCCAGGACAGCGGGGAAGCGCAGCGCGTCTTCCCCACTGTCCTCGGACCTCCTCCGAAGGCTGGCGGTGGGGCGGAGAGACCTCCTCTCTCCGCCCCACCGGCAGCCTTCAGAAGGCTGCTCCGAAGGCTGGCGGCGGGAGGAGGTCTCTCGGCCCCACCGGTAGCCTTCGGAAGGCTGCTCCGAAGGCTGGCGGTGGGGCGGAGAGACCTTCTCCCCGCGCCAGCCTTCGGATGGCTGTCCTGAAGACTTGCGGTGGGAGGAGGGTTTTCCTTCCCACCGCCAACATTCAGAATGCTGTTCTGAATGTTGGCGGTGGGGAGGAAAAACCCTCCTCCCACCGCAAGCCCCGGGAACAGAGGAGAAGCGCTGCGCGCCTTCCCCTCTGTTCCCGTACCTGTCCTGAAGGCTTGCAGTGGGGAGAAAAGCCCTTTTCCGCACCGCCAGCCTGGCAAGTGGTCTCCATAGGAACGCATTAATTGATTTTCAATGCATTCCTATGGGAAACCGTGCTTCGCAAGATGAAAAACTCGCAAGAAGAAAAAACTTGCGGAACAAATTAATTTCGTCTTGCGAGGCACCACTGTACTTGAACGCTGAGCAGAGCCTCCCGCCTGCATTCGCTCCATAAGACGCACACACATTTCCCCTTACTTTTTAGGAGGGGAAAATTGCGTCTTATAGAGTGAACAATATGGTACATTTTCTGAAATAAATAAGAAGTTTATCCCCATTTCCCCAGAAAGCAGGCCTTGCTCTTCATGCCTCACCTGCCAGTCCTTTTCACCTTCTTACCTTGCCAGAAGACGAATGCCTTCGAAAAAGCTTTCTGGACTTGACAGCATATCCCAGCAGCCCAAAACCTCAAATTCGTCAAGGTATTCAACACGCCCAATCAGTTGTTTCAGGGCCTGCACAGCGGTCCTGAGTCAAGTGAAGGAATTAAGAATATTATATTTTAAAAATTTGTATACTGCCCTTCACCCGTAGATCTCCGGGCAGTTCACAACATAAAAATGCAAGTTAAAAAGCACAAAATACAGAATAAAAACAAGAACCAAAGCAAACCAATAACTCCTCTCCCTCCAACAAACACAGTTGAAAGGGCATAGGAGGTTAATCTGCCAATGGCCTGATTGAAGAGGACCATTTTTGCCTGGCATCTAAAGGCACCTGGCAAGCCTCCCTGAGGAGAGCAACCCACTAATGGGGAGCCACCACAGAAAAGGCCCCTTCTTGTGTGGAGGAGGCACGTGAAGAGGGGCTTCCGATGATGAGCGCAAGGTCTGGGTAGGTTCATCTGGGGAGTTTTAGGTCCTTGACATCTTGCAGTCCAACCCCAACCATCACCTCCTGCAGCCTCCCCCATGTTTCCAGCACAAGCGGCAACCTTTCGGCTGTGATGGAGACTTAAGGTTTCATGACACGTGAGTCCACCACACCCAAATCAGCCCATCGTACGGGAGAGTCTCCAACATCCTCTCCCATCCTAGGGTCCTTCAGATGTTTTGGGCTACAACTCCCATCTTCAGTCCAGTTGTGCTGGCTGGGGCTGGTGGGAGTTGTGGTCCAAAGCGACTGAAGAGCACAGGGGTTGGGGAAGCCTGGGTCTCCTAGCTATCTAACCTAAGCAGAACCTCCTTGTCCAAATGAAGCCTATCTCTTGGGGGAGGGCTGAGCCATCACCGCTATGGGTCAGAGAGAGAAGGGAGGGCCCCCCCAAATGCATTAGCAGGTCCCTTACGTCAGCGGATCGAGATGCGAAGAGGGCTCCGGGATTAGACTTGTCGCCCTCGAACCTCTTCTTCTCGCCTCATGGACAAAACAGATCCGAGTGCTAAGTGCAAACAGCAGGTGGTGGAACTTGCTCTTCAGGATACCTGCAGCCTCAGGCAACGACAGGATATGACACAGAGCGTTGGTAGCCTGGAGGGACAAGGACAGGAGAACGGCATTCAGCAGAGGTCATCGTCAGATCAAGATCTCAGACGCGACTCAGAGCCCCGGTCCATCTCACTCAGTGTTGTCTACACTGACTAGCAGTGGCTGTCCAGGGTTTCAGGCGAGGGACTCCCCGACATGGAGATGCTGGGGCCCTTCTGCATACAAAGCAGGTGCTCACAGGATGGACCACTTATTAAGATGCACCCCCCTCCCAGCAAGAAGCCCCCAGCCCCATCCAGCTCCCATTCAAAACAATCCAGGAGAGAGAAACTGAGTGGTTTTGTACCGCCATTGGCATTTGAGAAGTGCTGCGTCGCCTGGAAGTGACTTCCGCTTTGGGGTCTTCATCCTGCAGCCTTTTCAGGAGGGGTCTCAGCAGCTTGACGCTGGAATACGGATCGGTGACCAACGACTTCCAGATCGTTGCGGCACTTCTGCAATTTTTCAAAACAGAATTTTTCCTTTTTCCTTTTCTTAAAAAAAGTCAGGCCTTTGATATTTTCTTTATATTGCACATACATTAGCAAAGAAAGAAACCACAACTCGGAGCACAATTTTTTGCAAATACGAAATTCAATATCATCAGAGCTGCCCAAGGTCCCAGCTCACAAAGGACCAACGCTGCTTCGTTGTTAAGTACAAAAGTCTTTATTGAAGTTCAGTTTCACTTCCAGAGCCGCAGCGCGCAGCTCTACGTCTCAACTGTCAGACCGCTGATGCTCCGTCTGAGTCTCCTCCCCCCTGGCACCAATTTAAGATTCTAGCCTTACTCCACCTCTTCCTCAGTTCCTTCCGCCTCTGGTTCCGCCTGGCCGTTGGGGTCTCGCCCTTTCTAGACTCTTCTGACGCTGAGTCCCCTGAGCCTTCCCCCTCCCTCCGGCGGGCTTTAGGAGCTGGCTCCCCATCCAGGTCTCCTGCTGTTCCCCGCGCCTGTACATTTGAACTTGGCGCGCGCGCCCAGCCGGTAACTTTTCTCCTGACCGTTTCACTGCTGCTGCTGTCACTGCTTCCCCCTCTGGGGGGGCTAGCTGCAACTGACCTCCCCTCCGTTGGAGGCGTGGTCAGCCCTGACTCACTCACTCTCCCCGCTGGAGGAGACGCTGGCCCTGACACATGTGACTCTTCCCCCCCACTACGCTCTGGTGGGGAAACTGGTCCCGATCCCCCACTGCTGCTTTGGGGTTCCCCTCTGGCTCCTTGTTTCTGGTGCGTCCCCCCTGGGACCCCCCTTGCCCTGACCATCGGCGCCCCCTTCTGGGAATCTTCTGATTTGCTGGAGAAGCTCATGGAATCTCTTGGGCCACTGTCATACTCCCCTACGCTGCCCTCGGATTCTTCCCCTTCGCTCTCCATTTCCTCTCTCCCCAGTGCTCCTGCTCCTGAGTCCCTGACAAATATAAATAAATATAAATTAAGAAACCCCTTAAATCTACCCCTCCCCATTTTCACATCACAAAAACTTACTCATCACACTCCATCGAGCAGTCCAACAGGCTGTCTACGACCGGCTGTAGGCGCTTGGTGGCTAGGCTGACAATAGCCGAAAGCGTCTCTTCCTTAGTGCGGGTGTCGGGGATCTGGTGGAGATGGTTGTAAATCTCCTTCACAACCATAGGCAGCTGGAAGAAGATTAAAGAAGACCAGGATGAGAAAGTGTGGTGAACCTGGAGGACTTCCAGTCAGCGCCGGCGATTAATGGCAGACTTTCCCCCGAGCTCCGGGGGAAGCCTGCTCCGCGGGTTCGGGTCCTGTCGCAACGGCGAAGCGGGGACCCTAAAAAATCACAGGCGCGGAAGCCTGTGAGCGAAGAGATCCGGCGGGCACCTTTTGCGCCCCCCCAAAACCGCAAAGAAGCCTTTTTAAAGGCTTTGGAGCGGCAGCGGGAGAAGGCGCGGTGCTGAGGGTCGCTGACAAAGCCTGCTGAGTGAAGCCGCATTGCCATGATCGGAGAGCGCTGATTTCTTCTCTGAAATTTGGACTTTAAAGCAACTACTCATTAGTAGTAATAACGGGCTTAATTTGAAACAAAATTGGGAAGAAATTTGGTACTGCACGGGAAAGGTACAAAAAGGAAGTCTGCCTCCCCGTTGTGTAAATAACCTGAAGCAAAGAGACTGAAAGCTGTAACTTAAGAGGGAATATTTTTTTGGAACTAGTAATCCATCGTTTGGAAGAGTATTTCCCCCCAACGTTTGACAGGAGCGGAGGGGGGTGGAAATTGAACTTTTTATGCCTGTAAGAAAGGAACGCTTAAAAAGAACGTCCGCTGCTTTGATCTCTGGAGTCGGACTGCCTTGACATGGAAACTGAATGGTGGACTGTCAATACATTGGGACTGTTTACAACAGTAACTTTATGTAAAGATACAGTGTCTTTGAATGGACTTATATATAAAATAGCATTGAAAATAAATTTGAAACTGTGGCTAATTGGAAAAAAGGGGGCTTTTAAGAGATATTGGTTATAAAGTTACAAAGTGAAGCTGGAACTTTTCCCCCTAGTGGAGACTTTGTTGTTACAATAACAATCAAGCCACCAGAGTGAGAGCCAGTGGAAATTTCCTTCTCAAAACAAAGTACAAGAGTAAGACGTGACCTTGGCTCCGAATGAGAGTGTTATGGATAAAGAAAAGGGGAAGTCTGAAGAAAGAAGTTTAAGATCAGGCAGACAATACAAGACTGATTTTTCCCACCAGCGGAGAGCTTCAACATCCGGAGGCACGGGCACAGCTGCTGCCTCTCAAACTAAACCAAAAGTTATGTCAGCAGAAGACGCTTTAGCACAAGCACTTGGCAAGATTAATGTATCTTTGGAATATTTAACGAAGCAGGGAACAGAGACAAGTAGACAAGTTGTGGAAACTAATAAACAAATTCAGGAAACTAATAAACAAGTGGCTGAGATCTCAGCAAAAATTGATCTGAACACGAAAAGTATTGATGAATTGGGAAAGAAGGTAAATTCCAACACAGAGACTATTGTAAGACTTTTGGAGGACTCGGCCACAACTCGAAAGATTGCAGAGGAAGCAAAGGAAATAGCGGTTCTCACCCAAGAGAGGATACCACCGGTCATCAGGAAATTGGAGGATCATGATCTGACTTTGTCTATGATTGAACTGCAGAGAAAAGAGAGGAATTTAAGGATAAGATCGGTTCCGGAAAGTGAGAAAGATAACTTGGTGGACTTCCTGACAAAAGAATTTTTGGACTTTTGGCAACAGGGCCTGGAGAAGGAAGAATTTAAGATAGTGAGTGCATTTAGGCTTGGTACAAGACAAAGGAAGAATAAGGCAAGAGACTGCTTAATAACATTAAGGACAAAGGAAGAAAGGGATAAAATTTTGAATCTGCACTATCAAAAAACCCTGGAGATTGAAAATTCTTACGTGGAGATCTTTAAGGATATTCCGAAGCACATTTTGGACGTAAGAACCTACTACAGAGATCTGGTCGTTTTATTGAAGAAAAACAAAATATTCTTCAGGTGGGAATTTCCACAAGGCCTATCTTTCAAATACAGAGGAAGGAAGATAAGAATAAGAACATTGAGTGATAAAGACAAATTCCTGAGAGACCACGAAGAGGATCTACAGAAGGAGGTGGATTCCGGGCAGGAACTGACATCATTGGGAAAAGGAACACTGGATATATCAGACATATCGAACTTGTCATTTGGTTTGAAACCATCGACAGAGGAAGAACAACTACTTGGAGCAACAGGAATAAGTAAATAGTCTCATCATGGCTCTGCAACTTCTAAGTTGGAATTGTAATGGCTTGAATATGCCTCGAAAGAGGAAAGCTGTTTTTCATATATTGAAGAAAGAACAACTGGATTTGATCTGTTTACAAGAAACACATGTGACGAGGTTACAAAGGAAAATATTGGTGAATAAAAGATTGGGTCAAGAATTTATTTCATCAGACAAAGTTAAAAAAAGAGGAGTTGTGATATATGCAAAGGAAAAATTACTACCGAAATTTGTTTTTAAAGATGAACAAGGAAGATTCCTGGCAATTGAAATTCAAATCCAAGGAGAGAAATTTTTAGCCGTAGGAATTTATGCACCGAACGAGGGGAAATCTGAATTCTTTAAGAAGTTGCATGAGATTTTGTTGGACTATATGGATTATAATCTTATTTTGATGGGAGACATGAATGGAGTAGTATCTACTAATATGGATAAAGCACAAAGACAGGTACTCACTAAGGATGAAAGATTACCAAAAACTTTTTTTGAAATGACTGACAATATGGACTTGATTGATATTTGGAGAACAAAGAATCCTCTTGAGAGAGAGGGAACCTTCTTTTCTGAAGCCAAAATGACATGGACCAGAATCGACCAAATCTGGGTTACTAGAGGAATGGCATCAAAGATAAAGAAAGTGGAAATCTGCCCAAAAACCTGCTCCGACCACAATGCAGTAAGAATGGAGATGAAGCAAATATCAACTGGATCCTTTAGATGGAGGATGAATGACACCTTATTTAGAGAGGAAGAAGTGTACAAAAAGGCCCAAAAAACTTTGAGAGATTATTTTGAAATAAACATGAACACTAATGTGGAAAAAAGAGTAATCTGGGACGCAAGTAAAGCCGTTATGCGAGGATTTCTGATACAACAAAATGCAATAAAAAAGAGAAGCCAAAATGAGAAAAAAGACAAGATTTTGGAGAAGATAAAAGAAGGGGGAAAGAAACTAAGATCAAAACCAAAGTCCAAAGAGATTTTGAGAGAAATCAAATTGTATCAAACACAATATATGGAGCTGATGAATCAAGAAATAGAATGGAAAATTAAACAAATGAGACAAAAGACATTTGAATTAGCAGATAAATGCGGCAAACTATTGGCTTGGCAAATGAAGAAAAGACAAAAATTAAATACGGTTACAAATCTAGAAGTGAAAGGAAAGAATGTATATAAGCCAAATGAGATTAGAAACTGCTTCCAGAGATATTTTAAACAATTATATACACAAGGGCCACAGAAAGAGACAGATATAGACAATTTTCTCAAGACTTACGGATTACAAAAAAATTCTTATGAAAGTAAAATACGTTTGAACCAGAAAATAACTGAACAGGAAATAGAAGGTGCCATTCAAAATATGCAACTGGGCAAGTCTCCGGGACCGGATGGGCTTACTTCCAGATACTATAAAATGTTAAAGGAGTGGCTATTACAACCTATGAAGGAAGTTTGTAATGAAATTTTGGAGGGGAAAAAGGCACCAGAAACGTGGAAAGAAGCTTATATTACACTTATACCAAAGACTGAGACTGAAAAGAACCAACTTAAGAACTACCGCCCTATTTCGTTACTAAATGTGGATTACAAAATTTTTGCTGATATTCTGGCTAAGAGACTGAAAAAAGTTTTGATGGAGGAGATTCACAGGGACCAAGCGGGCTTTCTCCCGAGAAGGCATATGTCAGATAATGTAAGGAATATAATAGACATTTTGGAAAAGCTAGAAGTGAACATAAATACTAAAGCAGTTTTGATATTTGTGGATGCGGAGAAAGCCTTTGACAATATTTCTTGGAGTTTTATGAAGAAGAATCTTCAGGGGATGGGGGTAGGCCAAGGATTTGAAAATGGTATAGGTGCAATATACTCAGAGCAGAAAGCAAAGTTAATTGTAAACAATATGGTTACGGAAGAGTTTAAGATAGAAAAAGGGACACGTCAGGGGTGCCCAATCTCTCCATTACTTTTTATATCAGTCCTGGAAGTCTTGCTGAATATGATTAGAAAGGACCAGTTGTTTAAGGGAGTACAGGTCGGAGCTAAACAATACAAATTGAGAGCATTTGCAGATGATTTGGTACTTACGTTACAAGAGCCAGAATCTAGTACTAAAAGGGTTTTAGAACTAATTCAAGATTTTGGCCAGGTTGCAGGATTTAAATTGAATAAATCCAAAACTAAGGTATTGGAAAAAAACTTAACACCTATGGAAAGGGAGAAGTTTCAGAATGAGACAGGTTTAACTGTGGTTAAGAAAGTGAAATACTTGGGGAGCAATATGACAACTAAAAATGTGAATTTGTTTAAAGATAATTATGAAAAATGCTGGACAGAGGTAAAAAAAGATTTAGAAATTTGGTCAAAATTGAAGCTTTCCTTGTTGGGTCGAATTGCAGCTATAAAGATGAATGTATTGCCTAGAATGTTATTTTTGTTTCAAACATTGCAAATTGTTGACAAGATGGACTGTTTCAAGAAGTGGCAGAAAGATATTTCAAAATTTGTCTGGCAGGGCAAAAAGCCCAGGATAAAATTTAAGATATTAACTGATGCAAAAGAAAGGGGGGGGGATTTGCCCTGCCAGATTTTAAACTTTATTATGAATCAGCGGCTTTTTGCTGGTTGAAAGACTGGCTACTTCTTGAGAATACAGATATCTTGGATCTAGAAGGGTTCAATAATATTTTTGGGTGGCATGCATATTTGTGGTATGACAAGGTCAAAGCTCATAAAGCTTTTAAAAACCATATTGTCAGGAAAGCACTGTATAATGTCTGGATTAGGTATAAAGACCTGCTGGAGAACAAAACTCCCAGGTGGTTGTCCCCAATGGAGGCAAAGGCTGTGAAAAAACTTAATATGGAGTCTAAATGGCCGAAATATTGGGAAATTTTGGAGCAAGAAGGGGATGTAATGAAATTGCAGAGTTATGAGAAATTGAAAGATAAAGTGAGAGATTGGCTCCATTACTACCAAATAATGGAGGTCTTTAAGTCAGACAGGAAAATTGGCTTCCAGGTGGAAAAATCAAAACTGGAGACAGAACTATTAGAATCCAAAACTAAGAATTTGTCAAAAATGTATAACTTGCTGTTGGAATGGAATACACAGGATGAAATAGTTAAATCAGCTATGATCAAGTGGGCACAAGATATTGGTCATAACATTATGTTCGAGGACTGGGAACGGTTGTGGACCACCGGTATGAAATTTACGGCATGTAATGCCTTGAAAGAAAATATTATGAAAATGATTTATAGGTGGTACATGACTCCAGTTAAGCTCGCAAAAATTTACCACTTGTCTGATAATAAGTGTTGGAAATGTAAAGAGACTGAAGGTACATTCTTTCACCTTTGATGGACTTGCCCAAGGATTAAGGCTTTCTGGGAAATGATTTATAATGAAATGAAAAAGGTATTTAAACATACCTTCTTGAAGAAACCAGAGGCCTTTCTCCTGGGTATGGTCGGCCAATTGGTGCCAAAGAAGGACAGAACTTTTTTTATGTATGCTACAACAGCAGCAAGAATACTCATCGCAAAGTATTGGAAGACACAAGATCTACCCACCTTGGAAGAATGGCAGATGAAAGTGATAGACTATATGGGACTGGCAGAAATGACCGGCAGAATCCGAGACCAGGGAAAAGAGACGGTGGAAGAAGATTGGAAGAAATTTAAGGACTATCTTAAGAAACATTGTAAAATTATTGAAGGCTAGAACGATGTTGATTTAGAAATTAAGGAGTTAAAAGCTGTAATGATTATGTGGTTAAGAAAAGAAAGGTTAAAAAGTACATAGAAATTAGGGAAAGGATTTGCTGAATTGACTTAATTAGAGAATGGAATACAGAAAGGGGAGGTATGAGGAGGTCGGGAAAGTAAGTTTTATGAATATAAGGGATGGAAATTATACCTGTTTTGTATGTGTGTTTTTTCTTTTTTGGATTGTATGTATTGTTATTGTTTTTGTTTTTACTGTTCTGTTTATTCTGTTTTATATAAATTCCTAAACTTTAATAAATATTATATATATATATAAAAAGAGAAAGTGTGCTGAACCTGTTTCTATTTGGCTTAATGTATGTAGGGTTTGGTGTCAGCGTTACTCGTGCCGGTTCTCTGCTGTTCACTTGTGTTCCTTTGGTGGTGAGAGAGGTTGGGGTTGGCCTAGGGTGTGGTTGTTTGTTTGTGATTGGCTGTGGTGATCTTTGTTTTCGTGTGTGAGTGGGGTGAGTGGGTGTTTTGGATCAGGTTAGCCATATTGATTTGTATGCTGTTGGTGGATTATTGTCATTGTCTTTTTGGGCTGTGTTTGTGATAAAGGGGAGCCATACCAGGATAAAGGCGTCTTCTTCTGTTTGTCCCCGTGTCAGTTTCAGTTTATTGGTTAATTTTTCTAGTAGGGCTGTTTCCCATACTATTTGGTACCATTGGTCCATGCTTACTCCTGACAGGTCTCTCCAGTGTCTGGTTATGGTGTTTCTGGCTGCTGAAAGTAGGTGGGTTATGAGTTCTTTGTGGTGTAAGTGGGCATTGTTGTCTTGGAAGATGTTTAGTAGGGCCAGTTCTGGGGTGATGTCTAGTACTTGCTTAGTTATTTTACATATTTCTCGTATGGCTGTTGTCCAGAATAGTTGGATTTTGGGGCATTCCCACCACATGTGGAGGTATGTGCCTGTGGAGGTGCACCCTCTCCAGCATTTTGGTGAGGTTCCTGGGCGTATTAGCGCTAGTTTTCTTGGTCTTAGGTACCACCTGTAGGTGAGTTTCAGAGTGAGTTCTTTTCGTTGATATGGATTTAAAGGGGGGGGTTAGACCACATTCTGATCCATTGAGTGGGGTTAATCTCATAGCCTATGTCATTCTCCCATTGTTTTTTGATTGCGTCTAGGGGGTTTGTGGGATTTTGGAGTAGTATTTTGTATATTGCGGATACCATCCTTTTACCGTTTCCCTTTGTTGTTAGGAGGAGGTTTTCAAAGGTTATCAGGGGCCTAGTTGCTGCTGATTTTACTGTTGGATTGTTTAAGAGGGCATGTAATTGGTGTTGTGTTAACCAGGGCATTTGGGTGTCTTCTAGTTTGTCTTGTATTTCTTGTGTTGACAAAGGTTTGTTATTTTTACAGAAGTCTATTAGGCGATATAAGCCTTTGGTTTGCCAGGTTTTTATTTGGAGGTTTTGTGCTGCATGGTGGAATAATGGGTGGTACGGCAGGGGGATTAGTGGGGATGGGGTTGGTATTTTCAATTATGTCCCTCTCTAGGTGCACCCATTGTTTTGTCTCATCTTCTAGTATATATGGGATTATATGGAGTATTTGGCTGGCAATGTAATATGCTTCTATGTTGGGGATTCCCCATCTTCCTTCTGAGGTGGGGAGGTGCAGGTATTTGGGGCTTATTTTTGGTTTTTTATGTGAGAAGATAAAAGAGTGTAGTTTTCTCTGCCATCTGTGGAGTTGTGTTGGGGGAATCCAGATTGGGAGGGTTTGGAATAGGTAGGTTAGTTTTGGGAGGGTGATCATTTTGATCATAGCAAAGTTTTATTAATTGACCTCAGTGTTGTACACATTGTGTTTCCTTTGCACTGAAATGAACAGGGTGGAATAATGTAATTAAAATACTACCAAAGCAGACAGCGAGATGAAAAACAGGGTGGTTGATTTTTGGAAGCCAAACTGCAGCAGGATGGAAACAGAGGCGCGAGCCACAGACACGGAAATTGAAGAAGTTTGGATTTGATATCCCACTTTATCACTACCCGAAGGAGTCTCCAAGCGGCTAACATTCTCCTTTCCCTTCCTCCCCCACAACAAACACTCTGTGAGGTGAGTGGGGCTGAGAGGCTTCAGAGAAGTGTGACTGGCCCAAGGTCACCCAGCAGCTGCATGTGGAGGAGCGGAGACGCGAACCCGGTTCCCCAGATTACGAGACTACCGCTCTTAACCACTACACCACACTGGCTCTTCTTACTTCCCACACAATGCCTTCTTACTTCCCAGAAACAAGCTAATTCTAAGTCCGAAGAGAATGTTTAATTTAGAGGAAACCTGCTCCCCCTGCCTCCGTTTTAAGCCTTACGTCCTCCATTTCCATCCCACATTCCTCAAGGAAGGACCTCAGGAGCTTTCCTGCAGCCTGAGAGACGGCTCTGTCTTCCACTGTCAGGTTGTCAATCGCCTTCAACACGACTTCGTTGATCTGGCTGGGCTTGAGGTGCTCCCCAAAAGCCTGGCACAAAGAAGAAAGAAGAGGGAGTTTTCTTCTGCTCCACACTCTGACCACGTTTCAGTAGTCCAAGGGTGCCTTCACAAACCAAGTGAAAGACATCTCCACTCTGCCTTGAGAGGGTTGAACTAAGTGACCCCCACGTCCCTTCCAACTCTACAATTCGGTGATTCTGTTTATGTGTTTATTTAAGTAGCTGAAAGATTTTACAACAAAGAAAACTAAAAGTCAGGTGACGCCTTGCTATTTTCGATCCACATCTTAAATTGGTTATGACATTGGAACATGAAGAGGTTCAATCTAAAATCAGACTAGAAAATTAAAAAAAAATTCTCGCAGGAACAGAGAGGGTGAATAATAGTGGCTATCCGTTATATAACCAATGCCAAACAGACTGGGTGGGAACCTGCTGGCTGTGTGTTTAGTTCTTAATATACAACAAAAACACCCACCACAAGGTTGGCATAGTTCATTGGCTTGGCAGTGCCTTGTGAAAGATGTATCGAATGAGTCAACTTTTCCTATTCTTTTTCCGCCCTGAGGAGCCCAAGGTGGCAATGCATGGTTCTCTCTCCTCCCCGTTTTAGTCTCATGAGGTAGGTTAGACTGAGAGACTGTGACTGACTCGTGAGTTTCAGGGCTGAGTGGGGATCTGAACCCTAGGTCTCCCAGCACCTGGTAGAATTTCAATAAGTAGAATTCTGCATGCAGTTTAGGCTACCGGGCACTTGTCTTTGAGCAATTTATTCTAATACAATGCATTTCTGAATGTTATTTACACTAATAGCTCACGCATGGATTTTTTTACACACTGTTTGGCATTGCGAAATTCAAGGACGTGTGAATTTCAAAGGCGGGTTGTGTTTCAGTTCTCCTATTGTTTCTGAAAGCCTCGATTTGATAGCTTTGGCTTCCAGTGTGAACTGCTCTGAATCTCTCCCTCATCCCTAGAAGGGGTGGGCTGCCTGAGGGCAGGCTGAAGTTGGTGGGGCAGGGCCCCATTGGCCCGAGTGAGCAAATCTTTGCTAACTGGGAGTGGCTGCGGTCTTAGCAATAAAGAGTACAAAAAGCCACCCCTACCTTGGCCACTTTTGCGATGTGGTAGTGGAAGAGGGAGGGCCCAGGGATGAAGAAGTCTTCTCGGACCCATCTGACCATGTTGCCTTTCTTATTTTTATTCCTCCTCTTCTCCAGTTCCTTACCTAAGCAGGGTCGGGTTTTGGAATATGCATGCAAAAGAACCCAGCATTAGTGCTCCCTGCTCAAAACCTCCAGTTTTCCCACTGGAACCAACAAAAACAATTATCGATTTCACCTCAAAAATTATAATTCAGAACTGGGAAAAAGGTTCAGAAGGGGGCAACCAAAAGGACTGGGGTGCTTGTGGAGCTGGTTGCAGCATTTGGGGGGGGGGGTTCCGTTTAGAAAAATGGCGAGGAAGAGGAGACACAATGTATGGCATGGAGAAAGTGGAGAGAGAAAGCTTTCTCTCTCACCGTCAGAACATGAGAACAACTGGACCTCCAATGAAACTGAAGTTTCAGGATGGTCCTTCTTCTTGCAGTGCACAGCTAAACTCTGGAACTCCCTGCCGCAGGAGGCACTGATGGCCACGGACAAAGATGGCTTTCAAAGAAGATGAGGCAAATTCATGGAAGAGAAGGCTACCCATGGCTATTAGCCAGGATGGCTATGCTCTGCCTCCATGGTCAGAGGCAGCAAAGTACAGGAGTAGAAAGAGCTTGAATTCTGCTTGCTGGATTCCCACAGGCATCTGGTCAACCCCTGTGGGAACAGGATGCTGGGCTGGGCTGGGCCACTGGTCAGGTCCAGAAGGCTTTTCTGATCTTCTTCAGCAGTGAATCCCTCCCCCAAGACTGCCCTCTCGTCTCTGGCCAACAGGGTGTTGGCGTTAGGCCAGTGCTGGCACGAATTCTGGCCCTCCTGAACTCCCTGATCAACACCAGCAGCAGCCAGCATGGGCAACACTCAGGGATGATGGGAGTTGGAGCAGCCTCTGGAGGGCTACAGATCTCCCACCCTGCGGCTTACAAGAAACAAGCCATTTCCCAGCATCACCCTCACCCATTTTGGCTATCATGATGTAATGGAGATGGTACAAGGCCTCCGCTGACTGCAGGCCAATCTCCTTCACGTTGTCTGCGAGGTGAAGGGACAAGAGCGCCACCAGCTGTCCAAGAAGGGGGAAATCCTGGGATACCTAGGAGGTGGAAAGAGAGAGATGCACAGTCAGCCCTCGTCCCACAGAGCCCAGCAAGAGAAAACCGTCTGGCATGCTTTCAGTCGGCAAAGGTGACAGAGGGGCGCAGGGCAAGAGAGCTGTGCTTAGGTGGCCCACCCTAGGCTTGCCCCAGGGCTTTTTCCCCAGCCAGAACTCACTGGAACTCAGTTCTGGCTGTTGAATGGTTGAATGTTGAATGGTTGAATGTTGAATGGCTGTGTCATTCATTGAATGGCTGTGTCAGCATTTGGGTGTAGTATATAAGGAGCAGCACCTAGCTCTCCCATTACCCTGGGGCATGAGTTGGTGGTTGGGTCTGGTTTGTTGATGATGTATTTAGTGTATAAGGAGTTTTTGTTTTTGTTATTAAAACCTTGTTTAAGTTATTTTTGAGTCCCTTTTTAATGCATGGTCTCCCCAGCAAGCTCTCTGCAGTGCTACTATACTGCAAATAGCTAACATCTTTGGTTATGGGCCCAGCTGCTGAGTGGATGACTGCATATTTTTGGACTCTGAGAAAGGTTTGAAAACTCCTTCTCCTGTTAGTGTAGTTTCTGTGGGTCTGGAAGGGTTCCAGAATGGTTGACCGGGTTCCAGAAGCCAAGAAGGCTCTGGTGTTCCCACAGCTAACAGATGAGAACTATAGTTTATGGTCTTTTCGGGTGGAGGCGCTTTTGACCTCTAGAGAAGTATGGACCTATGTAACTGATGACCCTCCTGACCCTGTAACTAATGCTTGGTCAAAAGGAGATGCGAAAGCCAGGGCAATAATTAATTTGGCAGTCAGCAACCAGCAAGTAGTCTATATAAGAAATAAGAAAACTGCCAAAGAAATGTGGGACAGTCTTGCAGCAGTGCATATTAGAAAAGAGTCAGCGTCCGCATTGACGTTTTTCAAGCAGCTGTACCAGACCAAGTTGCAGCCTGGTGGTGATTTGGCAGCACACTTTTTTTTTAAAAAAAATAATATTTATTAAAATTTCAAAAGAAATTACAAAAGTAATAAAGAGATAGAAAAAAGAAAACAAAAGATACAAAATACAGAGGAAATAAAAACAATTAAAAATAAATCCATCATTCCTTGTCTTGCCTTTCATTTACTTGTTTCCCTGACCTCCTCACACCTCCCTTTTTTGTATTCCAGTTCGAATGGTTAATTCAGCAAATCCTTTCCCTCTTTGTTTTTATCTTAATTCTTTATCTTAACATATTATAACTTTATATTTTCATCTATTAACAATCCATTTTACATACTCCTTTTAACATTGTTGCTAAAACCGCTTCATTTCATTCCGACATCATTTTAGCATTCCTTAATTTTACAATGTTTCTGTAGATAATCTTTAAATTTCTTCCAGTCTTCTTCCACCGACTCTTCTCCCTGGTCTCGGATTCTGCCAGTCATTTCCGCCAATTCCATATAGTCCATCACTTTCATCTGCCATTCTTCCAAGGTGGGAAGATCTTGTGTCTTCCAGTACTTTGCAATGAGTATTCTTGCTGCTGTTGTAACGTACATTAAAAAAGTTCTATCCTTCTTTAACACCAATTGGCCGACCATGCCCAAGAGAAAGGCCTCTGGTTTCTTCAAGAAGGTATATTTAAATACCTTTTTCATTTCATTATATATCATCTCCCAGAAAGCCTTAATCCTTGGGCAAGTCCACCAAAGGTGAAAGAATGTACCTTCATTCTCTTTACATTTCCAACATTTATTATCGGGCAAATGGTAGATTTTTGCAAGCTTGACTGGTGTCATGTACCACCTGTATATCATTTTCATAATATTCTCTCTTAAGGCATTACATGCCGTAAATTTCATACCGGTGGTCCACAACTGTTCCCAGTCAGCAAACATAATGTTATGTCCAACATCTTGTGCCCATTTAATCATAGCAGATTTAACCGTTTAATCCTGAGTATTCCATTTCAACAGCAAGTTATATATTCTTGATAGTATCTTAGTTTTGGGGTCTAACAGTTCTGTTTCCAATTTTGATTTTTCCACCTGGAAGCCAATTTTTTTGTCCAGATTGTAAGCCTCCCTTATTTGATAATAATGAAGCCAGTCTCACACTTTATCTTTTAGTTTCTCAAAACTCTGCAATTTCAATTTGTCTCCTTCTTGTTCCAAAATCTGATTTGGCAGCACATTTGAGACGTCTGGAGGCAATACGCTGCAAATTAATTCAAAGGGACATAGAGATACCTGATATTCAGTATGTTTTTATCATTCTTTGTTCCCTTAATGAGGACTTTGATGGTGTAGCTAGCCAGATATCTGCCGTTCCACCAGCACAATTAACTGTGGAAGGGATAACGGCAAGATTAATGGGCGAGTTGGATAGAAGGGAGGCTTGTGCCATAAGCACTCCTATTTCCAGAAACAATGAGGAACGCCATATGCAAACTTGTGGTGATACGACTGCATTTAAAGCTGCAAAGCGTTATTGGTTCTGCAATAAGCAGGGACATTTTGCAAAGGACTGCAGATCCAAAAGAAAGCAAAGTACTCCCAAGTCTGTTTCTGTTCGTCAGTCACGGTCATCAGCCCAGCAGCCGACATCGTACCGTAAAGACAGAAACGAGCCGCGAGCTTTTCATGCTCGGAGTACAGATCGTAAAAGAATTAAAGGTGCCAAGTGGAAGTCTTTTATTGTGGACTCAAGAGCATCCCAGCACATTTGCAATGATCGAAGCTTGTTTATTTCTTTTGAAGAGGAAATTGGTAATGTACATTTAGCCAATTCACAAGTCTTGCAGTCGCTTGGCAGGGGTACTATTAAACTTGACTCTTTAAACATTACGATAGCGAACTGCATTTACTGCCCGTCAGTGGACAATTTATTGTCAGTAAGATGTTTTGCTCGTCAAGGCATAACTGTGCGTTTCTTAAAGTCAATGTGTGAGTTTTTCGATGGGAACAAACATCTATTGTATGCCCAGGACTCTGATGGTTTATATAGACTGTATTTTTGCACCTACTCCCAATCGCCTATAAATTGCAGAGCAGCACAGTCAAGCCAGGGGTTGAGGAATGTAAGGCCACATTCCGGGTGTGCCCATGAAGCACACAGAATTCTGGGACATCTGAATTTTGCTGATGTAATTAAGACAAAGAATATTGTTAATGGCCTAAACTTAAAACCATGTAAATTCTTTATACAATGTCTATCCTGTTGCAAGAATAACATTAAGGTTGCACTCAAGGGTAGGTGCTCAGATAGGAAAGTAACTGAGCCATTTGAGCGTGTACATTATGATTTAGTTGGGCCACTCCCACCATCATTAGGGGGTTCTAAGTACTGGCTTACCCTGACTTCCGGAGGCGGCACCATCGGTAATGGCGGATTCCCTCCAGCTGTGAGGGAATAGCTCCACGGAAATCGGGTCTAGTCGCGACGGCGATGCGGGGACCCCTTAGAAAACTACAGGCGGGAGAAGCCTGTGTTCGTGGGACTCAGCGGGCACCTTCAGCGCCCCCCTAACTGCGAGGGAACCCCGCAAGGGGTCCCAGAGCGAAACGGGGAGATAGGCGCGGTGCTGAGAGCCAACTGCTTCTTCCGTGGAGCGAAGCCGCACAGCTGTTGCCGGAGAGCGCTGACCTTTTTCCTGGGACAATTTGGCTAACAAACAACTACCCGTGAGTAGGTCAAGTTCAAAGACCGGGGAATTTAAGAAAAATAGGATTAATTTGGCACTGAAACGGGAAGGCGCAAACAGGAAGTCCGCCTTCCTTTTTGTATATAGATCAAAGCAAAGACTGATCAAGCTAACGCTGGAGAGCTGGGTTTAAAAGGACTTAAATCCTAACGTCAAATTAAAAGATTTCCCTCCCTGAATTGCAGGAGAGGGGAGGGAAGAGGAGAAAATGTATTTTGCCTGCAAAAAAAGTGGAGAGAAAAAGGAGTAAAGACCACCACTTAATCCTTGGGAACGGACTGCCAGATTAATAAAATTGCTGTACTGAGAATCACACTATTTATGGACAATGTAACTTTGTGACAGTTAACTCTGCAAGTGAGACACTTTTACTCTGAGGGTTACTTTGGACTTGGAACTGTTGCTTTTTTCTTTTGTAGAAGGGGGACTTTGGAAAATCGGAAAAGAGACTCTATTGCAATACCATTGATCGTTACTGTGTCCCCCTAGAGGAACTTTGAAATTGTTGCAACTAGCCAGGGGATTTTCCACTCTCGACTGGCCTGGGAAACTTCCACAGCAAAACAAGTTTTGGCCGTGGGATTGACCTTGATTTTCAGATCCTTAGATAAAGTGGCATGGCAGACTTGCTTCAGGAAAAGACAACAAGATCAGGAAAGGTTAGACAGCAGCAGACTAGTGTAACGCAGCAGCGCAGAGCATCCATATCTGCCTCTGCATCTGTATCTGCCCCTTCTGCATCACAAGGAAAAGATCCTGCACAAGGAAAAGATCCTGCACAAGTTGGGTCTAAAGGAATGGCTACTGAAGAGGGATTCACTTCAGTATTAAATAAAAATTTTGAAACCTTGGAAAAATTAAGTAACCAAGTTACTGAAGCGACTACTAAAATTGACCAAAATACTACTAGCATCAACAATTTGGGGCAGAAGGTGAACTCAAATACAGAAGCTATTGAAAGACTGTTGCAAGAATCCGCTTCGAACCAAAAGGCAGTTGAGGAAGCAAAGGAAAAAGTGCTGGCTGTAGAGGAAAAGATTCCAACTATATGCAAAGAGCTAAAGGACCACCGGTCGCTTCTGTCTATGATCGAACTTAAGGAAAAACAGACTAATCTGAGGATCAGGGCGGTCCCTGAATTGGAAAAAGACAGTTTAAGTGACTTTCTTACGCAGGAATTTGCAGAATTTTGGAATTTGGATGCTAAGCAAGATTTCAAGATAGTAAGTGCTTTTAGACTTGGAAGAGGAGGGAGAAAGAACAGGGTGAGAGACTGTTTGGTTACCCTCCGAACGAAAGAAGAGAGAGATAAAATACTGAGTCTGCACTTCCAGAAGACCGTGGAAATAAACGATTCAAGAGTGGAGATATTCAAGGATATTCCGAAATACTTATTGGATCTTAGAACTAACTACGGAGATCTGGTGGCCCTGTTGAGAAGTAACAGAATTGTTTTTAGATGGGAATTCCCTCAAGGCCTATCCTTTACCTTTAAAGGGAAAAAGTTCAAAATAAGATCAGTGGAAGACAAGGAAAAATTCCTGAGAGACCACGAAGAAGACCTGCAAAAAGAAGTTCCAGAAGAGCTAAGAGCTTTAAAACCAGGAGTACTAGACATAGTACCACCACCTTTGGGATTGGACAAATTAGAAAAAGTGATACCACCGTCAGAACAAGAGGAATTACTGGGAGCAGTTGGAGGAAAGTAGAATAAATACACCATGTCTCTGCAATTATTAAGTTGGAACATTCATGGACTTAACTCCCCGGAGAAGAGGAGGAAAGTTTTTCATTTATTGAAAAAGGAACTGTCAGAGCTGCCCGAGGTCCCAGCTCACAAAGGACCAACGCTGCTTCGTTGTTAAGTACAAAAGTCTTTATTGAAGTTCAGTTTCACTTCCAAACTCTAGATCGCTGATGCTCCATCTGAATCTCCTCCCCCCAGACACCAGTTTAAGACTCTCGCCTTACTCCACCTCTTCCTCTGTTCCTTCCACCTCTGGATCCGCCTGGCCGTTGGGGTCTCGCCCTTTCTAGACTCTTCTGACGCTGAATCCCCTGAGCCTTCCCCCTCTCTCCGGCGGGCTTTAGGAGCTGGTTCCCCATCCGGGTCTCCTGCTGTCCCCCGCGCCTGTACATTTGAACTTGGCGCGCGCGCCCAGCCAGTAACTTTCCTCCTGACCTTTTCACTGCTGCTGTCACTGCTTCCCCCTCTGGGGGGGCTAGCTGCAACTGACCTCCCCTCCATTGGAGGCGTGGTCAGCCCTGACTCACTTTCTCTCCCCGCTGGAGGAGACGCTGGCCCTGACACATGTGACTCTTCCCCCCCACTACGCTCTGGTGGGGAAACTGGTCCTGATCCCCCGCTGCTGCTTTGGGGTTCCCCTCTGGCTCCTTGTTTCTGGTGCGTCCCCCCTGGGACCCCCCTTGCCCTGACCGTTGGCGCCCCCTTCTGGGAATCTTCTGATTCGCTGGAGAAGCTCATGGAATCTCTCGGGTCACTGTCATACTCCCCTACGCTGCCCTCGGATTCTTCCCCTTCGCTCTCCATTTCCTCTCTCCCCAGTGCTCCTGCTCCTGAGCCCCTGACAGGAACAATTGGACTTAATTTGTTTACAGGAAACACATGTGATAAGGCTACACAGGAAAGTATTGTTTAATAAAAGATTGGGTCAAGAGTTTATTTCATCGGATAAGGTTAAAAAGAGAGGAGTTGTAATTTACACCAAAGAGAGCCTGTCACCGAAATTTGTTTTTAAAGATGATCAAGGAAGATTTGTGGCAATCGAAATTCGATCACAAGGAGAAAAATTTTTAATAGTAGGAGTTTATGCACCAAATGAGGGAAAATCTGAATTTTTTAAGAAATTGCACGAGACATTGTTAGACTATATGGATCACAACATCATTATGATGGCAGATATGAATGGAGTGGTATCTACAAATATGGACAAGTCGCAGAGACAGATTGTAACTAAAGATGGCAGACTACCAAAAACCTTTTTTGAACTGACTGACAATATGGACTTGATTGACATTTGGAGAATTAAGAACCCCCTAGGAAGAGAGGGAACATTCTTCTCTGAAGCCAAAATGACATGGACAAGAATTGACCAAATATGGATAACTAGAGGACTGGCACCTAAGACTCAAAAAGTGGAAATTTGCCCAAAAACTTGCTCCGACCATAATGCTGTGAAAATGGAGATGAAACTAACACCAATCGGTTCCTTCAGATGGAGGATGAATGACACCTTATTTAGAGATCAAGAGGTTATCAAGAAGGCCCAAAAAACCTTGAGAGACTATTTTGAGATAAATTTGAATACTACTACTGAAAAAAGAATAATCTGGGACGCAAGTAAAGCAGTTATGAGGGGGTTTCTGATCCAACAGAATACAATAAAGAAGAGAGCCCAAAATGGAAAAAAGATAAAATTTTAGAAAAAATAAAGGAGGGTGAGAAGAAACTAAGAGCGAAACCAAAGTCACAAGAGATTCTGAGAGACATAAAGTTATATCAAGTGCAATATATGAAGATGATGAACCAAGAAATTGAATGGAAAATTAAACAAATGAGACAAAAGACATTTGAATCGGCTAATAAATGTGGAAAATTGTTAGCTTGGCAAATGAAAAAAAGACAAAAACTTAACACTATCACAAATTTGGAAGTGGAAGGAAAGAACATTCAGAATCCAGTGGAAATTAGAAAATGCTTCCAGAGGTATTTTAAAGAGTTATATACACAAGGGCCACAGAAAGAGTTTGATATAGACCAATTTTTAAAAACAAATGGATTACAAAAAATCTCTCATGAAAATAAGATAATGCTGAACTACAAAATTACAGAACAGGAGGTAGAAGGTGCCATTCAGAATATGCAGTTGGGTAAATCTCCAGGGCCGGATGGCTTAACCTCAAAATACTATAGATCTTTGAAAGATTGGTTAATTCAACCACTAAAGGAGGTTTGTAATGAAATTTTGGAGGGGGAAAAAGCGCCAGAGTCGTGGAAGGAAGCCTACATTACACTTATACCGAAAACGGAGTCTGAAAAGACACAGCTTAAGAACTAACGCCCCATATCCCTGCTCAATGTGGATTACAAAATTTTTGCTGATATTTTGGCTAATAGATAAAAAAAAGTATTAGTGGAAGAGATACATAAGGACCAAGCTGGCTTTCTCCCAGGTAGACATTTGTCTGACAACACGAGGAACATAATTAACATATTGGAGAAGTTGCAAGTGAACATTAATACTAAAGCAGTTTTAATTTTTATAGATGCGGAGAAAGCCCTTGACAATATTTCTTGGAATTTTATGAAGAAAAATCTTCGGGGGATGGGGGTGGGTCAAGGGTTTGAAAATGGTATAAGTGCAATTTATTCAGAACAAAAGGCTAAGCTAATAGTCAATAATGTGATGACAGAGGAATTTAAGATAGAGAAAGGGACACGACAAGGCTGCCCAATTTCCCCATTGCTTTTTATTTAAGTCCTGGAGGTTTTATTAAATATGATTAGAAGGGACCGTCTGATTAAAGGTATCCAGGTCGGAGCCAAACAATACAAATTGAAAGCTTTTGCAGATGACCTAGTTTTGACGTTACAGGAGCCAGAATCTAGTACGAAAAGAGTATTAGAACTAATTCAAGAATTTGGTCATGTGGCAGGATTTATTTATTTTTTTTAATAATTTTTTATTACAGATTTTTATAACAACACAAACATATAACAAATACATAAACAAACAAAAAACACAATCAAAACAAAAAACATGTACCATTTCATATCTTAGTTTCTTACACCTTTCTTCCCCGACTTCCTCATACCTCCCTTCTCTGTATTCCAAGTTCTTATCACTTACTCAGCAAATCTTCCCTTATTTTAATAAAAATTCAAGCTAATCTTCCTTATTCTCCTTGTCTTAACCATCACTAATAGTAACCATTTACTTTCCAATCCAACATCATTCTAACTCTCATTAATTTTGTAATATTTCTTTAAATAGTCCTTAAACTTTTTCCAATCTTCTTGCGCTGCTTCTCTTCCCTGGTTTCGGATTCTGCTCGTCATTTCTGCCAAGCCCATGTAGTCTATCACCTTCATCTGCCATTCTTCCAGTGTGGGTAAATCTTGCGTCTTCCAGTACTTCGCAATAAGTATTCTAGCTGCTGTTGTAGCATACATAAAAAAAGTTATATCTGTCTTTAACACCCCTTGGCCGACAATACCCAAGAGAAAGGCCTCTGGTTTCTTGGTGAAAGTATATTTAAATACCTTTTTAAGTTCATTATAGATCATTTCCCAGAATGCCTTAATCTTCGGGCACGTCCACCAAAGGTGAAAGAATGTACCTTCCTTTTCTTTACATTTCCAACATTTATTATCAGGCAAATGGTAAATCTTTGCAAGCTTGACTGGGGTTATGTACCACCTATAGATCATTTTCATAATATTTTCTCTTAAGGCATTGCATGCCGTAAATTTCATCCCGGTGGTCCACAACTTTTCCCAGTCAGCAAACATGATATTATGACCCATATCCTGAGCCCATTTAATCATACTTGATTTAACCGTTTCATCCTGTGTACTCCATTTCAGCAGCAAATTATACATTTTTGACAAATTTCTAGTACTGGGTTCTAACAGTTCTGTCTCCAATTTTGATTTTTCCACCTGGAAACCAATTTTACTGTCCATTTTAAACACTTCATTTATTTGATGATAGTGCAACCAATCTCTCACCTTCCCTTTTAATTTTTCAAAACTCTGCAATCTCAATTTGTCCCCTTCCTTTTCCAAGATTTCCCAGTATCTTGGCCACTTTGACTCCATATTAGACTTTTTAACAGCCTTTGCTTCCATTGGCGATAGCCACCTTGGAGTTTTGTTTTCCAGCAAGTCTTTATATCTGACCCAGACATTTAATAGTGCTTTTCTGACAATATGGTTTTTAAAACTTTTATGTGCTTTAACCTTGTCATACCACAAATATGCATGCCACCCAAAAATATTGTTAAAACCTTCCAAATCCAAAATGTCTGTGTTTTCAAGAAGCAGCCATTCTTTCAGCCAGCAGAAAGCTGCCGCTTCATAGTACAGTTTGAAGTCTGGCAGGGCAAACCCCCCTCTTACCTTTGTATCCGTTAATATCTTAAATTTAATTCTGGGCTTTTTGCCCTGCCAGACAAATTTAGATATGTCTTTTTGCCACTTCTTGAAACAGTCCATTTTGTCCATTATTTGCAATGCTTGAAACAAAAACAACATTCTTGGCAATACATTCATCTTTATGACTGCAATTCGACCTAACAAGGAAAGCTTTAAATTTGACCAAATCTCCAAGTCTTTTTTCACTTCTGTCCAAGTTTTTTCATAATTATCTTTAAATAAATTCACATTCTTAGCTGTCATGTTTATACCCAAGTATTTCACTTTTTTAACCACAGTCAACCCTGTCTCATTCTGAAACCTTTCTTTTTCAACCTGTGTTAGATTTTTCTCCAATACCTTTGTTTTTGATTTATTCAATTTAAATCCTGCCAATTGACCAAACTCTTGGATTATTTCCAATACTCTTTTCGTACTAGCTTCTGGCTCTTGCAATGTAAGTACTAGGTCATCTGCAAATGCTCTCAGTTTGTATTGTTTAGCTCCGACCTGAATCCCTTTAACCAACTGGTCCCTCCTAATCATATTAAGCAAAACCTCCAGGACCGATATAAAAAGTAATGGGGAGATAGGGCACCCCTGTCGTGTCCCTTTTTCAATCTTGAACTCTTCTGTAACCACATTATTTACAATTAATTTTGCTTTTTGTTCAGAATAAATTGCACCTATACCATTCTCAAACCCTTGGCCTACCCCCATCCCCCGGAGGTTCTTCAACATAAAGCTCCAAGAAATGTTGTCAAAGGCTTTCTCGGCGTCCACAAATATCAAAACAGCCTTAGTATTTATGTTCACTTCCAACTTCTCCAAAATGTCAATTATATTCCTTACATTGTCCGACAAATGCCTTTTCGGGAGAAAGCCCGCTTGGTCCCCATGAATCTCCTCCATCAAAACTCTTTTCAGTCTCTTTGCTAAAACATCAGCAAAGATTTTGTAATCCACATTTAGTAACGAGATGGGTCGGTAGTTCTTAAGTTGGGTCTTTTCAATCTCTGTCTTTGGTATAAGTGTAATATAGGCCTCTCTCCACGTATCGGGTGCCTTCCTCCCCTCCATGATCTCGTTGCAGACTTCCTTCAAAGGTTGTATAAGCCCTTCCTTCAAGACTTTGTAATATTTGGAAGTCAGTCCATCCGGTCCAGGTGATTTGCCCAACGCCATGTTTTGAATGGCATCTTCTATTTCCTGTGCTGATATCTCCTGGTTCAAAATTGTCTTGCTTTCCTGCGAAATCTTTTTCAGCCCATTTTTCTCGAGGAATTGTTGTATATCTGTTTCTTTTTGTGGCCCTTGTGTGTAAAGTTGTCTAAAGTAGTTCTGAAAACAGTTCCTAATTTCAGCTGGGTTACTTATATTCTTTCCTTCCACTTCTATATTTGTTACCGTGTTGAGTTTTTGTCTCTTCTTTATTTGCCAAGCCAATAGCTTGCCACATTTGTCAGCAGATTCAAAAGTCTTTTGTCTCATTTGCTTAATTTTCCACTCTAATTCTTGATTCGTCAGTTCCATATATTGTGTTTGATAAAATTTGATTTCTCTTAAAATCTCTTGTGATTTTGGCTTCGATCTTAGTTTCTTTTCCCCTTCTTTTATCTTTTCCAGAATTTTTTCCTTCCTCTCATTTTGTTTTCTTTTCTTTAATGTATTTTGTTGTATCAGAAACCCTCTCATCACGGCTTTGCTTGCGTCCCATACTATTCTTTTTTCTACTTTAGTCCTTAGATTGATTTCAAAATAGTCTTTCAAAGTTTTTTGGGCCTTCTTGCAAATCTCCTCATCTCTAAGTAAAGTGTCATTCATTCTCCATCTGAAGGAGCCAGTTGTTGTTTGCCTCATCACCATCTTTATTGCATTATGGTCGGAGAAAGTTTTTGGGCAGATTTCCACTCTCTTTATGTTCTGCGCCATACTGCTAGTCACCCAAATTTGGTCGATCCTTGTCCATGTCATTTTGGCTTCAGAAAAGAAGGTTCCCTCTCTTTCTAATGGGTGTTTTGTTCTCCAAATGTCTATCAAATCCATATTGTCAGTCATTTCAAAAAAGGTCTTTGGTAGTCTTCCATCTTTTGTTACTACCTGTCTTTGTGCTTTGTCCATATTTGTTGAAACCACTCCATTCATGTCTCCCATCATAATTAAATTATAATCCATGTAATCCATCAAAGTCTCATGCAACTTCTTGAAAAATTCAGCTTTCCCTTCATTTGGCGCATAAACTCCCACTATCAGATACTTTTCTCCTTGAAATTGGATTTCAATTGCCAAATATCTTCCTTGGTCATCTTTGAAGATTTGTTTCGGTTGCAGCTTTTCCTTTACATAAATCACTACTCCTCTCTTTTTTACTCTGTCTGAAGATATAAATTCTTGTCCCAGTCTTTTATTTATTAATAATTTCCTATGTGCTCTTGTCACATGGGTCTCTTGTAAGCAAATCAAGTCCAATTGGTCTTTTTTTAGAGCATGAAATATATTTTTCCTTTTTCTGGGAATGTTCAAACCGTTACAATTCCAGGTTAGAAGTTGCAGAGCCATGATGGGGTTATTTACTCTTTCCTCCTACAGCTCCCAATTTTTGTTCCTCGTTTGTCGGTGGTTCCGTGTCCGTATCTAGTGAAGGATGCCCTTGCCCTGGAAACGTCTCTTTCTGTAGGTCTTCTTCGTGTTCTCCCAAGAACTTGTCTTTATCACTCACTGTCTTTATTCTTCTTTTCTTCCCCTTGTATTTAAAAGACAAGCCTTGGGGGAACTCCCACCTGAATTGAATGTAGTTCCTTTTCAGCAGTATCACCAGGTCCTTGTAGTGTCCTCTTGCGTCCAAAATGCTTTTGGGAATATCTTTAAAAATCTCAATGTGAAAATCTTCGATTCGAAGGGTTGTTTGGTAATGCAGGTTCAGTATTTTGTCCCGTTCCTCCTTTGATCTCAGAGTTATTAAACAGTCTCTGGGTCTGTTCTTCCTCTGCCTTGCTCCCAGTCTGAATGCACTTTCTATCTTAAATTCTTCTTTATTCAGCTCCTGCTTCCAAAAGTCAGAAAATTCTTTTGTCAAATAGTCCACCAGGTTGTCTTCTTCCTTTTCCGGCACAAGCCTGATCCTTAGGTTCCTCTCCTTACGTTGCATATCCTGCATAGAAAGTGCCAGTTCATATTCATCTAGTTTCTTAAACACTGGTGGAAACTTCCCCTCAGCAGCAGTTGCGATTTCTTTAGCTTCCTCAACTATCTTTCTTGTTGTAGATGATTCTTCCAATAATTTCCCGATTGCTTCTGCATTTGAGTTCACTTTATTCCCAAGGTCTGTTATACTTTTTGTATTTGAATCAATTTTCCCAGAGATTTCTTCAATTTTCTTATTTGTTTCAGCAACTTGTACTTTGGTTTCTGCACCTTGCTTTTTTAATTCCTCTAAAGAATCATTTATCTTCTCCAATACCTTAGCAAAGGATTCTTCTGAAGACATTATTTTCACTTTTGCCTTTGGAATAACTGTAGTTCCAGGGGCTCCTGATACAGAAGCCCTTCTTTGCATAAAAGATTCAATTTTGTATTGTCTGCCGGATCTCAAGGTTGTTTCTTGTAATTCCTCTTTCTTGTGAGATTTCTCTTTACCATCTGCCATAACAAAGTCTTTTACTCAAGGTCATTCCCACACTCTTGAGCTGTCAGACAAAAGTTCTCAGATTTTAAGCTCCACTTGTTGCTGAAACAATGTATAAGTCCTCTAGAGGGCGTACAGTCAGTTCTTTACTTTCAAATTTAGTCCCCCACTCTCCAGAAAATAAACAAAGTTCTTTTCTATTGTTCTTTCTCTTTCTAAAGAATCCAAGTCAATAATGTCCTGCAAGTTAGCTTTACTGTGCAACAAAATAAATGTTTCAGGTTGAGAGTAGCCAAAGTCAGTTAAAGATACTTTTTTGCCTTCTTATATCAACAATCCTTAGCCGGTGCCTTTTCTCCGGCAGTCCGATCCCCAGGTACAGGAGCAGCGGTGAATAACTCAATTTCTTTTAAAATGGCAGGAAAACACTTTAAAATCTTCTCCCCCCCCCTCCTGCCTTCGGGGAGGGAGTTCTTTACTTGGTGATGGATTTATTAGTTCCCACCACTCTCCTTTCAGGCAGTTACAGCTGAAATGCCTTTCGCTTTGATCTTGCTACAGAACGGAAAGCAGACTTCCTTTTTGGTGCTTGTCCGTCTCGGTATCCAATTTCTTTAATTTTAGTGCCCGATTATATCTTAGCAGTCAATCCTACTCACGGATAGATGTTCCTTTTAGTCCAAATTCACTGGAAGAAGTCAGCGCTCTCCGCTAATGGCGACGCGGCTTCGCTTCGCAGGCTGGGTGAAGACGACTCTCAGCACCGCTCCACACACCCTCCGCTGATCTGCAGCCTTTAAAAAGGCTATTTCACAGCGTCGGGGGTGCGCAAAGGTGCCCGCCGAGTCTCCAGTTCACAGGCTACGCGCCTGTGATTTTTGGGGGTCCCCGCTCCGCCGTAGCTGACAGGACCCGAACCTACGAAGCAGATCTCTCCCGGAGCTCCGGGAGAAATCCGCCATTAAGCGCTGGCGCTAACCGGAAGTCCATGTGGCAGGATTTAAGCTGAACAAGTCAAAAACTAAAGTTCTTGAGAAAAATTTAACATCGATTGAGAAGGAGAGGTTTCAGAAGGAGACAGGTTTAACATTAGTTAAGAAAGTAAAATATCTGGGGGTTAATATGATGGCTAAGAACTTAAATTTATTTAAAGACAATTATGAGAAATGTTGGACAGAAGTGAAAAAAGACTTAGTAATATGGTCAAATTTGAAGCTTTCCTTGTTGGGTCGAATTGCAGCTATAAAGATGAATGTATTGCCAAAAATGTTATTTTTGTTTCAATCATTGCAAATTTTGGACAAGATGGACTGTTTCAAGAAGTGGCAGAGAGATATTTCTAGATTTGTCTGGCAAGGCAAGAAGCCCAGAATAAAATTTAAAATATTAACTGATGCAAAGGAAAGAGGCGGATTTGCCCTGCCAGACCTTAAACTTTACTATGAATCAGCAGCATTCTGCTGGTTGAAAGACTGGCTGCTTCTTGAGAACACGGACACTTTGGACCTAGAAGGATTTAACAATGTTTTTGGGTGGCATGCATATTTGTGGTACGACAAGGTTAAAGCACATAAAGCATTTAAAAACCATATTGTCAGGAAAGCATTGTTCAATGTCTGGATAAGATATAAAGACTTACTGGAAAATAAAACCCCAAGGTGGTTGTCACCAATGGAAGCGAAGGCTCAGAAAAAGCTCAATATGGAGGCCAAATGGCTGAAATATTGGGAAATATTGGAACAAGAAGGAGATAAATTGAAATTGCAGAGTTTTGAGAAATTAAAAGATAAAGTGCGAGACTGGCTTCATTATTATCAAATAAGAGAGGCCTATAATTTGGACAAAAAAAATGGCTTCCAGGTGGAAAAATCAAAATTGGAAACAGAATTGTTAGATCCCAAAACTAAGATACTTTCAAGAATGTATAACTTGCTGTTAAAATGGAATACGCAGGATGAAACGGTTAAATCTGCTATGATTAAATGGGCACAAGATATTGGTCATAACATTATGTTTGCGGACTGGGAACAGTTCTGGACCACCGGTATGAAATTTACGGCATGTAATGCCTTAAGAGAGAATAATATGAAAATGATATACAGGTGGTACATGACACCAGTCAAGCTTGCAAAAATATATCATTTGCCCGATAACAAATGTTGGAAATGTAAAGAAAATGAAGGTACATTCTTTCACCTTTGGTGGACGTGCCCAAAGATTAAGGCTTTCTGGGAGATGATCTATAATGAAATGAAAAAGGTATTTAAATATACCTTCCTGAAGAAACCAGAGGCCTTTCTCCTGGGCATAGTCGGCCAATTGGTGCCAAAGAAGGATAGAACTTTCTTCATGTATGCAACAACAGCAGCAAGAATACTCATTGCAAAGTATTGGAAGACACAAGATTTACCCACCCTGGAAGAGTGGCAGATGAAGGTGATGGACTATATGGAATTAGCGGAAATGACTGGCAGAATCCGAGACCTGGGAGAAGAGTTGGTGGAAGAAGATTGGAAGAAATTTAAAGACTATCTTCAGAAACACTGTAAAATTAATGAATATTAAAAATGATGTTGGATTGAAAATAAGAGGTATTAGCAACAAAGTTAATGAGAATATGCAAAAATGAGTTGATAATGGATGAAAATATAGAGTTATAATATGTTAAGATATAGAGTTAAGATAAACGAAAGAGGGTAAGGATTTGCTGATTTGATTATTTAAATGGGAATACAAAAAGGGGAGGTGTGAGGAAGTCAAGGAAACAAGCTAATGAGTTTAAAGTTACAAAAAATGGATTTGTTTTTAACTCTTTTGTATCTATTCGTTTTTTGTACTTTGTATTTTTATTCTTCTTTTTTTCTTTTTTTGTGTATTTTTGTATGTTTTCTTTTTTTATCTTTTTCTTTTCTTATTTCTTTTATGTTTTTGTAAAATTTCAATAAATATTATACCAAAAAAAAAAAAAGTACTGGCTTACCCTGATAGACCAGTATAGTAGATATTGTTGGACTTATGCAATAGCTGAGAAGTCCCAAGCATTTGAGAAGTACAGAGCTTTTTGCAACTGGGTAAAAACGCATTTTAACAAACCAATTAAGAACCTGTTTACTGACCGGGGCGGGGAATTTGTTTCTGAGGATTTTGAGAATTTCCTGGAAGCGCAGGGGACTACACATGAGTTATCTTGTGCCCGAAGTCCCTGGCAAAATGGGCTTGTTGAAGTTGTGCAGCGTGACCTGCAGGCAGGGGTTAAAACTTATCTGCACAATGCTAATCTGCCCAAAGTCTTTTGGGCTGAAGCGCTCGATGCCTTTTGTTACGTTAGAAATCGCAGTTATCATTCTGGTTTAGATGTCACCCCTGTTGGGATACTGCCAGGGAGACAAAGGCCATCATGCCCCCACGTCGACTTCGGACGATCCATCAACCTCCCGTAGGAACGCAGTATCAGTCGATTAGCGACACAAGCCTCAGAAACAGCTTTCCACATTCCGAGGACTTGTGCACGCCCTTTGCAGAGTTCGCACAACGAAAGATGCACTCAGGAGAGCATTATTTACAACTTTATTCAGCGTTGGTCAGAACAAAGAAAAAACATGACTGCTTGCCTGCGTGTTCAGGCACAGAGAGAGAAACAATAGCTATGTACAAAACATAAACTTCCTGTGAGCCGGAAGTACGCAGACTGTGACTCAAACAACAGCCTGCTCCCTGTTTAAGGTGGAACGGAAATATCCTAACAACCCCCTATGAGAAGCTGTTTAAAAAACGCCCTAATCTGAAATACCTACGCATTTGGGATTCAGATATAATTATGCATTATCCCGCTAAGCAGAAATTGGGTGAGCGTAGTGTTCAGGGAAAATTAATGGGCTACCAGCAGGGGGCGTACAGAATTTACATACCAGCAACTGGCAAATTTCATATTACCAGAAGCATGATACAAACTGTAAATTGGAATGGCGTTGCTGTTTTCCAAGATACTAACGGTATAAATGACACTGAGGAAGAAGAGGAAGCAGCAGCAGCAGCAGCAGCAGCAGCAGGAAATGGTGCTTCTGAATTAATGGAACAAGACAAAAAGCCTGTTGAATCTGATAATTTGTTTGATGATTTAAAGTCACAGGCACCCGAGGGGAGGTTAGATTCTCTTGAGTTTTCTGACTGTGAGCTTAGCCTACAGGCACCTCTTCAGTCTGACAATGATGATTTACAACCTGAAACTAGTAGTTCACTTAGTCCCATTAAGTCTGAGGAGTCTGACTCTCCTTCCGGACTGAGACATTCAGATAGAAAAAGACAGAAGCCACAATGTTTTGCAGATGAACATTTAAATACTGTGTATGCCAATAAGGCGGTTTTTGAGCCAAAAAGCTACAATGATGTTCAGAATTTACCTAAGCACCAAGCTGTAAATTGGTATAAAGCTACGAACTCTGAGATAGCTTCTTTAAAAGAGCATAACACCTGGTCTCTTGTACCACAAACCCCAGATATGAGACTTATTGATTCAAAATGGGTTTAAGAAAATGCAAATGGGAAGGAAACGCCTATGGTGTGTGGTTTCACCTTTACAGGTGAAGATAAGCCATTTCCTAACAAAACTTTGTATCGTTCTGCTATAGGCAAGCTAAATTTCATTCAAAGAATCTCAAGACCAGATATAACTTATGCCTTTCACTTTCTGGCAAAATTTGTGGAAAAGCCCACTACGCAATGTTTCTCTGCTCTTAAGAGAGTGGTAATGTACCTTAAACATACCAAACATTATAGGTTGCAGTTTACATCATGTATTGACAAAGGTTTTGAAATTTTCTGCGATGCATCTCATGCAGTGGAACAAAATAATTGCAGGGATGTGTCTGGTATGGTGTTTTGTTATAACGGTTGTCCATTTGAATGGAAGTCCCAGACACAAACCATTATTTGTCTCTCCACAACAGAGAGTGAATTATGTGCATGCGTTCAGGCCACTCATGATGTGGAATGGTATCTGCAAGTATTTGCAGACCTACAGATGAAAGTAACACTACCAGTAAGAGTTTACCTTGATTCCCAGAGCGGACTCGCTATCCTGTGTTCAGAGACCAATACGCAGCGCACTAGAGTCTTAAGGTTACGTTTACAGTTTGTAAAGAAACTAATTGCTGACGAAATGATTGTATTTCAATATGTTCCAGGTGACAATCAAATTGCAGACATTTTTACAAAAGCACTTCCAAAGCTTACTCATGAAAGACATGTACAAAATATGCTTTATGTTTTTGTTCCACAATGATGAACCGCAGGGGAAATGTTGAATGGTTTCTTTAAATGTAAAGGTTCATTATTGTTCCACCAGTTGTGTATGTCTTTAAGGGGCCAGAGCAAGGGCCAGAGCAAAATAACGAGACCCAGCTTTACAGCTGTGAAACACAGCAGGTGCTGAGTTGTATTGATTAAGCTGTGTCAGCATTTGGGTGTAGTATATAAGGAGCAGCACCTAGCTCTCCCATTACCCTGGGGGATGGGTTGGTGGTTGGGTCTGGTTTGTTGTTGGTGTATTTAGTGTATAAGGAGTTTTTGTGTTTGTTATTAAAACCTTGTTTAGTTATTTCTGAGTCCCTTTTTAATGCATGGACCCCCCAGCAAGCTCTCTGCAGTGCTACTATACTGCAAATAGCTAACACTGGCACCTCTCAGGTGGGCGCTATTGCCATTATAAGAGAATGAGGGAGGTGAGTTCATGGTGAGTCCTGGCACCTCTTTTTCTAGAAAAATAGCACTGGCTGGCACCTTCCCCTGGGATGGCCATGCCATACAGCTTTCATCTAGTTCACACCTGAACTTTCCAACGCAATACGATTTGAAATTGCAGCGTTAAGCCTTGGTCACTCACATCAAAGTCCAAATGCTCGGAGACATATTTCATGAGTACGTTGGTGGTCTTGACTGCTCTTTGCCTCTCACTGATTTTTGTGGAGTCAATCCAGCCATTTGTGTGCTGCGAGAGAGAAATCATCGTCATCACATGGAAGGACAACCCTTAATCCAGGTTTGCAAATTCACAAAGCTTCATAGAGGGGACAAATTGCAAAAAGGGGTTGTTTTGTAAAGGAGAAAGTTTGCTGCAATTTGTTTATTATTATTATTATTAATAATAATAATAATAATACCCCACCTTTTTCCCAGACAGGGACTCGAGGCAGCTTACAAACAAAACAAGAACAACTAAAGACACAGAAAAAAGAAGCCATTAAAAAAAAAGCATTAGTAGAATTAGATATTAATTGGCTCTTGGGTTGCTTTTGTTTTATTATGCATTTTCTGTTCTGATTGTGTATTTTTATGTTGTGAACCGCCCTGCAATCTGTCATTTGTGTGTTTGTGTGTGTGATAATTACAACAATACAACATACACCTCACCACAGCCATAGCAATGGAATGCAGGAAGCATCCTTAGACCAAGCCCAGCCATTGATCCACAGGTACTGAGGACTGGCAGTTGGCCCTTTGGCCTTTCAGGCAGAGAGCCTTTTCCCAGCCCCACCTGGAGATGCTGAGGACTGAACCGGGGACCTTGGGCATGCAAGACAGATGCTCTGCCCCAAGCCACGGCCCTTCCCCATACGCCATCAGCAGAGGACATATCTTGTGTGCCTTGCACAAGCATTGCTAGCAGAACAGAGGCCCACTTGACCATCAGCACCCACAACCAGCGAGTTGGCCGCAGATGCCCCCCGTGCAATCATTTCAAGAGGGTCTGTCCTCCAGCATGGAAGCTGCTGCTTCCCCCTGCTCTGACACCTTGGGGGCTCCCTTACCACTAATATCTCCTGCAGCGTCTCCAGAGAGGGGGCCTCCGACAGCAAGCTGGTGAGCATGTTGAGCCAGATGTAGATGGTCTCTTGAAAGCAGTCCTGGAAGGAGAGAAGCAAAAGCACTTAGAAGCTGAAGACCCCCATGGAAATCCCACATGCTCTGGAGCCTTCTAGTCCAAATTCGTAACAAAGCTTATGCAGGGCTTCAAGCAAGGCACACAAAGAGTCATAAACAGCAAACGTTTCTTGATATATGTAAGGTTACAGGTCATGTGATATAAAGATACAGGACTCCACACTGGGCTCAACTTCCTTGGGGTGTTCCAAGGCAGAGGGCCTTCTTGGTGGTGGGGCCCACCCCGTGGAACACCCTCCTATCAGATGTCAGAGAGATACATCATTATACTTCCATCTGAAGACATCTGAAGGCAGCCCTGCATAGGGAAGTTTTAAATATTTGATGTCTGGCTGTGTTTTAATTTGTTGGAAGCCGCCCAGAGTGGCTAGAGTAACCCAGTCAGATGGGCAGCATATAAACAAACAAGCAAACAAATAAAATTAAATGCAGCGTAGGAGGGAGGCATGAGAGTCACAAAATGCAGGCATGCAGGAATCATTTGTGGATGCATTTTAGCCAAAGGTGAAATGCAATAAATATGGAAACGTGATTAAAATCAAAAATATACACCCCAAGTCTCTGGCTGTTACATCATTGTGATGGGTCAAGTGTCTCGGGCAGCATTCTTTGCAGCTTACACGGCTCAGACTCTTTGCCCTCAAATCCTTTAACCTGGCAACCCCATTTTCCTCCAGAAGCAGAAGGTCCAGTCACCTGGCTCTGTGTTGCTGGCACAGAGCTCCCGGCTTTGACCTTCGTAACCTGCAATGATGGCAATTGGAAGACCTTCCTGATGGTTTTTTGTAGCAGCTGAGACCGGAGCAGGGGGTCCATGCGTGGTCTCAAGGCACTGAAAAGAGAAAGAAGGGGAGAGGAAAGGATCAGCACCCAGCAGTCCATAAACCTGGTGAAGAAATATGTACTGTGTCTGGCCGTACTTACGTCATGCGAATGATAGTTTCCATCGCTTGGTGTAATATGGTGAGCGATGCCATCGGCTCCTCTTTGATAACCTCCTGTGGTGGGGAAGCACACAGCATGTCAGGGAACTGGAGGCGCCATCCCTGCCACCACCACACCAAGCCCTGAGTTGTGCTCTCTATCCAGCCCACTTGACAACTTCTTTGCAATTGGCAAGTGGGTCCTCCTAGAGGAGAAGAGTGGGCTTCCTGGATCTGGGAATAAGAAGGACACTGACAAACTGGAACGTGTCCAGAGGAGGGCAACCAAAATGGTCAAAGGCCTGGAAACGATGCCTTATGAGGAATGGCTAAGGGAGCTGGGCATGTTTAGCCTGGAGAAGAGGAGGTTAAGGGGTGATATGATAGCCATGTTCAAATATATAAAAGGATGTCACATAGAGGAGGGAGAAAGGTTGTTTTCTGCTGCTCCAGAGAAGCGGACACGGAGCAATGGATCCAAACTACAAGAAAGAAGATTCCACCTAAACATTAGGAAGAACTTCCTGACAGTAAGAGCTGTTCGACAGTGGAATTTGCTGCCAAGGAGTGTGGTGGAGTCTCCTTCTTTGGAGGTCTTTAAGCAGAGGCTTGACAACCATATGTCAGGAGTGCTCTGATGGTGTTTCCTGCTTGGCAGGGGGTTGGACTCGATGGCCCTTGTGGTCTCTTCCAACTCTATGATTCTATGATTCCCTTTTTCTCCTGGGCAGAGCTCTACCACATAAGAACAGCATAAGATCAGCCTTCTGGACCAGGCCAAGGGCCCATCTAGTCCAGCATCCTCACAGCATTCTCACAGTGGCCAACCAGACGTCTGTGAGAAACCAGGGAGCAGACCATGAGCCCAAGAGCCCTCTCCCCACCTGTGGCTTCCAGCAACTATATTCAGAAACATTGCTTCCTTCCTCTGTGGAGGTAGAACATAGCAATCATGGCTGGGAGCCATCGACAACCCTCTCCTCCTGGGAGAACCTAGCCTCTTTTACTTAGGCGCTGGTGACATCCTGCTGAGGTTGCCACAATGTAGGGCTGCCTTTCTAGAGGGTTTGGAAACTTGAGTTGGAGCAGAACGTGACCACCCAGAAATGGTTTGGGGCCAGATGGTCAGAACATGCAACCCAGAGCTAGACCTACACAGCTATTTTTAAGAAAAAACGCTCTGAAAATAAACCCCAGGAGATTCCCCCTCTTTTTTTCTTTTTCTTTTTACTCACTATGATGCAGAAGGTGAGCTCGTCTTTGTGGGGGAAGGTGACATATCCCACATTCGATTGCACAAGCGCCTTGGTTGTTAGAGCTGCTGCCTTCATAAAGCTCTTCTTCAAAGCCTGGTTCTGAAAGGAGAAGGGATTTTTTAAAATTGTGTTTGAATCAAAATCACAAGGAAACATAAAGCCACACTGACCCTAACCCTAATTCTAATCCTTACCCTAACACTAACCCAATCCAAAAATTAACCCTAACCCAGAAATGGTCTTGTTAGATGGTTAAATTCATGGTAAATTGCTGTTTTAGGGTTTGTTTTAAAAAAGTCTGGAAAGAATTAATCCATTTTGCATTACTTTCTATGGGAAAGCGTGCCTTGGTTTGGAACGCTTTGGTTTCAGAATGGATTAAGTTTGAGAACCAAGGTACCACTGTAGTGCCCCATCTGGTCCTAAGGGTGGAGTCAGTATACACCCCAGTCTACAACCCTTCGGTGGATGAAGCCAGAGACCCTGCCCTAGGGCACAGTCTGAAGGCATGTGGTGCAAGGACCTTGACGGAGCTCAGGAGGTCTGCTCAGTGCCTGGATGGTGACCACGGGGGAAATGGAGTCGTATGACAGGAGAAAGGCAGGATATACCGTATTTTTTTGTGTATAAGACACCCCCTATTTTGGGGGACTCCAAATTAAGAAAATGGGGGAAGGATTGCCCAGAGTTGCTGAGCTTTTGGGAGGGAGGATCACCCACAGTTGTTCAGCTATTTGGGGGAGGGGATTCCAAATATTGCTCACCTGCTGGACCTATGCTGCCACTCACACACGTCACAAAACCCACCTATTGTCTGTCCCTCACCGGCAGAAACCGCCAATCGCCTTCCCAATTGCCGCAGCGACAGCCAGTCAACACCACCCCTTGCCGCAGCCACCAATAACATGCACAATAGCCGCTGACTATCTCCGGCTTGCAGCGGCAACCAATCCCACGTCCCCCTATGCACTATCTGTGTATAAGATGACCCTCATTTTTAAACATCATTTTTTAATAATAATAAAAAACACCTCGTCTTATACACGGAAAAGTATGGTATAGCTGAGAGAACAAACAACAGGAGTCCGTGTGATAATCAGAGCCATACCTTCCTGCTGTTCTGGAATTGGAAGAGGAGCTCCTCTGTGATGACGTCTATAAAAAAGGGGAGATCATCCTGCCGTGCCCCGAATGCCATTTGCCCGCAGCAAAGGATGACGGTGATACTGGCATTCGTCTTGCTAGTATTCTGGAGGGAAAGGATGGGGAAAGTGAGTTTGGGAACCTTAAGTGCAATTGGAGACAAATCACCATTTAGTTGGGACCTTTTAGCAGCTGGGAAAATATTCATAGAATCATAGAATCCTAGAGTTGGAAGAGACCACAAGGGCCATCGAGTCCAACCCCCTGCCAAGCAGGAAACACCATCAGAGCACTCCTGACATATGGTTGTCAAGCCTCTGCTTAAAGACCTCCAAAGAAGGAGACTCCACCACACTCCTTGGCAGCAAATTCCACTGTCAAACAGCTCTTACTGTCAGGAAGTTCTTCCTCATGTTTAGGTGGAATCTTCTTTCTTGTAGTTTGGATCCATTGCTCCGTGTCCGCTTCTCTGGAGCAGCAGAAAACAACCTTTCTCCCTCCTCTATGTGACATCCTTTTATATATTTGAACATGGCTATCATATCACCCCTTAACCTCCTCTTCTCCAGGCTAAACATGCCCAGCTCCCTTAGCCGTTCCTCATAAGGCATCGTTTCCAGGCCTTTGACCATTTTGGTTGCCCTCCTCTGGACACGTTCCAGTTTGTCAGTGTCCTTCTTGAACTGTGGTGCCCAGAACTGGACCCAGTACTCCAGGTGAGGTCTGACCAGAGCAGAATACAGCAGCACGATTACTTCCCTTGATCTAGATGCTATACTCCTATTGATGCAGCCCAGAATTGCATTGGCTTTTTTAGCTGCCGCGTCACACTGTTGGCTCATGTCAAGTTTGTGGTCAACCAAGACTCCTAGATCCTTTTCACATGTAGTGCTCTCAAGCCAGGTGTCACCCATCTTGTATTTGTGCCTCTCCTTTTTTTTGCCCAAGTGCAATACTTTACATTTCTCCCTGTAAAAATTCATCTTGTTTGTTTTGGCCCAGTTCTCTAATTTGTCAAGGTCGTTTTGAAGTGTGATCCTGTCCTCTGGGGTGTTAGCTACCCCTCCCAGTTTGGTGTCATCTGCAAATTTGATCAGGATGCCCTTGAGTCAGTTTAGTAGTCAGTAAGTCAGTTTAGTAGTCAGTAAGTTGTTGTGCGAAAGGTGGAGGGCACAAGGAGAAGGGGACAAGCTCTCTGCGTGCAAACAGCACGCAGACCTAGTGGTGGGAGGAAAAAATCCTAAAATAAGAGACACGGGGGAATGATTAATGGACTTCAATGTCTGTACACTAATGCGCAAAGCATGGGAAATAAACAAGATGAGCTTGAACTCTTGGTACAGCCAACTAAATATGACATAATAGGCATCACTGAAACCTGGTGGGATAAGTCCCACGATTGGAATGTAATAATGGAGGGATACAATCTATTTCAGAGAAACAGACCAGACAAGAAAGGAGGAGTGGCGTTATATGTCAGGGATGTGTATACCTGTAAAGAGATCCAAGATTTAGAACCTCAAAGCCAAAGTGAGAGCATTTGGGTCAAAATTAAGGGAGAGAAGAATAACAGTGACCTCATTGTGGGAGTTTACTATAGATCCCCATGCCAAACGGAGGACATAGATGATGCCTTCCTGGAACAGATGGCCAAGCATGCAAAAGGATGGGAGATAGTAGTAATGGGGGACTTCAATTACTCGGATATTTGTTGGATGTCAAACTCAGCCAAGAGCATAAGGTCAAACAGATTCCTCACTGGCCTTGCAGACAACTTCATTGTCCAGAAAGTGGGAGAAGCAACAAGAGGAACAGGCATTTTAGATCTGGTCCTAACCAATGTTGATGACCTGGTTAGTGGGGTAGAAGTGGAAGGATCATTAGGCGCGAGTGATCATGCTCTTCTGAAGTTTACTATACAGCGGAAAGGAGCAGCCAAGCATACTAGGACTCAATTTCTTGACTTTAAGAAAGCCGACTTCATAAAACTTAGGGAAGTGCTGGGTGAGATCCCATGGACAGTAATACTAAAAGGAAAGGGAGTTCATGATGGCTGGGAGTTTGTTAAGAGGGAGATAGTAAAAGCACAACTTCAGGCAATACCAATGAGACGGAAACATGGAAGGTGCCTAAAGAAGCCAGGGTGGCTATCTAAAGAACTTTTAACTGAGTTAAGATTAAAAAAGGATGTGTACAAAAAATGGAAAAGGGGGGAACCATCAAAGAGGAATTCAAACAAATAGCCAGCACGTGTAGACACAAAGTCAGAAAAGCTAAAGCACAGAATGAACTCAGGCTTGCTAGAGAGGTTAAAAGCAACAAAAAAGGCTTTTATGGGTATGTTCGTAGCAAAAGGAAGAACAAAGAAACAGTGGGGTCACTCAGAGGAGAAGATGGTGAAATGCAACCAGGGGACACAGAAAGGGCTGAACTCCTCAATGCCTTCTTTGCCTCAGTCTTCTCCGATAAAGAAAACAATGCCCGACCTGAAGAATTTGGAGCAAATGATTCAGCAGAGGAAACACAGCCCAGAATAACTAAGGAGATAGTACAAGAATACTTGGCTAGTCTAGATGTATTCAAGTCTCCAGGGCCAGATGAACTGCATCCAAGAGTATTAAAAGAACTGGCAGATGTGATCTCAGAACCACTGGCAGTCATCTTTGAGAATTCCTGGAGAACAGGCGAAGTCCCAGCAGACTGGAGGAGGGCAAATGTTGTCCCTATTTTCAAAAAGGGCAAAAGAGAGGACCCAAATAATTACCGCCCAGTCAGTCTGACATCAATACCAGGGAAGATTCTGGAGCAGATCATTAAGCAAACAGTCTGTGAGCACCTAGAAAGGAATGCTGTGATCACCAATAGTCAGCATGGATTTCTGAAAAATAAGTCATGTCAGACTAACCTGATCTCGTTTTTTGACAGAATTACAACCCTGGTAGATGAAGGGAACGCAGTGGATGTAGCCTACCTTGATTTCAGCAAGGCATTTGACAAGGTGCCCCATGATATTCTTGTAAAGAAGCTGGTAAAATGCGGTCTTGACTATGCTACCACTCAGTGGATTTGTAACTGGCTGACTGACCGAACCCAAAGGGTGCTCATCAATGGTTCCTCTTCATCCTGGAGAAGAGTGACCAGTGGGGTGCCACAGGGTTCTGTCTTGGGCCCGGTCTTATTCAACATCTTTATCAATGACTTGGATGATGGACTCAAGGGCATCCTGATCAAATTTGCAGATGACACCAAACTGGGAGGGATGGCTAACACCCCAGAGGACAGGATCACACTTCAAAACGACCTTGACAGTTTAGAGAACTGGGCCAAAACAAACAAGATGAATTTTAACAGGGAGAAATGTAAAGTACTGCACTTGGGCAAAAAAAAGGAGAGGCACAAATACAAGATGGGTGACACCTGGCTTGAGAGCACTACATGTGAAAAGGATCTAGGAGTCTTGGTGGACCACAAACTTGACATGAGCCAACAGTGTGACGCGGCAGCTAAAAAAGCCAATGCAATTCTGGGCTGCATCAATAGGAGTATAGCATCTAGATCAAGGGAAGTAATAGTGCCACTGTATTCTGCTCTGGTCAGACCTCACCTGGAGTACTGTGTCCAGTTCTGGGCACCACAGTTCAAGAAGGACACTGACAAACTGGAACGTGTCCAGAGGAGGGCAACCAAAATGGTCAAAGGCCTGGAAACGATGCCTTATGAGGAACGGCTAAGGGAGCTGGGCATGTTTAGCCTGGAGAAGAGGAGGTTAAGGGGTGATATGATAGCCATGTTCAAATATATAAAAGGATGTCACATAGAGGAGGGAGAAAGGTTGTTTTCTGCTGCCCCAGAGAAGCGGACACGGAGCAATGGATCCAAACTACAAGAAAGAAGATTCCACCTAAACATTAGGAAGAACTTCCTGACAGTAAGAGCTGTTCGACAGTGGAATTTGCTGCCAAGGAGTGTGGTGGAGTCTCCTTCTTTGGAGGTCTTTAAGCAGAGGCTTGACAACCATATGTCAGGAGTGCCTTGATGGTGTTTCCTGCTTGGCAGGGGGTTGGACTCGATGGCCCTTGTGGTCTCTTCCAACTCTATGATTCTATGATTCTATGATTCTATGATTCTCTAAGCTACCAGCATGAGTTTGACCAAGCTGCGGGAGGCAGTGGAAGACAGGAGTGCCTGGTGTGCTCTGGTCCAGGGGGTCACGAAGAGTCGGACACGACTAAACGACTAAGCAACAACAACAAGTTGTTGTGCAGACTTACAAATTTTGTATTTTTTTTTTCCTCCAGGAAACTCAAACTGCTGGCAAGCCAGGGCTCCCCCACCCTATATATGTGCATCGGGTTCTTCCTGCCTAAATGTAGAGCCTGACATTTGACCCTATTGAATTTCATTTTGTTAGTTTGGGCCCAGTTCTCCAATCTGTTAAGGTTATCTTGAATCCCGATTCTGTCTTCTGTGGCATTGGCTACCCTTCCCAGTTTGGTGTCATCTGCAAATTTGATGAGCATCCCCTCAATTCCTTCATCCAAGTCATTTATTTTAAAAAAACGTGGAACAACAACGGGCCCAGGACAGAACCCTTTGACACCCCACTGGTCTCTTTTTCCCCAGGATGACGAGGAACCATGAAGGTGTTCTCTTTGGGTTCGGTCAGTCAACCAGGGAGGAAGTGCAGGACAGTGTAGGGTAGACTGACCACTGGTGCTCTTTTCCATGGGAGCTGCTTTTTTAAAATTAAAATGAACCGGGTGGATCTGCTCATCTTCTCCATAGTGAGGGTTGGGAAATTTCCTTGGTCATTTCCCAACTCACAGCAAAAATCCAGGGGTACCACACTCCTGGGTTTCATTTCTCTTGGATGGCAGAGCACAAGAGAGTTCAGGACTGCGTTCAGATGTAACAATAAACCAGAGGGCATCAACATAGGTTGGCCTCTAGCTCCCATCAGCCTCAGCCAGCATGGCCAGTGGTCAGGAGGGATGGGAGTTGCAGTCTGTAGCATCTGAAGGGCCCCATTTTGGTTACCTCTGTGATAAACTATGGTTTATTATTGTGTGAATGAGCCTTGGACTCATCGGCTCCTGCTCCCTTCTCCTCTAGCACAGTTGCAAAACGGAGACCAGAAGCTTGAGGGAAGTTAACTGAAAGTGGAAGGAAAAAGTTCTGATCTCCTTCCAGCTGGGTTGGAGAATTGGAGAGTCGGGGGCACATGACCCCAAGGCCCCCTCAGGTTATGGAACTGTTAGATCCGCACGCAGTTACTATGCCTTTGTAATAATTCGCTTAATTAACGAATACATGGAGGTGAACACAGAGAGTGACACTCAACTATGCTTTGCTTCAAGTAGACCTGTCGAAATGAATGGGCCTAACTTAGTCATCTTCATTAAATTCAATGGGTCTGCTCTAGAACATAGTTGAATGGGGCCAGCAGGCACTCCTGTAAGGCAGAAGAACCCTTGCACGAGAGCAACTTGGGCAGCTGCCCTGCCCCGGGATGCAGCTGAAACCTCTCCCCTCTTTCTCTCTGCCTCTCCCAGCCTGCCGCCTGCCTGCTCTCTTGGGTTCTGCTCCCTCCCCTCAGTTGGAGAGGTGTCCCCTCTTCCAAACTCTAAGAGGTTCTTCATTCAAAGCTTTCTGACAGCAGAACACTCTCCCTTGGGAGGTTGTGGACTCTCCTTCATTGGAGGTTGGATGGCCATCTCTCAGGGATGCTTGAGCTGAGATTCCTGCATCGGAGGGGGTTGGGCTAGATGACCCTTGGGGGTCCCCCATTAGCTTCCACTATTGAAGAAATGCCAACCAACCATCTGACAACCAACCTAAAAACAGGGGTCAGCGTACTTTGGGGGATGACCAATGGTTTCTAACGAATCCGTTTGACTGACTGACTGAGCCAAGGGATCAGATCAGATCTAGGATCTGGAGCCACAGAGACAGGACTGCTGGAGCCCACTTCAGAAGGATGACTGAGACATACCCACAGAGGAAGCTGTCTGGCTTCCATACTGAGAGGATGAGCAGATCCAATTGCCTTTTTGGAATGGTAAGGATCCCATCCCTTGAAAAAGAGCATATTTGGAAATGGGGCAGGATTCGTTCTTTTCCAACACAGCTCTGTTTTACTAGATCAGAGGAACCCACAGGCTGCTTCACGTGCTTTGGTGTGGATGTAAATAGCCGCTAAGGATCCAATTTGCCAGGACCTTTGTCTAACCATTGGCCATGCTGTCAGGGGCTGATGGGAGTTCCAATTCAAAACACACGGATGGGGAAGGGGCACCAGGCTGGGGATGGCTGACCTACACTCTTGCTGCGCTCTTTCCTCACTTCACACCCTTACCTCAGACGTCTCTGTCTTCCTTGCAATGGCTGCGCGGCCAAAATCCCGCACTGCCATCAGCGCCTGGGAAATATGGGTGCTTGAAGCCACACCAATAGCCTCAGAAATTCCCTAGGGAGAATGAGGCACGTCAAAAATGTTGTTTTCTTGATTGCAATTAGTGATAATAATAATAATAATAAATTTTATTTATATCCCGCCCTCCCCAGCCAAAGCCGGGCTCAGGGCAGCTAACAACAATAAAATAGTACAACATTCTAAAAACATTTCATTATAAAAGTTAATTAAAATCAATTAAAATGAAATTGATGGCAACCATTAAGCTAAGCTGATCATGAGGGATGGAGGATAAATGTGATTCTGTAAGCAGATTGCTGCAAAATGTGGGGAACCAAATTTAAGAATGGAGAAATGAGACACTTAGAGAACCAATTTGAACAGATCCTTTCATCCCGGATAATAATAGGGGTGGTTTGAAGAACGATATTTCTGTGGATTCTGATGTGAACTGACCAGACCACACCTCCCAGACTCATGTGCAGCTTGCAATGCAAGGATGCCTTGCATTCTGACATTTTCGAATCTTGTGATACAGTTCTTGGCTTCATTAAACACCCAACTACATTAAAATGCATCATTTATTCCCTGGAAGTATTTGTAATCCACCCCTCACCCAAAGGTGCCAGAGCAGAAATATGCACCATCTAAACCAGGGTGCTCCAATATCTCATACCAAGCGGGCCACAAGAGTAGTTCAGCATAGAACCTGTGGGCCGCACACTGACTTGTCGTGTGGGAGAGGGGAGCAAGGCCAAAATTTGACACACACCCCCGGCCCGCATGCTGCCTTCCCAAAGGTAGGCAGGTGAGGCGCTGGGTTTTGGGAAGGAGGCACGAGGCTCTGGTGGGACCTAGCGCCTTCCCACCTTCCCAAAGGTGGGAAAGAGCTAACTGAGGACTCTAGGACCCTGACAGATCACACCTGCCTCCTTCCCCAAGCCCATCACCTCCTTACCCAGCTTTAGGAAGGTGATGCAAGGCCTACAGGTGTGTAGGGGTGCCTCCAAGGTTGCTGAGGGCTGCCAAGAAAGGCATTGAGAGCCACTTGTTGGCTGCTCTGATCTAACCCAAAACTAAACAAATCTGCCCCAGATATGTTGAATGCTGAAAAGCGGTTCCTCCTGTAAGAGGCTTTGAGGGGGTGACTGGGTGGGCACGAAATCCTTGGAGGAAGGAAGGTCATGAGCAGAAATCAGGACAGAGGGCTGGTGGGGTCTGTGGGGTAATGTCAGGGACTGGCTGGATGAATAAGAGTGGGGGACCCTGGATTGTGGTGGTGGGACACTGGGGAGCAGCCTGGGGAGGCGCTTGAAGCAGGAGGGTTCAGAAGGAGGAGGCTCTTCCAGGACACGGCTGGAGGTGGAGAGTCTCCGTGTGAGCACAGTCCCAGTCCCGCTGGCTCTCCTCCCCCCTAACATCCCACACTTTCACTCACCTCTCTGTCTGCTTCCTCTTCGAGAGGCAACGTCAGGAGTAAGTGCAGGTACTGGTGGACTGTCTCTGCGCTCCTGGAATCCCGCAGCTTGAGTCCATAGTATCTATAGAGGGCGTTCTAAGGGTTGGGGAAGGTTTGGGTGAGTCACAGGGAGGAGACCCCACCAGCTACATCAACTGCTTTTGGAAAACCAAAGAATTTCAATTTTACCGTCTGAAAATGTCGGGTAATACTGAATAATAATAATAGATTGCAAGTACTAGGCAATTGTTTTAATGATTTGTATGCAATTTTACACATCTTCTGAATTCCCAAGTCATGTTACAACTCTTTAAAGGTAAAGGTAAAGGGACCCCTGACAAATAAGTCCAGTCGCAAACGACTCTGGGCTTAAAACTCATCTCGCTTTAAGGCCGAGGGAGCCGGCATTTGTTTGCTTCCACAGACAGTTTCTCCAGGTCATGTGGCCAGCATGACTAAGCCGCTTCTGGCGAAACTAGAGCAGCACACGGAAACGCCGTTTACCTTCCAGCCGGAGCAGTACTGGCTTCGGCTGGGGAGGGTGGGATATAAATAAATTATTATTATTATTATTATTATTATTATTATTATTATTATTATTATTATTTACTTGCACTGTGTGCTTTTGAACTGCTAGGTGTGTAGGAGCTGGGACCGAACAACGGGAGCTCACCCCGTCGCAGGGATTCGAACCGCCAACCTTCCGATCGGCAAGCCCAAGCGGCACAGTGGTTTAACCCACAGCACCACCCACGTCCCTATTACAACTCTTTAGTACTCCTCATTTGGGGAATTTGAAAGTTGACAAGTTCAGCATGTCCTAATTGCTCTGCCTCCACTGTTGGAGGCAGGAATGCTTCTGAATACCAGTTGCTGGAAACCACAGGAAGGGGAGAGGGCTCTGTGTTCGAATTCTGCTTTCCAGTTTCCCATGGGCATCTGGTTGGTCTCTGTGAGATAAGGATGCTGGACTGTGCAGGCTGCTGGTCTAACCCAGCAGCCTCGTCTTTCATTCTCATGACACACTTTTGTCCTGGATATGCTGACCCTAGGCTCTTCCCGCTTTTTAAGAGAACTAATACCTGCACCCGCAGCCTCTTACGGGTTTCCCCACCCTCCCTCCACGACTGAAATTGGGAGAGGGTGTTCTCTTTTGTGGCACCCCACAGTAATGTGATTGGCTGTCACCGGTTTAAAAGGGAAGCCTGTCCAATAGTAGTGGAGTGGTGTAGATGAGTGTGGAGTCTTCTTTTGCCTCAAGGCGCAGGTACTCTGTCTGATTAGATGAACTGCTTCTGTAGATATTTGTATATATCATAGAATCATAGAATCATAGAATCATAGAGTTGGAAGAGACCACAAGGGCCATCGAGTCCAACCCCCTGCCAAGCAGGAAACACCATCAGAGCACTCCTGACATATGGTTGTCAAGCCTCTGCTTAAAGACCTCCAAAGAAGGAGACTCCACCACACTCCTTGGCAGCAAATTCCACTGTCAAACAGCTCTTACTGTCAGGAAGTTCTTCCTCATGTTTAGGTGGAATCTTCTTTCTTGTAGTTTGGATCCATTGCTCCGTGTCCGCTTCTCTGGAGCAGCAGAAAACAACCTTTCTCCCTCCTCTATGTGACATCCTTTTATATATTTGAACATGGCTATCATATCACCCCTTAACCTCCTCTTCTCCAGGCTAAACATGCCCAGCTCCCTTAGCCGTTCCTCATAAGGCATCGTTTCCAGGCCTTTGACCATTTTGGTTGCCCTCCTCTGGACACGTTCCAGTTTGTCAGTGTCCTTCTTGAACTGTGGTGCCCAGAGCTGGACACAGTACTCCAGGTGAGGTCTGACCAGAGCAGAATACAGTGGCACTATTACTTCCCTTGATCTAGATGCTATATTCCTATTGATGCAGCCCAGAATTGCATTGGCTTTTTTAGCTGCTGTGTCACACTGTTGGCTCATGTCAAGTTTGTGGTCAACCAAGACTCCTAGATCCTTTTCACATGTACTGCTCTCAAGCCAGGTGTCACCCATCTTGTATTTGTGCCTCTCATTTTTTTGCCCAAGTGCAATACTTTACATTTCTCCCTGTTAAAATTCATCTTGTTTGTTTTGGCCCAGTTCTCTAATCTGTCAAGGTCGTTTTGAAGTGTGATCCTGTCCTCTGGGGTGTTAGCCACCCCTCCCAGTTTGGTGTCATCTGCAAATTTGATCAGGATGCCCTTGAGTCCATCATCCAAGTCGTTGATAAAGATGTTGAATAAGACCGGGCCCAAGACAGAACCCTGTGGCACCCCACTAGTCACTCTTCTCCAGGATGAAGAGGAACCATTGATGAGCACCCTTTGGGTTCGGTCAGTCAGCCAGTTACAAATCCACTGAGTGGTAGCATAGTCAAGACCGCATTTTACCAGCTTCTTTACAAGAATATCATGGGGCACCTTGTCAAATGCCTTGCTGAAATCAAGGTAGGCTACATCCACTGCATTCCCTTCATCTACCAGGGTTGTAATTCTGTCAAAAAACGAGATCAGGTTAGTCTGACATGACTTATTTTTCAGAAATCCATGCTGACTATTGGTGATCACAGCATTCCTTTCTAGGTGCTCACAGACTGTTTGCTTAATGATCTGCTCCAGAATCTTCCCTGGTATTGATGTCAGACTGACTGGGCGGTAATTATTTGGGTCCTCTCTTTTGCCCTTTTTGAAAATAGGGACAACATTTGCCCTCCTCCAGTCTGCCGGGACTTCGCCTGTTCTCCAGGAATTCTCAAAGATGACTGCCAGTGGTTCTGAGATCACATCTGCCAGTTCTTTTAATACTCTTGGATGCAGTTCATCTGGCCCTGGAGACTTGAATACATCTAGACTAGCCAAGTATTCTTGTACTATCTCCTTAGTTATTCTGGGCTGTGTTTCCTCTGCTGAATCATTTGCTCCAAATTCTTCAGGTCGGGCATTGTTTTCTTTATCGGAGAAGACTGAGGCAAAGAAGGCATTGAGGAGTTCAGCCCTTTCTGTGTCCCCTGGTTGCATTTCACCATCTTCTCCTCTGAGTGACCCCACTGTTTCTTTGTTCTTCCTTTTGCTACGAACATACCCATAAAAGCCTTTTTTGTTGCTTTTAACCTCTCTAGCAAGCCTGAGTTCATTCTGTGCTTTAGCTTTTCTGACTTTGTGTCTACACGTGCTGGCTATTTGTTTGAATTCCTCTTTGGTGGTTTCCCCCCTTTTCCATTTTTTGTACACATCCTTTTTTAATCTTAACTCAGTTAAAAGTTCTTTAGATAGCCACCCTGGCTTCTTTAGGCACCTTCCATGTTTCCGTCTCATTGGTATTGCCTGAAGTTGTGCTTTTACTATCTCCCTCTTAACAAACTCCCAGCCATCATGAACTCCCTTTCCTTTTAGTATTACTGTCCATGGGATCTCACCCAGCACTTCCCTAAGTTTTATGAAGTCGGCTTTCTTAAAGTCGAGAAATTGTGTCCTAGTATGCTTGGCTGCTCCTTTCCGCTGTATAGTAAACTTCAGAAGAGCACGATCACTCGCGCCTAATGATCCTTCCACTTCTACCCCACTAACCAGGTCATCAACATTGGTTAGGACCAGATCTAAAATGGCTGTTCCTCTTGTTGCTTCTCCCACTTTCTGGACAATGAAGTTGTCTGCAAGGCCAGTGAGGAATCTGTTTGACCTTATGCTCTTGGCTGAGTTTGACATCCAACAAATATCCGGGTAATTGAAGTCCCCCATTACTACTATCTCCCTTCCTTTTGCATGCTTGGCCATCTGTTCCAGGAAGGCATCATCTATGTCCTCTGTTTGGCTTGGGGATCTATAGTAAACTCCCACAATGAGGTCACTGTTATTCTTCTCTCCCTTAATTTTGACCCAAATGCTCTCACTTTGGCTTTGAGGTTCTAAATCTTGGATCTCTTCACAGGTATACACATCCCTGACACTCCTCCTCCTTTCTTGTCTGGTCTGTTCCTCTGAAATAGATTGTATCCCTCCATTATTACATTCCAATCGTGGGACTTATCCCACCAGGTTTCAGTGATTCCTATTATGTCATATTTAGTTTGCTGCACCAAGAGCTCAAGCTCATCTTGTTTATTTCCCATGCTTTGCGCATTAGTGTACAGACATTGAAGTCCATTAATCATTCCCCCGTGTCTCTTATTTAAGGATTTTTTCCTCCCACCACTAGGTCTGCGTGCTGTTTGCTCCATTCGGTCTATGACATTTGGATGATCATCTTCATCAATTGATAGACTCCTACCTTCAGGACCACTGTCTCCCTCCCCCACATTAGTCAGTTTAAAGCCCTCCTGATGAGGTTTCTGAGATTTTTTGCAAAAACATTCCTCCCAACCGTTGTGAGGTGCAGCCCATCGCTTGCCAGAAGTCCATCTTCAAGAAGCTGCATTCCGTGATCTAAGAATCCAAACCGTTCCTGTTTACACCATTTGCGAAGCCAGTTGTTCACTTCCACTATTTTTCCCTCTCTCCCTGGGCCACGTCGTTCAACTGGGAGGACAGATGAGATGACAATTTGTGCATTTAATTGCTTCAATTTCCTGCCCAGAGCCTCGTAATCTCTTTTGATCTTCTGGAGGCTATTGCTTGCAGTGTCATTGGTTCCCACATGAACCAAGAGGAAGGGGCATTTGTCAGTGGGTTTTATGATTCCTTGCAGTCGTTCAGTTACATCTTGGATCTTAGCCCCGGGGAGACAGCACACTTCCCGAGACATCTTGTCAGGCCCACAGATAACTGCTTCTGTTCCCCTCAGTAGGGAATCCCCTATCACCACCACACGCCTCCTCTAAGGTCTGGTCGGGGTTCTTCCGTGAGCTGTCCGTTCCAAGGTCGCCTGCACATTCCCTGAGGGCTGACTTTGCTGCTCGTCTTCATATACCTGATCGACTGTTAATGAGGGAGAGATCCTCAAATGGAGTCTGCTCTTCGTCTTCCATGCTAGGGGAGAGGACCTCAAAGCGATTGTGTATTTCTAAACAATCAGAGCGAACCCTGGGCCTCCTACTTCTTTGAGTCACGTTTCTCCATATATCTGGCTCCTGTGTTGGTGAACTAGCCTCCTTCTCAGGGGAGTCCCCTGTCTCCTCCTTGGTGGAGACGGTGTGCTCTGTTGCTTCCAAGAAGAGCTCCAGCTCTCTAATTCTTTGGAGCGTAGCTACACGTTCCTCCAGTTGCTGGACTTTGTCTTTTAAGAGGGCAATCAACATGCAATTGCTGCAGGTAAAGCTGCCTGCAACCTTTGGCAAGATGGCAAACATTGCGCAGGAACCACAGGCGACTGCAGCTGTTCCCTCACCCTCCATCTTGAGAACGTGTCGTTGGGGCTGACTACAGCGGTCCTCCATCATAAAAAGCGTGAAGACAGGACAAATAAATTCCCCCCAAAAAAATATATATATTTAGCTCACAATAATGAATACTGCACTAAAGAACCTGGGACTCTGAGCATTCTGCTAAAAGCGCCGCGAGGAATTCGTGACAGGGTTATGGGCCCAGCACGCTTCCGCTGCGCATGAGTACAGGTGGCAGTTATCTAGCCGTGGGTGCTGGAGGGGAGCTGCAGGGATGGAGCAGTCCAGAGCTGGCGTGTTGCTGGAGAAGCTGACGGCCACAAACTACAGGATCTGGTCAGTCCGCATGCAACACTTCCTCAAGCGTGAGGGCCTGTGGAAAGTGGTGGAAGATCCACCGCAGCCCCCTGAGGAGGATGAAAAGGATGAGAAAGCCTTGGCTACGATCATCCTTGGAGTGGACGACAGCCAGCTAATCTATGTAGCTGATAAGGTGACAGCAAGTGAGGCGTGGAATGCGCTCAAGGCTGTCCATGTGCGAGAGACAGCTGGCTCGCTGATAACACTGACCAGGAGAACCTACCGGTGTCGAAAGACACCGGGAGACTCCCTGGTGAACCACATAAAATTCCTAACAGGCTGTTTCCAGGAGCTAGTCTTAAGAGGGAGGCCTGTGGGGGAAGAGGACAAAGTCTTTATAGTCCTGAGTTCCCTTGATGACAGCTATGATATGCTGGTCAATTCCCTCGAGTCGGTAGAGACTGATAAGCTGACTCTGGAATACGTTACCGGACGGTTGTATGCAGAGGAGAACAGGCGTTCAGAGCAAAAGATCACCTCAGTCCAGCTGTTGGAGCATCCCAGAGGGAACAGCCGGGAAGAGCAGAGGTGTCAGGAGCCGGAGAAACAACCAGGAGGAGCTGCTGCAGACCAGCTGGTGGTCAACAAACTAAAAAGGTGTTTTTGCTGCAAGTCCAGTGGACATCTGCTTCGGGACTGCCCGAGGAAACAACAAAAACAGCAGAAGCACAGGAGGCAGCAGAGAGAGTCTAACACTTGGGTGTCTGCAGATGGCCAAGAAAATGAAGAGCTGTGGGTTCTGGACAGCGGAGCTTCTCAAACTTTTTGTAAAAGAAAAGCATTGCTAACTGATGCTAGGGCTTCCAACAAAACCATGTAAGTCTTGCCTCAGGCCAGAAAGCTAATATAGTCTGTGAGGGGGAGATTGTGTTCCCACAGCTGGGACACACATTCAGGAATGTGTTGTGTGTGCCTAGTTTGCAAAACAATCTCCTGAGTATTCCTGACTTAGCAAAAGCGGGCTTTGAAGTAAACTTTGTGGGAGATCAGTGCCAGATAAAGCCAAATGGGGCAGTATTGGCAAATGCTAACCTTAGAACTAATATGTATGTACTGCAGTGTGAGTCTAAGGTTGTGAATGTGCAAAATGTCCCGACCCATGATATGTGTATTCATCTGCTGCACAGGCGTCTGGCTCATGCCAGCTTTAAGGTGCTGAACAAAACATTGGAGTTGTGTGGGGGGATGAAAAACATTATAAGTTGTGATAATTACTTAGACTGCAATATCTGCAAGGAGGTTAAAAGCAGGGCTTGCCCAGTAGCAAGAGCAAGCCAGAGAGAAACAAAAAAAACCACTGGAGTTGGTTCATGCTGATGTAACTGGTCCTTTTCCACCAAGTGTCTCCCGCAACAAGTATTGTTTGATCCTAGTGGATGACTATTCTAGATTTGGCTGGGTCTATCCATTAAAGCAAAAATCTGATGTTGCCCAAACTTTGAAGTTCTGGGTAAGAAGGATAGAAAGACAACTTGGCCAAAAGGTGTACTCTATTCAGACAGACAGGGGAGGAGAATTTATGGCAAGCTCCCTAAGAAACTGGTTGCGATCCCAAGGGATTAAACATAGGCTTACCAATGTGGCGACTCCTCAGGAGAATGGAGTAGCAGAGCGTAGGGGAGGTGTCTTGCAGACACAAATGAAAGCATTGTTGGCAGATGCAAATCTTCCAATTAAATACTGGACTGAGAGTATTAAGACAGCGAATTATATTGGAAATTGTTTGTGGTCAAGGGTACTAGATGACATACCCTATAAGATTCTCTATAACAAAAGTCCCAGTTTGCAACATTTGAGAATCTTTGGGACAAAGGCACGGGTTGACATACCTATAAAAAAACCGAAGAAAAGGTGGGAAAAGGGCACAGCAGTTGCTATTTCTTGGGTATGAAAGCGGTACGAAAGCCTACAGGTTTGAAGATGATAAAAATCTTTTGAGTTATAGTTGGTCAGCCAGCTTTAATGAGCAAAGAAATTGGCCCAAGATACATGCAAACCTGCTGCCAGAAAAAGTTTTACTGCCAAGCGTACCTGATAAGGCCGTTGAAAGAAAGCTAAGAATTGGCAGCTCTCCCAGAGAAATTGAAAGGGAGGAGGTAAAGACTGAGCATTTTTCTCCAGCTGCTAGCATGGAACGCGGGGGGGGGGAGAAAGTGCAACAGGGACAGGAGGAGGTAAATCTCCAGAGTCAATCCACCCCAAAAGCAGTCCTGAAGGTAGCCCAGGGGGTGAGATTAATGAACCAAGGAGGTCTGAAAGAAGTAATAAAGGCCAACCTCCAGCCCGTTATGGGTTCCCAGCCACCATAAACCAGGTTTGTGTAACTGAGCCAGCAAACTTTGAAGAAGTGCAAGAGTTACCTACTCTAGAGAAAGAGGTGTGGTTAAAGGCAATGCAGGCAAAGTATAACTCTCTGCTAAATAACAATGTGTTTGTACCTACTGAGGAGATTTCACCCCTCCCATATCCAAGAATCTGCTGATGTTCTCTGCTGATTCTCCAGAGAGGAGGGGGCGGTTTTTGCTCTCTATTTATTCCGCTCCAGCCTCACATCAAAGTGTCGGAGAGAGAGACTGAGTGTTAGAGAGAGATCGTGTGTATAGATAAGGTTGCTGCTAAGAGCAGCTGCAGACACTCAGTGCAGTTCAGCATTCATTTTCGTTTAGACCTCATTTAGCTCTGTATATAGTTGTGTATTATAGTTGTAGATAGAATAAAGAAGATATTCTACAGAGCTGTTCTCCGAGTCATTTATGCTCTGCTGTACTCTGCTATACTCTGCTGTGCGACGACTGTCTTCTTGTGGAAGTGAATCTGGTGCTCACAACTCTAAGCTGTGAGTCCACAGCACTTTGACCTGTTCCTGTGCAGAAGGTGGTCTCTGGAAGTGCTACCCAGCTCGCCTAGCTCAGTTGGGGCTGAAGTGGATGAGTCCAGTTGGTGACACTGGCTCAAGGGCAATGCTGACACCTACAGAATTGCCTGAAGGTAAAAAGCCCATAAGCTGTAAGTGGGTTTTTAAAGTGAAAAAGCTGGCTGATGGTAGTTGTCAGAGGAAAGCCAGGCTGGTTGCAAGGGGCTTTACACAAAGGAAAATGATACATTATGATGAAGTGTTTGCCCCAAGAGCAAAGGCTGAAACAGTAAAATCAGTTTTAGCAATGGCAAGTCTGAGGGGGTTAAAAGTTAATCATTTTGATGTTGCCTCAGCATATCTAAATGCTCCTATTGACGCCGAGGTGTATTTACAGCAAATACCAGGTTATGAGCTGGAAAAAGACAGCATGGTGTTAAAGCTGCAAAGGGCACTATATGGTTTACACCAAAGTGCACGTCTATGGCATGAATGCATAGACACAACTTTGAAAAAGATGGGATTCAAACAAAGCCTGGCTGATTCCTGTTTATATTCAGCAATGGTGCAAGGAAGCGTTTGTTATTTACTTTTGTATGTTGATGATATCTGTCTAATAACAACTGCACTAAAGCAAGGGTCTTGGTTTATAAACAGCCTAGGTAACAAATACAAACTGAAGTATTTGGGAGAGATTCAGAATTACTTAGGAGTAGAGGTTCAGAGAAATGAAGAGGGCGTCTACTCTCTGAGTCAGAAGGAAAAAATCGAAAAGTTACTGAAGACATATGGAATGGAGAGGGCAAATGAGGTTGACACTCCCATAACTAAACAGTACAAAAATGAACCAGAAGGGCAAAAATGTGAGAATGCAACTGTGTTTCATTCTTTGTTAGGTTTTCTGTTATATTTAAGTTGCTGGACGAGACCCGACATAACATTGGCAGTGCACATGTTAAGCCAAAGAAGTGCAGACCTGGCTCAGAGAGATTGGGTAGCACTTAAAAGAATCCTAAGGTATCTGAAAGGCACAAAAGATTACAAACTGGTGCTGGATACAGGATATGATCAGCAAGTGTATGCATATACTGATGCCAGCTGGGGAGACAGAGAAAATGGAAAGTCTACCACTGGCTATGCCATATATATTGGAAATGCCCTGGTTCAGTGGAAATCCCAGAAACAAACATTTGTTGCCACAAGTACTTGTGAAGCAGAGTACTCAGCCATAAGCGAATGTATGTCACAAGTAGAGTGGTTTGCTTGCCTAACAAAAGAGCTTGGAATACCTTCTGAAATGCCAATCTCTGTGCTCAGTGACAACATGGCTGCACAACAGCTTGCTAACCAACAGAACTTTAAGAGCAAGAGCAAACATATTGCTATAAGATACGGAAATGTGAAAAATGCTTTGGAAAGAAATGTGTTCAAGGTACAGCACTGTAACACAAAATGTAATGTGGCAGATTTGTATACAAAATGTTTGGATGCTCCTAAATTTCGAGACCTAAGAGAATTATTAGGTCTCAAGCCTTTGACTTAAGGAGGAGTGTTGGGATTCACAGGATGCTGTGCAAGTAAGTCTGCAGGCTTCAGTTTGCAACAGGCTGATGTGAAGGAATGGGTTTCCCAAACCCAAAACTGACTGTGAAGGCAGTTTGAAAACTGCACCAAAATCCCTATTTTTCCTTAGCTAAAATCCATTAACTTGAGCTCTGAGTCAATGTATAAACAAAAACCCGGCTGTGCTCGAAGCTCTCTCCCTTATCAGTCTGTGGCGGCAATGAGTGACCTTGCCAAGTTCCAGTAGAGCAGGGATGATGCGTGTGTGCCTTATCTTATGTGCTGACCACAAAAGACGCACAGACCCAATCTGGGAACAGCACCAGAGCGTGTTCCCGGAGATTATGACCTATTCCTCCCAGATAAGAGTAGGAAGAGGAAGATCCTTTTATGGTCAGAAGTACAGAAAGGAACACCCTTTTATGGTTAAGAATACCAGAGCAAGAACATATGTGATGTCAACCTGCGTACATAAGCTGATGTGGTTGGAAGGAGGGAGAGGGTGCCTGGAGGATATATATACTGCATGAAACTTGTCATTTCTTTGGACTTGCTGTGGACTTAATCACGCAAGTACCTTCTGCTATCCGGAAAGCAGAATAAACTCTTTCTTCTTTGAATCAACCTCGGTGTCATTTGGCTTCCTTCCTCCTGTCCCGGAGCAACGCAGACCCAATCAGTGAACTCCAATAAGGCTACAGATCCAATACTCTCTGTGGAAGTGCTGGGTCAGAATGATGCAGCAGTAATGTGATTGGCTGTCACTGGTTTAAAAGGGAAGCCTGTCCAATAGTGGTGGAGTGGCGTAGATGAGTGTGGAGTCTTCTTTTGCCTCAAGGTGCAGGTACTCTGTCTGATTAGATGAACTGCTTCTGTAGATATTTGTATATATATTGAGCTCACAATAATAAATACTGCACTAAAGAACCTGGGACTCTGAGCATTCTGCTAAAAGCGCCGCGAGGAATTCGCGACAAGGACTTACCTTGTTGTGTCCAGGTTTGGATGTATTCTGCTGGGAATAAAATGAAGAAAAGTGTCATGTTTCTTGTCTAGAGAACAGTTGCCATCTATCTGCCACTTGTCTTCTCTAAAAAAAACCCCACATGCCTAGAAATAGACTTATTGCAAAAATCATTTGGAGTAAAATCTATTGCAATCAATTCTTCTTCTTTTTTAAAGTAACACTCCAAAGAAGATTAAATAAATCCTCTGGACTGGGAGACACACCATTCATTTAAAGCACTTTGTTTCCTGCCATGAACAAACAGAATCTAGGCATTGTGGCTATTACTATTATTTATTAAATTTCTGTACTGCCCTTCATCCGAAGATCACAGGGCGGTTTACAATATAAAAACTCAAAAATACATACCATAATAACAAACAGACAATACCACTCCCAGTATGATTATTTATTAAATTTTCTGTTGCATAAAGTATTTGCTTGCCTGCTCTGCCAAATGCCCAGGCCTGGCAAATTAACTGCTCTTGAGAGCGAAGAGGAAATATTGGCCATATCAGGCACAATACAGTCACGAAAACTTTTACTGCACAATATCGGGTTCTCAAACGTTCCCAGATATCGGGAACGATCAGTTGCAAAAGTTAAAGGAAAAAAATGCAACATTTCCTGGGGTCCAAGTCACCCCACCAAATCAAGTTCATGGATTGGTTCTTCTTCCGGTCTACAGATCCTGCACTGGTCGCCTTCTCTGCTTTCCCAAATTTGCCTGGTCCTCTTTTCAAGCCCCCCAGACTGGCGGCCACCACTCCTTCTCACCAGGGGAAAGTCGTCTCTTGCATCTGCAAATAGGACCTTCCTCCAAGCTGGGCTCCCAATAGTTCAGGCCTAGGCAAACACGGCCCTCCACCTGTTTGGGGACTCCAATGCCCATCACCCCTGACCCGCTGGTCCTGTTAGCTAGGGATGATGGGAGCTATAGTCCCAAAACAGCTGGAGGGCCGAGTTTGCCTTTGCCTGTGATAGTTCATGGCAGTTCCCCTCAACTTGAACCCTTCTACATGCTCCCACCAGCCCCAGGCAGCATATGGTCCAGAACATTTAGAGGGCACCAGGTTGGGAAATCCTGGTTCACGCTGCGCAACATCAGACCAGGGTGGATAAAAATCAATGACCCATTTTTATTTTTTTTAAATGGATTTCTTTGATTTAAATCACATTTTTTAAAAAATTAAATTGGATTTCTAAAATAAAATGCTTTTGGAGGAAAAATCTTTCGAAATATATTTTTCTTTTTAAGTTGCATTATAGTCCAACGGCTATTCACTGGGAAGTAAGGATTTATTTTAAGTTTTTCATATATGCTAAAATTCATTTTAAGAATTTTTTTTAAAAAAATGTTTAACCACATCAGTTAACAAACATGGATATATATGCTATAATGTTATTGTATTAGTTAAATAAATTGTTTAAATTCTTATTAAGGAAATGATTATTTTTATCCTTCCAATAAGGTACAGCAGAAAAGTTGTCCAAATATACAGTGGTACCTCAGGTTAAGAACTTAATTCGTTCCAGAGGTCCGTTCTTAACCTGAAACTGTTCTTAACCTGAAGCACCACTGTTAGAGGTATCGGTTGGTTGCTTGAGAGCAATCAGGAAATATGGCTCAAGAGTCTGTTTTCAAGCTTTCTTCTTACTGATCAAAACCTTTAGAATGCAGAGCGCCTCTATTCCGTGTCTTGCTCATTCACGGGCAGAATCTGAGAGTGGGCGGCCCTTCAACCTTCCCCAGCACAGTCTGCGCCTCCCCTCTCTGCGCAGAGGCCTACTGCGCAAGGAAGGCTTGGGTAATGGGGGACCCCCCTCCTCCCCGCTTTGCTCAGGCAAGGTGTCCTGGCACCGCCTTGCCTCCTCCGACCCCTGCATCTCCTCTCCTTCCTCCGCTGAGGAAGTGCTGCTTCCCACGATCTTTGGGGGCTCTTTGTAATCCACCCGGCTTTCCCCCTCTTGCCCCTGAGCCGATGGCAGTTCTTAACCCAAGGTACTATTTCTGGGTTAGCGGTGTCTGTAACCTGAAGCGTATGTAACCTGAAGCGTCTGTACACAGTTAACTTATTATACCCCACAATAATACCTGGGGAGGTGGCTGGAGGTGTTGGAGGATGGTGTCCAAAATCTCCCTTTCATCCATCATCTCCAAGGCTTCTCTGATGGTTCTTCCTCCCAGGATCTTCTTACCCATCCACAAGTACTCAAAGTTTTCATCAGAGAGTTCTTCAGAAAGAAAGAGAGAGAGAGAGAGAGAGAGAGAGAGAGAGAGAGAGAGAGAGAGAGAGAGAGGTGAGTAAATGAGGCGGATGAGAGGGAAAGGTACCGTATTTTTCCATGTATAACACGCCCCCATATATAAGACGCCCCCTATTTTTGGGCACTCAAAATTTAGAAAATGGGGGCAGATTGCCAAGACTTGTTAAGCTTTTTTGGGGAGGGGTTGCCCAGAGTGGTTGAGCTTTATTTGGGGGGAGGGAGCCATTAATCAAATTGCACAATTGCAGGCATCAACCACCAAGTCACCTATCGTCTGCCAGTCGACAACAGCCCTTTTCACAGCAAAGAAATCATGGCTGGGAATCTCTTCCTGGCGGCTACAACCAAGCGCCCGTCCCCCCTCAGCACTCCCCCTGTAGAAGAGGAGCCCCAATTTGACACTTGATTTTGTGGGTAAAAAACCTCGTCTTATACACGAGAAAAGACGGCAAGTTCTTTCTCAGGGGGCTTCTCGCCTGTTGCAATGAGTGGGTGCATGCCATATCTGAACAGGGATCATAGAACTGTAGCATCTGAAGGGACCTGCGGGGTCACCTAGTCCAACCCCCAGCAATGCAGAACAGGGGCAGCCACCCGGAAGTCCCTGCTCCATGTTACACGCTGTCAGAGCTGCCCGAGGTCCCAGCTCACAAAGGACCAACGCCGCTTCGCTGTTAAGTACGGAAGTCTTTATTGAAGTTCAGTTTCACTTCCAGAGCCGCAGCGTACAGCTCTACGTCTCAAACTTCAGACCACTGAAGCTCCGTCTGAGTCTCCTCCCCCCAGACACCAGTTTAAGACTCTAGCCTTACTCCACCTCTTCCTCTGCTCTTTCCGCCTCTGGTTCCGCCTGTCCGTCGGGGTCTCGCCCTTTCTAGACTCTTCTGACGCTGAATCCCCTGAGCCTTCCCCCTCCCTCCGGCGGGCTTTAGGAGCTGGTTCCCAATCCGGGTCTCCTGCTGTCCCTCGCGCCTGTACATTTAAACTTGGCGCGCGCGCCCAGCCAGCAACTTTCCTCCTGACCGTTTCACTGCTGCTGTCACTGCTTCCCCCTTCGGGGAGGCTAGCTGCAACTGACCTTCCCTCCGTTCCCCCACTCTCCGATGGAGGCATGGTCAGCCCTGACTCATCTTCTCTCCCCGCTGGAGGAGACGCTGGTCCTGACACATGTGACTCTTCCCCCCCACTACGCTCTGGTGGGGAAACTGGTCCTGATCCCCCGCTGCTGCTTTGGGGTTCCCCGCTGGCTCCTTGTTTCTGGTGCGTCCCCCCTGGGACCCCCCTTGCCCTGACCATCGGTGCCCCCTTCTGGGAATCTTCTGATTCGCTGGAGAAGCTCATGGAATCTCTCGGGCCACTGTCATACTCCCCTACGCTGCCCTCGGATTCTTCCCCTTCGCTCTCCATTTCCTCTCTCCCCTGTGCTCCTGCTCCTGAGCCCCTGACACACACCTCTTAACAAGGGGGGGGGGGACTTCCACCCAGACATCAAGGAAACCAAGAGAGACCCCGACCTTGTATCATAATAATAATAATTTATTATTTATACTCCGCCCATCTGGCTGAGTTTCCCCAGCCACTCTGGGCGGCACCCAATCAAGTATTAAAAACAATACAGCGTTAAATGTTAAAAACTTCCCTAAACAGGGCTGCCTTCAGATGTCTTTTAAAGATAGGGTAGCTACTTATTTCCTTCACATCTGAAGGGAGGGTATTCCACAGGGTGGGCGCCACTACCGAGAAGGCCCTCTGACTGGTTCCCTGTAACCTTACTTCTCGCAATGAGGGAACCACCAGAAGGCCCTCGGAGCTGGACCTCAGTGTCCTGGCTGAACGATGGGAGTGGAGAGGCTCCTTCAGGTATACTGGACCGAGGCCGTTTAGGGCTTTAACACTTTGAATTGTGCCCGGAAACGTGTTGTTGTTTAGTCGTTTAGTCGTGTCCAACTCTTCGTGACCCCATGGACCAGAGCACGCCAGGCACTTCTGTCTTCCACTGCCTCCCGCAGTTTGGTCAGACTCATGTTTGTAGCTTCGAAGACACTATCCAACCATCTTCCCCTCTGTCGTCCCCTTCTCCTTGTGCCCTCCATCTTTCCCAACATCAGGGTCTTTTCCAGGGAGTCTTCTCTTCTCATGAGGTGGCCAAAGTATTGGACTCTCAGCTTCATGATCTGTCCTTCCAGTGAGCACTCAGGGCTGATTTCCTTCAGAATGGATCGGTTGGATCTTCTTGCAGTCCATGGGACTCTCAAGAGTCTCCTCCAGCACCAGAATTCAAAAGCATCAATTCTTTGGCGATCAGCCTTCTTTATGGTCCAGCTTTCACTTCCATACATCACTACTGGGAAAACCATGGCTTTTACTATACGGACCTTTGTTGGCAAGGTGATGTCTCTGCTTTTTAAGATGCTGTCTAGGTTTGTCATTGCTTTTCTCCCAAGGAGCAGGCGTCTTTTAATTTCGTGACTGCTGTCACCATCTGCAGTGATCATGGAGCCCAAGAAAGTAAAATCTCTCACTGCCTCCATTTCTTCCCCTTCTATTTGCCAGGAGGTGATGGGCCCAGTGGCCATGATCTTCCTTTTTTTGATGTTGAGCGTCAGACCATATTTTGTGCTCTCCTCTTTCCCCTCATTAAAAGGTTCTTTAATTCCTCCTCACTTTCTGCCATCAAGGTTGTGTCATCTGCATGTCTGAGGCTTTGATATTTCTTCCAGCGATCTTAATTCCGGCTTGGGATTCCTCCAGCCCAGCCTTTCGCATGATGAATTCTGCATATAAGTTAAATAACCAGGGAGACAATATACAGCCTTGTCGTACTCCTTTCCCAATTTTGAACCAATCGGTTGTTCCATATCCAGTTCTAACTGTAGCTTCTTGTCCCACATAGAGATTTCTCAGGAGACAGATGAGGTGATCAGGCACTCCCATTTCTTTAAGAACTTGCCATAGTTTGCTGTGGTCGACACAGTCAAAGGCTTTTGCATAGTCAATGAAGCAGAAGTAGATGTCTTTCTGGAACTCTCTAGCTTTCTCCATAATCCAGCGCATGTTTGCAATTTGGTCTCTGGTTCCTCTGCCTCTTCTAAATCCAGCTTGCACTTCTGGGAGTTCTCGGTCCACATACTGCTTGAGCCTTCCTTGTAGAATTTTAAGCATAACCTTGCTAGCGTGTGAAATGAGTGCAATTGTGTGGTAGTTGGAGCATTCTTTAGCACTGCCCTTCTTTGGGATTGGGATGTAGACTGATCTTCTCCAATCCTCTGGCCACTGCTGAGTTTTCCAAATTTGCTGGCATATTGAGTGTAGCACCTTAACAGCATCATCTTTTAAAATTTTAAATAGTTCAGCTGGAATACCATCACTTCCACTGGCCTTGTTATTTGCAGTGCTTTCTAAGGCCCATTTGACTTCACTCTCCAGGATGTCTGGCTCAAGCTCAGCAACCCCACTACCTGGGGTGTACGAGACATCCATATCTTTCTGGTATAATTCCTCTGTGTATTCTTGCCACCTCTTCTTGATGTCTTCTGCTTCTGTTAGGTCCTTACCACTTTTGTCCTTTATTATGGTAATCTTTGGACGAAATGTTACTTTCATATCTCTAATTTTCTTGAACAGATCTCTGGTTCTTCCCATTCTGTTGTTTTCCTCTATTTCTTTGCATTGCTCGTTTAAGTAGGCCTTCTTGTCTCTCCTTGCTATTTTTTGGAAATCTGCATTCAATTTCCTGTATCTTTCTCTATCTCCCTCACATTTTGCTTGCCTTCTCTCCCCCGCTATTTGTAAGGCCTCGTTGGACAGCCACTTTGCTTTCTTGCATTTCCTTTTCATTGGGATGGTTTTCGTTGCTGCCTCCTGTATAATGTTGCGAGCCTCCATCCATAGTTCTTCAGGCACTCTGTCTAGCAAATCTAAATCCTTAAACCTGTTCCTGACTTCCACTGTGTATTCATAAGGGATTTGATTTAGATTGTATCTTACCGGCCCAGTGGTTTTTCCTACTTTCTTCAGTTTAAGCTTGAATTTTGCTATAAGAAGCTGATGATCTGAGCCACAGTCAGCTCCAGGTCTTGTTTTTGCTGACTGTATTGAGCTTCTCCATCTTTGACTGCAGAGAATATAATCAATCTGATTACGATGCTGCCCATCTGGTGATGTCCATGTGTAGAGTCGTCTCTTGTGTTGTTGGAAAAGCGTGTTTGTGATGACCAGCTTGTTCTCTTGACAGAACTCTATTAGCCTTTGCCCTGCTTCGTTTTGATCTCCAAGGCCAAACTTGCCAGTTGTTCCTTTTATCTCTTGATTCCCTACTTTAGCATTCCAATCCCCTATAATAAGAACATCCTTCTTTGGTGTCACTTCTATAAGGTCTTGTAAGTCCTCATAGAATTGGTCAATTTCAGTTTCTTCAGCACCAGTAGTTGGTGCATAAACTTGGATTACTGTTATTACTGTTATGTTAAAAGGTCTGCCTTGGATTCGTATCGAGATCATTCTATCATTTTTGAGATTGCATCCCAGTACAGCTTTCACCACTCTTTTGTTGACTATTAGGGCCACTCCATTTCTTTTGCGGGTTTCTTGCCCACAGTAGTAGATATGATGGTCATCCGAACTGAATTCGCCCATTCGCGTCCATTTTAGTTCACTGATGCCCAGGATGTCAATATTTATTCTTGCCATCTCATTTTTGACCACATCCAACTTACCCAGGTTCATGGTTCTTACATTCCAGGTTCCTATGCAATATTTTTCTTTACAGCATTGGACTTTCCTTTCGCAGCATTGGACTTTCCCCTTCATGGATCACTGCCTTGCCGTGGCGAAGTGGCTTGAAGAACTCAAAGAAGCTATGAACTATGCGGAGCAGGGCACCCAAGATGAACAGGTCATAGTGGAGAGTTTTGACCAAACGTGATCCACCTGGAGGAGGAACCGGCAAGCCACTCCAGTATCCCTGCCAAGAAAACTCCATGGACAAAGACAACAGGCATATAAAAGTTATGACGCTGGAAGATGAGCCCCTCAGGTCGGAAGGCGTCCAACATGCTACTGGGGAAGAGCGGAGGACAAGTACAAGTAGATCCAGAGCTGATGAAGTGGCTGGGCTAAAGCCGAAAGGACGTTCAGTTGCGGATATGCCTGGAAGCGAAAGGAAAGCCCGGAAACGAACTGGGAGCCAATGCAGATCTCTCAGAACCAGTGTTATGTGGTCCCGGCGGCCGCTCCCAGTCACCAGTCTAGCTGCCGCATTCTGGATTAATTGCAGTTTCTGGGTCACCGTCAAACGTAGCCCCACGTAGAGCGCGTTGCAGTAGTCCAAGCGTGAGATAACTAGAGCATGCACCACTCTGATGAGACAGTCCGTGGGCAGGGAGGGTATCAGCCTGCGTACCAGGTGTAGTTGGTAGACAGCTGCCCTGGATACAGAAGGAACCTGCGCCTCCATGGACAGCTGTGAGTCCAAAGTGACTCCCAGGCTGCGCACCTGGTCTTTCAGGGGCACAGTTACCCCATTCAGGACCAGGGAATCCCCCACACCCACCCGCCCCCTGTCCCCCAAAAACAGGACTTCAGTCTTGTCAGGATTCAACCTCAAACTGTTAGCCACCATCCATCATCCAACCGCCTCCAGGCACTCACACAGGACCTTCACCGCCTTCACTGGTTCTGATTTAAAGGAGAGGTAGAGCTGGGTGTCATCTGCATACTGATGAACACCCAGCCCAAACCCCCTGATGATCTCTCCCAGCGGCTTCATATAGATATTAAAAAGCATGGGGGAGAGGACGGAACCCTGAGGCACCCCACACGTGAGAGCCCAGGGGTCTGAAGACTCATTCCCCAACACCACTTTCTGGACACGGCCCAGGAGAAAGGAGCGGAACCACCGTATAACAGTGCCCCCAGCTCCCAGCCCCTCTAGACGGTCCAGAAGGATGTTATGGTCAATGGTGTCAAAGGCCGCTGAGAGATCCAGCAGAACTAGGAAACAGCTCTCACCTTTGTCCCTAGCCCGCCGGAGATCATCGACCAGCGCGACCAAGGCAGTTTCAGTCCCATGGTGAGGCCTGAATCCCGATTGGAAGGGATCCAAATGGTCTGCATCCTCCAGGCATGCTTGGAGTTGTTCGGCAACCACCCGCTCAATCACCTTGCCCAAGAATGGTAAATTTGAGACTGGGCGATAGTTGGCCAAACTGGCTGGGTCTAAAGATGTTTTTTTTAAGAAGCGGTTTAATGACCGCCTTTTTCTGCGGGTCTGGGAAGGCTCCCTCACAGAGAGAAGCATTCACCACCCCACAGAGCCCATCGCCCAGCCCTTCCCGGCTCGTTTTTATCAGCCAGGATGGGCAAGGATCAAGGAGACAGGTGGTCGGTTTCACTTGTCCAAGCAGCATGTCCACATCCTCGGAGGTAACAGATTGGAATTGATCCCATGTAACAGGACTAGACAGAACTCTAGCACTCTCCCACCCTGGCCCTGCTCCCACAGTGGAGTCTACCTCCTTCTAAATCTGAGTGACTTTATCTGCAAAAAAAACTTTGCAAAAGCATTGCAGGAGATCTTGGGGTCCCTACCATGCCCCGGTGGTGCAGGTGGTTCCGATAGATTGCAAACCACCTGAAAAGGTCTCCTGCTGCTCTTTTCTGCAGATGCAATGGAGGCGGCGAAGAAGGCCCTCTTCGCCGTCACCATTGCCACTTGGTAGGCTCGACATTGAGCTCTAGCCCGTGTCCGGTCTGATTCAGAGTGAGTTTTCCGCCACCAGCGCTCTAGCCGTCTCAACGATTGTTTCATCGCCCTCAGCTCTGGGGAAAACCACGGAACTGTCCGGGCTCCATGCAATCTGAGAGGGCGCTTCGGAGCCAGACAGTCAATAGCCCTGGTTATCTCCGCATTCCAAAGGGCCACCAGGGAATCAGCTGAGAGGCCATCAACGTGGGATAAAACATCCCCTGCCACTCTCTGGAAACCAGTTGGATCCATTAAGTAGCGGGGCTGGACCATCCGAATTGGTCCCACCTCCCTGCAGAGGGGAAGGGTCGTGGAGAAGTCCACTTGCACCAGGAAGTGGTCTGACCATGGCACTTCTTTTGTTTCGCTTTTAGTTAGTGTCAGATCACCAACATCCGTAGAGGTAAACACCAAGTCTAAGGCCAAGGGGAACCCAAAAGGGTGTTCGGGGGGGTCAAGTTCGTCCAGGGGGTCCGGCACACTTCCTCCGCGCAGCTCTGCTCTTCCCCCCTGGAACCTTTGACTCCAGCAGAGTAAACACAGCAGAAGCAGAAGCAGGAACGTTCTGTCGTGTGGTAATAACTCAGGCTTGAAACACAGCAATCTCCTTATCTTTAAAGTCTTTATTGCTGTACAGATCAACACATCGTAAATCTTCCCGGTGAGACGCAACTCATGTTGCTCCTTTCTCCATGGAGCTTACACGCAGACTGAAAAACACACAGAGAAATCCACGCCCCTTCCGTGTTCTCTGCCCGCCCTCAGAATGTGAGGCGTCATCACTCAGAACTCTTAACCCTGTAAGTTCTGAGCCCCCTCAACACCCCCTCTCGAATCACATTCTGAGAGGACTTCTGAGTGTTCAACACCTTCCCCATTGCCTTCCGCCCCTCCCTGGCATCGTTGTTAGGCACCTGTTGAACCTCACAAACCTCAGGTTCGCACTGTGCGAAACCAACCCACGCATTTGTGACCTGAAACCTTTCAGGTGGAATTCCCTTTGTTGCCCTTGAAGACCGCCTGGGCACAAACTGGGGTGCTCCTCCTGACCCACTGGGGCCAGCATGTGCGTCTTCCTCATCAGAAGACTCCCCCTCTGACTTGACACGTCTGTGAGCTTTCTCCATTATGCGCACAGGAGATGAGGGCTCACTCTTGGACACTCCCTTCACAACCTGTGGAGACGCCCTACTCTGTTCAGGGACCTGGTCTCCACCAGCAGGTTCAGGCTCTGGCTCTCTTTCCTCCTCAGAGTCAGACAGACAATCTGAGTGAACGTCAGAGCGCACTTTGCGCCTTGCCCAACCATCCTGCTCAAAGAACTCAGCCTGTTTACTGACCAGAAGCTTGGTCTGATCACCTTCTGGGTATGCGAATCTCCACCCCTTGGTCGCGGGTTCATACCCACAGAAGATCATTTCCTGGTACTTTGGACCACCTTCTTGCTGCAACCACTTTGGTACAGGCACCATGGCCCTGCAACCAAAAGTGCGAAAGAAATGCACAAGCGGCTTCTGCCGATGAAGCAGGAAATACGGGGTGTCACCTACCACTGAATTGTAGCACCTGTTCATCGTAAAATTGGCCGTTTTTACCGCCTCCCCCCAAAAACTGTGAGGCAAACCAGAGTCATCCAGTAGAATCTCGGATGCTCGGACCAGAGCTTTACTCCTAAGCTCTGCCACGCCACTCTTCTGAGGCGAAGTCACCTTGTGACGTATCCCCCTCTGGCGAAAGAAACCCTTTAGAGCAGACCCAGTGACCTCTGAACCACGGTCAAACTGGAAACCTTGCACCTTGGTGGAGAACCTCAGTTCCACCTCTGCAACCCAATCTTTGATCAGTTGCGCTGCTTCCTCCTTCGTTTTCAGCGTGAAAGCCCAGGAGTTCCTAGTAAAATCATCTGTCAGCACCATCAGCCACTTGGCCTTGCCCAGACTAGGCTGTGGCATACCTAAAAGGTCTGCATGCACAAGCTCAAAAGGCTTTGTGGTGACCCTCTCCACCCTGGGATCATTAAACCCCTTGTTTCTGGCTTTCCTGCAAGCCTTGCACTTCAAAGGTTTACCACATTCTTTTACCTTGCAACCTTTGGTGCACTCTGATAACATCTGGACGTCCTCACAGGACCCATGTGACATCCTCTTGTGCCACACGCAAGCACACGAAACATGAGTGTTCCCCGCTCCCTCCAGAGGTGATTCCAGAACAAAGAGGTTGTTCTGATTTCTTTCAACACGTACCAGTTGCTCTCCACCTCTGGAAATTGTACAAACATTTTTTTCAAAACTCACAGAATATCCCTCCTGTAAAAGAGAAGGTACAGACAGCAAGCAATGCTTTATCTCAGGGAGAACATAAACCTTCAATTCAGCCTGTAAAAAAGAGACAAACAAGTTAGAAATATGGGTTACACGGCCCTGTGCACCTGTAGCAAATCTAACAGTTTTCTCAGTTGAAACAGCTTTGCAGTTCCACATTTGTCCATCAGGTGGCGCTGTGACCAGATGGGCATTCGCAGCTGAGTCAACAACCCAACGTAGGACCCTCCCCCCTCTGGAGTTGTCCTTCTTTGTTGCCTTAGCAACTGACTTCCTGCTCCTCCCGACCTTGGAGCTCTCGCTGCAGGTGGTGTTGTCCAAAACCGCCATCGCCGCAGACAGTTGAAAAACGCTGTCCTCCCCTTCCGGCCGACCCTGGGACTTTCCACGCTGGCCTCTTCTCCCGGGCTGGTTCCCATGGGAAACGACCTTGGGCGCATCCTGCCTTGGCTCTCTCGCTCTCTGTGGGCAGTTGCGTCGCAGGTGTTCAGCCGAGGCACAAACAAAACATCGCCTAGTGCCTTTGGTCTTCGCTGCCCCCCCAACCTCTCCAGCAGCAATCCTCCTCGAGGCTTTTCTGCCGTTGGGGAAATGGCTTTTGGCTTCTGCTGTGGTTTCTCTGCAAACCCCCTCCAGCTCCTGCCAAACAGCCTGGGCACTCTCAAGACCCTTGGACTGGCCTTCCTGGCCTGCATCCCCAAACTTGGATGCATAGCCTCCAGAGGAACAGCTTGCCTCTGCTTTCCCCTTCCCAGCTTCCAGCAGCTTTCCAGCACACAGCTGCCTGTCTCTCTGGCGTGTCAAAGCATCGCAGCAGCTTTTAGACACGGCTCCAGCCCACTTTGGGCTTCCAGGGCGTCCCACAGCCCCTCCTTGACATGGTGCTTCCTCAGAGCAATTCTCAGCCCCCTCTCTGGGCCTGGCTCCCACTGCTTTCTTCAGTGCCTGCCTTCTCCCGGCCCAGGGCTTGCTCCCGTCCACCTTATCAAAAGGGATTGACGACTCCTGGCTGTCTGCCATCTCTCCCCGGGGGCCCAGCTTACTCACGAGTACCTCCCGGTCCGGCAGATCCTTCCCAGCGAGCTCCTCCCGGCTGGCTCCAGCTACTCCTTAGCGGGCCTTTGGCTGCTGGCCTCTTTGCCTGCAGTCTCCTCACACGCACGAACGTTGCTTATCTTTATTGCTGATCTCCATAACCTGTTCGGGGGGGTCAAGTTCGTCCAGGGGGTCCGGCACACTTCCTCCGCGCAGCTCTGCTCTTCCCCCCTGGAACCTTTGACTCCAGCAGAGTAAACACAGCAGAAGCAGAAGCAGGAACGTTCTGTCGTGTGGTAATAACTCAGGCTTGAAACACAGCAATCTCCTTATCTTTAAAGTCTTTATTGCTGTACAGATCAACACATCGTAAATCTTCCCGGTGAGACGCAACTCATGTTGCTCCTTTCTCCATGGAGCTTACACGCAGACTGAAAAACACACAGAGAAATCCACGCCCCTTCCGTGTTCTCTGCCCGCCCTCAGAATGTGAGGCGTCATCACTCAGAACTCTTAACCCTGTAAGTTCTGAGCCCCCTCAACAAAGGGATCTGGTTCTGCCTACTCACCTGGGAGCGCTGGCCCAGAGTCCTCGAGGCTCTTCTTTTTTGAGGGCCGCTGCTGGCTTGGGTCTTGCTTGCTGGTCTGGGGCTTCACCAGCCCTGGCAAGACTAGGGGTCTGGCCTCTGCCGGTCTGGCCTCTGCCGCTGATGTTGAAGGCTTTGCCAATGCCGGCAGTAGGGCAGGGGCCTCGTCCTCATATGAGGGGTAGATCTTGTTTTTGCGTGCAACTTGATCTTTCCTCCTGCCCTCTGTGGCTGATGTTGAAGGCTTCGCCAATGCCGGCAGTAGGGCAGGGGCCTCATCCTCATATGAGGGGTAGATCTTGTTTTTCTTTTTTCCTTTTAGAAAAAAAGCCATCCTGCAAGATGCAAAAAGATTAGTAATTATTGGGGAATGATATATAATGAATTGAAAAAACTGTTTAAAAAGACTTTTGTTAAGAAACCAGAAACATTCCTTCTAGGAATTTTAGACCAAGACGTAAAAAAAGAAAATTGGAAATTATTTATGCATGCAACAACAGCAGCAAGAATTTTATTAGCACAAACTTGGAAGACAGAAGAAATACCAACGAAAGAACAATGGCAAGGGAAACTTATGGAATATGCAGAACCGGCAAAACTAACAAAAAAATTACATGAAAAGGACAACAAAGACTTTAAAAGAGAATGGGAACCATTTACAACATATATGAAGAGGCAACATAAATAAATGGACTCATTGGCAGGGTTTGAGTGAACAATCACAACTGTCTACAACAAAAAATAAGACTATATGTATTGAGGAACTTTTGGGGAAACATCAAATACGCAAGGTGAACAATAGGGAAATAAAACAAAATGTGAGTACGAGGGAAGTCCAGGGGAGGAGGGTCGAAATATGAAAAATTGTTAAAGATATATTGTTAGAAGTAGAATCCATGGAAAAATCAATAAAAAATTATTTTTAAAAAATAAATAGAATCTCTGGATAAGAAAGTGTCATTTTTAGGTATTCTATTAAGACTGGAATATGATATTCCAGTTTTGATTGCTGGAAATTTAGCAACTGGGAAATATTATCCTGAATAGTGACAGAATTTGGGAATGATTCAAAGTATTTGGTATGGTATTTTTATTTGTAAACATTGAAATGAGGAAGTCTTTTTACTCAGAGTGAGAAGGATGACCAAATATTTGACAGACCTGGAAATAGCAAGCTCATGTAGATCCAAGGGGGGAGGAAGTGGATACCGCGGAAGAATATTGTAAAATTTGTGGAGGAAAATGATCTGACATGATCTACTATTCCAGCCTGGTTATCTCTTCCTAATTCTGGGTGCTGTGTTTTATTATCTTCAATATCTCTTGTGAAAAGGTCTTTTAATGTACGGTCAGTAAAAGCTTGGGTGTAAGGCCTGCCTTTTGTGTGAATAGTTTTGTTTTCGTTTTCTCATTATGGGTGGATCCCAGGACAGACTAGGTCTGGCTGAAGGTCTGCCCTGAAACCTTGCTGGAAGGATCTCCCCTTGCTGGGCCACTTTGCAGAAGTCGACTCCTGCAGGCGGCTTGTCTTGTGTGCGGGTGGAGGTGCGCTGCCTGCAGAAGTTGACACTGGGACTAGCTACCTGGAAAACCTCTGTGCCTGAGGACGCCACAACTCCCGTAGCCTTTTCAGGCTTTGCCCTCAGGTGGGAAGAGCATTGCACCCGGGAGAGGGAAAGGGGAGTCAAACAGGCACTCAAGGGATAATTTCAGAGAAAGAGCTTTATTTCTATCATCCGGGCTTGGTAGAAGGAGCTAGTGTGATAACTTCATAAACAAGCACAAGTTCACAGCCATTTGCACAGAGCATATATTCCCCTCCAGTTCCCTCCCCCTTCTCCCCCTCCTCAGGAGTCCTGCCTCATGAGTTTCCCTGAGCATGAACAGAAAGCTCCTGTCCTGAGACTCTTGGGACTCTTGGCGCCCTTCCCAGGAAAGGGGGATGAGAAGCCAAGGGGGTTGAGAAGCCTTGCGTTCAGCGTGTCCAAGATGTGATGCAACTGGATGAGATAAGACTCAGTTCCCAGACCTGCTTATTCCTGGCATTGACAGAGCCCATTCATTAGCTTTTTGAAGCCTTCTTGTACTGATAAAAAATAACCTTTTGCTTATGCAGCAGCATCTTGTGAGAAAGCAGAGAAGAGCAGAGAAAAGCTGTTGTAGACGAGAGAAATGGGAAATTTGGTTTTGAGGCCTGGGGTGACTTTGGGCCTAGGGGGGGTCACCTGTCCTCACCTCCTTCACTCCCTGGCTTCTCCCCCCCCCCCGGAGAAAGGGGAAGGCATGGACAACAGACAGTCGCTTCAGGACACCGATCCGCTCTAAAGAAGCTGGCGCATGGGAAGAGCCGCACCCCATCAGCTGCGAGCAGTACCTGTTCCGCCTCCAAATAATCATTTGGGCTTCTGTGTATATTCCCAGGTTGTACTTTCAGTTAGTTGGAAAGGGGGGGGACGGTTCTCTAGCAGATGCAAGAGTGAAACGCCATACCTTTGGTTGTGTTGAAAACAACAACTCATCTGTGGGAGCCTCAGCTTCTGATCCTAAGGATGAGGCTAATGCTTCTGGTCCTATCCCTGAAGTTCTTTTATAGGTACTGAAGATTGACTGGATATTCTGTTTATTGGTTTGGTAATGCTGTGTGTCATTTAGAATGTGGTTGAACAACTCACACCGCTCATGTGATGGCTCTCTGGGAAGTCAGCCCAAATCACGGCGTGCACCGCATCCCAGAGAAAGAGGGAAAGTGAATTGCTGTTATTAAGATGAATGTGTTGCCGAGAATGTTGTTTTTGTTTCAAACACTGCAGATTGTGGACAAGATGGACTGTTTCAAGAGGTGGCAGAAAGACATATCTAGATTTGTCTGGCAGGGCAAAAAGCCCAGAATAAAATTTAAGATATTAACTGATGCAAAAGAAAGAGGGGGGTTTGCCCTGCCAGACTTAAAACTGTATTATGAATCAGCGGCTTTTTGCTGGCTGAAAAACTGGCTACTTCTTGAGAACACAGACATTTTGGATCTGGAAGGGTTTAACAATAGGTTTGGTTGGCATGCATATATATGGTATGACAAGGTTAAAATTCATCAAGGATTCAAAAACCATATTGTTAGGAAAGCACTGTATAATGTTTAGATTCGGTATAAAGATTTGTTGGAAAACAAAACCCCTAGGTGGTTGTCACCAATGGAAGCTAAGGAAGTGAAAAAACTTAACATGGAATCTAAATGGCCAAAATACTGGGAAATCATAGAACAAGAGGAGGGAAAAGTGAAATTGCAGAGCTATGAGAAATTGAAGTCAAAAGTAAGAGACTGGCTTCATTACTACCAGATAAATGAAGTTTTCAAACAGGACAGGAAAATCGGCTTTCAGGTGGAGAGATCAAAATTAGAAACTGAATTGTTGGAACCCAATACTAAGAATTTGTCAAGAATGTATAACTTGTTGTTGAAATGGAATACACAGGATGAGATGGTTAAATCAGCTATGATTAAATGGGCACAAGACATTGGTCATGACATTATGTTTGCTGACTGGGAACAGTTATGGACTACCGGTATAAAATTTACGGCATGTAATGCCTTAAGAGAGAACATTATGAAAATGATTTGTAGGTGGTACATGACCCCAGTCAAGCTTGCAAAAATCTATCATACGCCCAATAATAAATGCTGGAAATGTAAGGAAACTGAAGGTACTTTCTACCACCTTTGGTGGACGTGCCCAAGGATCAAGGCCTTCTGGGAAATGATCTATAATGAAATTAAGAAGGTACTTAAGTGTACCTTTCATAAGAAACCAGAGGCCTTTCTCCTGGGCATGGTAGGCCAATTGGTGTCAAGGAAAGATAGGACGTTCTTTATGTATGCTACAACAGCAGCAAGAGTTCTTTTAGCAAAGTATTGGAAGACACAAGAACTACCCACGCTGGAAGAGTGGCAGACAAAGGTGATAGACTATATGGGACTGGCTGAGATGACTGGCAGAATCCGTGACCAAGGAAAAGAGACGGTGGAAGAAGATTGGAAGAAATTTAAAACTTATCTTAAGAACTGTTGTAAAATTAATGAGTGCTAAAATGTTATGGGTAATGTAAAACAGAATTGCAGTGACAAATAATTGGGTAAGAGAAAAAGGATTAAAGAAAGTGAATTATAAGTACAGTGGTGCCTCGCAAGACGAAATTAATTCGTTCCACAAGTTTTTTCTTCTTGCGAGTTTTTCGTCTTGCGAAGCACGGTTTCCCATAGGAATGCATTGAAAATCAATTAATGCGTTCCTATGGAGACCACTTGCCAGGCTGGCGGTGCGGAGAAGGGCTTTTCTCCCCACTGCAAGCCTTCAGGACAGGTACGGGAACAGAGGGGAAGGCGCGCAGCGCTTCTCCTCTGTTCCCGGGGCTTGCGGTGGGAGGAGGGTTTTTCCTCCCCACCGCCAACATTCAGAACAGCATTCTGAATGTTGGCGGTGGGAAGGAAAACCCTCCTCCCACCGCAAGTCTTCAGGACAGCCATCCGAAGGCTGGCGCGGGGAGAAGGTCTCTCCGCCCCACCGCCAGCCTTCGGGGGAGCCTTCCGAAGGCTGGCGCGGGGAGGAGGTCTCTCCGCCCCACCGCCAGCCTTCGGAGGAGCCTTCCGAAGGCTGGCGCGGGGAGGAGGTCTCTCCGCCCCACCGCCAGCCTTCGGAAGGCTGCTCGGAAGGCTGGCGGCGGGGCGGAGAGACCTCCTCCCGCCGCCAGCCTTCCGAGCAGCCTTGCGAAGGCTGGCGGTGGGGCGGAGAGACCTCCTCCCGCCGCCAGCCTTCCGAGCAGCCTTGCGAAGGCTGGCGGTGGGGCGGAGAGACCTCCTCCCGCCGCCAGCCTTCCGAGCAGCCTTCCGAAGGCTGGCGGCGGGAGGAGGTCTCTCCGCCCCACCGCCAGCCTTCGGAGGAGCCTTCCGAAGGCTGGCGGCGGGAGGAGGTCTCTCTGCCCCACCGCCAGCCTTCGGAGGAGGTCCGAGGATAGTGGGGAAGACGCGCTGCGCTTCCCCGCTGTCCTGGAGATTTCCCTATGGGCTTTCGTCTTGCGAAGGAAGCCCATAGGGAAATTCGTCTTGCAAAGCGCATCGAAAAATGGAAAACCCTTTCGTCTAGCGGGTTTTTCGTCTTGCGAGGCGTTCGTCTTGCGGGGCACCACTGTAATTGAAATTAGGGGTTGCTGGAAAAGTTTAAAACAGGGATGCAGAAAAGGGAGGTATGGGGAAGTCGTTGAAATAAGGTTTAAGAAAAAGAGGTTATGAAATTATACGTGTTTGTATGTGTGTTTGTTTGTGTATTGTTAGTTGTGTTGTGTTTTGATATATGTTGGAAAATTAATAAAAAATTTATTTAAAAAAAGAGAAAGAGGGAAAGTGAGCCTTAAAAACCCTTTTGGATCTCTATCCCAACAGAACAGCTGCATTATTTCTCTGGGAAAGTTTTAGTTTAGGTTTTAGAATCCCAGTTGCTCCCCCCCCCCAATTCAGGTGACCCACCAAATCAGAAATCAGTTAGAGAGATGCCCGAAGTGGCGTGCAAGAAAATACTTAAAGAAATTAAGGCAGGGAGGGTAGCCGGCCCCTTTTCTGTCCCTCCCATAGAGGGTTTGCATATATCCCCATTAGGCATCGTCCCCAAAAAGGCACCCAGTGAGTTTCGCATGATTCACAACCTATCCTACCCAAAGGGAGGGTCCGTCAATGATGCGATACCTCAGGAACTTTGCTCTGTGAGGTATGCCTCATTTGACCAAGCGGTTAAACTTATTCGCAAATTTGGAAAAGGCGCGTTGCTGGCGAAATGTGATATAGAGTCTGCTTACTGACTCCTGCCAGTCCACCCGGAAGATTTCCGGTGGCTGGGTTTTAAATTTGATGGGGCATACTTTGTAGACACGGGACACGGGTGGCGCTGTGGGTAAAACCTCAGCGCCTAGGACTTGCCGATCGTATGGTCGGCGGTTTGAATCCCCGCAGCGGGGTGAGCTCCCGTCGTTCGGTCCCAGCTCCTGCCCACCTAGCAGTTCGAAAGCACTCTTAAGTGCAAGTAGATAAATAGGTACCACTTTATAGCGGGAAGGTAAACGGCGTTTCCGTGTGCTGTAATGGTGCTGGCTCACCAGAGCAGCTTCGTCACGCTGGCCACGTGACCCAGAAGTGTCTCCGGACAGCGCTGGCCCCCGGCCTCTTAAGCGAGATGGGCGCGCAACCCCAGAGTCGGACACGACTGGCCCGTACGGGCAGGGGTACCTTTACCTTTACTTACTTTGTAGACAAAGCAATGCCTATGGGTTGCTCAGTGGCCTGTGCAGCCTTTGAGGCATTTAGTACCTTTTTGGACTGGGCGCTTCGTTTTAGAACAGGCTCTGAGGGTGTGTCACACTACTTGGACGACTTTATTCGCATAGCTGATAGTAGGCATAAGTGCTCGGCCCTTCTGGAAGCCTTCACATCTTTAGCAGGAGAGCTGGGAGTACCTTTGGCTGCAGATAAAATGGAGGGCCCAGCTACAACTATGGTTTACCTAGGCATTGAGTTGGACACAGTCGCCCAAACCTCAAAACTTCCTAGTGAAAAATTGGTTGCGCTTAGGGACCTCATTCAGCAACTTCTCCCTCTAAGAAAAGTTACGCTCAGGCAGATTCAGTCATTGTTAGGCCATTTGAACTTTGCTTGCCGAGTGGTTTCCCCAGGCCGCCCATTTTGCAGCCGCCTCGCGAGGTTGTCAGCAGGCTTGCGGTCACCCCATCACAGGGTTCGCCTATCTAAAGAGGTAAAATCTGATCTGGAAGTCTGGCTGAGGTTCTTGGAAAGGTATAATGGTGAAGAAGCAACCGTTGGAACGCAAAGGCAACGCGGCCAGTACCAAATGCAAAGGGGTAGCGACAAAGACGTGTCCTTTTAAGCCTCCCTCCTTTTGCTCCACCAAGCCCCCCACAAACGTTAAAGGTGCCCCACCACCCTGCGAATGTGGCTAGAAATAAAAACCCCCAGCCAAACCTGATCCGTCGGGCGAGCTGTGCGCTTCCAAGTAAAAGGACTAAACGGCGATGGGCTGGCGCTGAACGTGCAAACCGCGTTCCGCAAAGCTCCGCTGCAGAGAAGCCACCCAGAGAGAAGGGAACACCCGGTCGATGGGGTTTTCCAGCGCGGTTTCAGCCCTGCTGTTCCGGAGCTAAATGGCTCTGGCTGCCGAAGCCGCTGCCTGGAACACGGGTGGGCTTGAAGCAGGCAATCCGATGGGAGGCACAACACCGATGCGCGGGTAAATCCAAGTGAAAATCGATCACCGAAGGAATTGAGATACACAGCCTAAAGAAAAGGTAAGCAAGAGACAAAACAACCTTAATACAAACCAAAGCGGGATGGCTGGCGAGGTGAAAAGAGGGCGAGCCCCGGCCGCGCCGGCCCTAAATAGGGCAGGCTATGCCCCCCAGCCACCCAACTGGCTGGCTGGGTTGACGACGCGGCCAGGATTCCCTCAGTCTCACGGGGGCTGGAACCAGCCCCCGCGCACATGGAGTGGGCGTGAAGCCCACAACCCCAACTCCTCGCCAGGTTCGGAAGTGGCTTTGTTGTGTTGAAAACAACAACTCTCATCTGTGGGAGCCTCAGCTTCTGATCCTAAGGATGAGGCTAATGTTTCTGGTCCTATCCCTGAAGTTCTTTTATAGGTACTGAAGATTGACTGGATATTCTGTTTATTGGTTTGGTAATGCTGTATGTCATTTAGAATGCGGTTGAACAACTCACACCGCTCATGGGATGGTGTGATAGGCGCACATACATAGATCAGCACAGGAAGACCGACCTGAAGCCATTTTGATTCCTAAACTGAGCAAATGTTTTCTCTGCAAGGTCAGACTGGAAAAGCCTCCCCATTGTCTTTTCCTTCACAAATCCTGTCTTAAGGGTATGTCTGTGTTTGAATAGGGTGAGTCTGTGACCATCCCAGGAACTAAGTATTTATCATTACGAAAGACTGGCCGGGCTCCCCAGGCAATCCAATCAAGTAAAGCCACTTCCGGGCCTGCCCAGGAGGTGGGGTTGCGGGCTTCATGCCCACCCCACGTGAGCAGGGGAATCCCAGCCGGGTCTGCCCCCCCCAGCCAGCCAATCAGCTGGCTGGGGGGGCGTGGCCTGCCCTATTTAGGGCCGGCGCAGAGGGGGCTCACCCTCTTTTCGCCGGCTAGCCCTCACGTTTTCCCACCCTCCCTCCCTTTAAGTAGGCTTTAGGTAGGTCTTTGACTTTGCTATGGACTTCGGTCTGTCGCCGCAAGGGGCATGGTAGGAATTTTTCCCAATTGGCAATTTCTAGCCTTTTGGTTTTTCAATTTCTAGCCTTTTGGTTTTTCAGGCAATCCAGTCAAGTAACCTGCCAAACAGGAGATAAACAAGGACAAAAACAACATCAAATTTCTGTTTAGACCGCCTTTTCTGTGATGTAGGTGTGATGTATCTGAGGGGTGGTCTTAGGTTACACCCCTTCTGTGATGTATGTATGATGTTCCAGGGGTGGTCTTGGTCTACAGGGTGGCAATTTCAAGAGTCCATATAAGGCCTTGCGCACCATTGTTCTGGGTTCCTCGTCTCTCCTGCGGGTGAGGGGAGCACCCTGTTGCAACAGATCAATAAAGATCAGGCTTACCAGCTGCTTTGCTTCTCAATATTCTCTGGTTGGCCTCTGTTATCTTCTCCTACCAATAGGGAACCTATGTAAGGACTCTATATGGGCTCTTGGATAACCCCATAAGGAAAAAGGGCAATTTTTTATTTACAACAGAGGCTCTCTGGGAAGTCAGCCCAAATCACGGCCTGCACCGCATCCCAGAGAAAAAGGGAACGTGAGCCTAAAACGTACAGGGGAGGGAACCAAGCAAGCTGTTAGGGGCCAATTCTCATTTACTGCACCCTCATAGTAAGACCTTGGGAAAATGCCACCTTTTCCCAGACATGAGCTATATAGAGAATGGTTATTTCTCTTGTGAAATCAGGGAGACGTTTAATTAGTAAGGAATTCCATGGGTAGTAATGATACCACCACAAATAGCTCTGAACAGGCCTCTGTCTCCAATTTCTACATTTTACCCTGGCCAGCCCCTGAAAGAGCTGAATGGTTCTGGCTTTGGAACAAAATTCTGCCTAAAAGGTCCTTCCTGGGGGTTTTTTATGATGTTAGCCGCTCCGAGCCCAGCCTCAGCCGGGGAGGGCAGGATACAAATAAAAAATTCTCATTCTTATTCTTATTCTTATTAAAAGGGAACACAAATGCCAAATTAAAACTAAATATACCACACTGACTTTGGGGAGAACAAGAAAACACACTCACTCTCTATGGAGGTCGCTGTGTACCAGCGTTGCTAAGGGCTCCCAAGCCCCTGGAGACATGAGGTCACAGCACTATGACAACATGATGGAATGATGATGTCAGTGGAAAGGAGACCTCTTGCTCATCTCTTTTTCTATTTACATTATATTTGCTGATTTATGATCCGGCAAACCTTCATCGAAGATGAACTAAGAACTTATTAATGGATTGAATATTTTTAAAATTAATTCTCCATTAATAACATTCCAATGATAACAAATCAAATCAATTCTTGCCACATCATAATACAAACAATAAAGCCAATTATACATTCCAAACTAAAAATTTTGGGGAGGCCTTTCCATGTTCTGGCTGTCAGGAGAAAGCTTCTTTCACTTGTTCCTGCGTTCTTCTCTCTTGTTCCCCCCCAGATTCAGCTAGGTAGACCAACTACCTACCTCTAAGGGGCTACTGTACAATTTCTTAATTTTTTGGAAAGGATTCTTTTAAATACTTTTTTAGGACTTTTTTTTAAAGACTTGATTCTTTTAAAGGGATTTTTGGAAGAGTTTTTTAAATATATTTTTTCCAAGTTTTCCCCCCATTTCATAATTCTGATCTTCCAGTCATTTTAAAATATCCTTCCTTCCAGAACACTCTCCTGTTTCTTAGTCCAAATTCTAATAGTTTTTGAAGAGCTGAGTCCAGGGTGTCGTACATTGTCCTGGGCAAAGGTGGTTGGCATTGCAGGGTAAATATTAGGCTCAAGTGGCACCGCAAATTTTGCACACAGTGATCTCTAGGATAAGCCAGGCATGTGTTGCACTGGGACCTATAGCACTGTGTTTAGAGGTCAACTACAGTTCCCATGATTCTCGGGGGGAAGGAGTCATGTGCTGTAATGTTATGGCATGTCCACAGCCACTAACAACAACCAAGGTGAATAGTTTCTGATGAATTTTCCTTAAAATGTCTTGTCTCAATTATATTTTTAGAGTTTATCATTGCAATGGTGAGCTAGATACTGCAGTTTTTGGTTGTGGTGACCTGCTATTCGATATAATTAGTTAAAGATGTTTCTATATGTAACAACAGCAGCCAGGATTCTATATGCGCAGAAATGGAAGGAAAAAGAAGTTCCAAAGAAGGGATAAGTGAGATAATGGACTATGCAGAACTAGCAAAATTAGCAGTTTTGTGGACAAATAGGCCTTTTTCGGATTATAGTACGCTGAACTCGTAAGGAGGATTTGAGCTATGAGCAACGTAAGTAATTGGATTATAATACTGGGGTTATGATTTGACAAACAGAAGATGGGGTGCAGCAGGAGAGAAATAACAACTCCATGGAAAACAGGGTGGGAAGTCAACAAAAATTAAGAGAAAAGTCAAAATTGTGTTTTGACTGTATATGATTTTTAAAATATTGAAACAATAAAATATAATTGTAAAAAAAGAAGAAGTTGTAACCACTTTTAAGCTTCTGGGTAGGCAGCCTCAGAATGGCTTGTAAATGTACTTTGAAGAAGCCAGCTTTGGCAGAGGCCACTGTGACTTCAATGCCAGCCCATAATAGGCCTTACGGCAGATGGAAGCTGGGCTCTCTTCCGGCACCTCGGAATTCAAAGAGGTCAGCTCAAGCCCTGCTGTTTCCTAGCTCAGGGCGCCATATCACCAAAGTCTACCCCTGGGGTTTTTTTGGGGGGGGGGTATTTTGTTGAGTGCTCTCTTGTTGCCACACCTGCTCCTTGCATTTCCTCCTGACCTGAGCACAAGGAGACCCTTTTGTTTCTGGCGGACCACCTGAGACAAGCGTTTCCTCACATGCGCAAGCAGACAAATACCTCTGTGCATGCGAAATGCTTTGCTCTGCCTATTTGCTTCTGAATCCCAGTTGCTGGAAACCTCAGGAGCGGGGAGGGCTCATGCGCTCGGGTGCTGCTTGCTGGTTTCCCAAGGCCATCCGGTTGGTCACTGTGAGAACAGGAGGCTGGACTAGATGGGCCATTGGCCTGACCCAGCACAGCCTTTTCTTCTGTTCTTAAGCAACCATAAGGCCTGATTGAAGTGGAAGAAGGTTGCGCTCCATAGACAGAGGGGCATGGAGCTGAGCATGGCTGCGAGGCAAAAGGCTGGGGCAAGGTTTTGGAAAATGCTCCATTCAGTTCTGCCAAGCTTCACCTGGAAACCCAAATCCCCTCTATCGTAGGGCAGCAGTATTCTGAGGGCATCTTCCATGGGCCATGGGCCTGATCCAGCAGCCTCTTCTTGTGTTCTTAATGTAGAACGGTAGCAGAGGAGCGGAATCAGGGTTTCCAGGTGAAGCTGACCTTCTGATCGGCAAGTCCTAGGCTCTGTGGTTTAACCCACAGCGCCACCCGTGTCCCTTTGTAGCAATATAGCAAGTGGGAAAATGAAGAAGGGAGAATCAACAAAAGATCCATGAAAATGTCAATGAATATCAAGCAATACTCATTGGTTAAAATCATGATGCCTGTTTCAGCAAACCAACAAAGCTTTCCAAAGATCTCTGAAGGAAGGGAGGGCTGCTCCTTGACAATATCCGCCCTCCCTTCCCCACAGGTGGGCAGGGTTTGCGGCACCGAGCGAGGCTCACCTGAGCGGGTGCCACCCACCTGCTTGAGCTGGCCTTTGACCCGCCCTCGGCCAGGGAGGACAATGGACGGCCGGCCGGGGGCGGGCCTAAGGCCAAAAGAAAAGAGGCTGACTCCTGGGCTCAAGCCTCTTTTGCTGTTCTTACGCAAAGCCTTATCTGCTTGCGGTGTTAGTCCCCAGGAATATTCCGGGCACTCGTTCCGTATCGGGGCTGCCACTTCAGCGGCGATACAGGGTTGGGACCTCGCACACATCAAGACACTGGGGCGCTGGCGCTCAACAGCCTACAAAAGTCACATTCGTCCCGGCTCCTCCTCCTTATCACTTGCAATTTAATTGTCTTACAGGTTTGCCCACCATGAAGATCTAGGTGATAGGCCACAGCATTGTCCATTGGGCAGCGGATTATGCACAGTCTCAAAATCGTGGCCATAACCTTAACATCCACCCCAAGGTACGCTTTTGTTGGATGGCCCAGCGGGGCATGCGTTGGTGGAGCTTGATGCCCATGCTGCGTAGTGCCGCAGCGACCCATGGCCCTCCAAGGGTCTTGATTATACATGCGGGGGAGAACGATCTAGTGGAGCAAAAAGGCATTGCCCTTGCCCTTGCTGCAAGGGCAGATTTAAAAAGCCTACATGCCTTGTACCCATCAGTGACCATCGGCTGGTCCAATCTCCTACCCCGTCTTCTCTGGAGGGGGGCTTCCAATCCCTCTCGCCTCAATTATGCAGTGAGTAAAATTAGCAGGGCCACGCGCAACACCATGCGCCAAATTGGTGGGTTCTCTATCCCACATCCCACCATCACAGCAGATAGAGTTGACCTATTCCGGGGGGACAGGGTGCACCTGACCCCACTGGGCAATGACTTCTGGCTCCACAACTTGTGACGAGCCCTTGGGGACTGGATAGATTGCGGGGTTTGATTGGTCCTCGGTTGTGGGACTTGGCGGCAAGGCCCCTTAGGGCCTCAAGTGGCGGTTCTAGGCCTTGGCAAGATAGCCTTTAGTCTAACATCAAGTTGGGGGGGGGGATGCAGTCATGCTTGCAGGGCCCATTGAAGGGCAAAACCGGGAGTCCCTGGCCCTAGAGCGGCGGCATGTAGGTCAAACTCCCCAGATGAGGTCAGTGGAAGGGCATGCTGTGTAAGTTTGCGCTTTGCAGTCCCCTCTCACTGGGCCTCAACTGCCTGCATATCCTCAGCCAGGCGGGCTGAGAGGGTTGCCTGCCAAGGCCTGTGCCAAGTTCCCCACTTCTGAAGCTCAATCAAGTTGTGGCCAATTTGAACCCATACTCTGGTCTCTTATCATTTGGGGAAAGGGGTAGGCACCACAGACAGGGTTTAGCGCGTGTGCCCGCAAACGTCTAGTAGCAGGGAGTTCCACAGGGCTTGGCTCTGGGTACATCCCTAGTGAAGACTAGATGAAACTCAGGGGTGCTGGGAACCACCAGAGATTCTCCGTGAGGGAGGTGGAATCATTTGGGTCCTAGTCGTTGAGGGCTTTTCTTTGCTTCAAAGAGCCTTCTTCCCCTGGGGGTTCCCCAGCTTGGGCCTCCCCCCAGTTCTCTGCATCCAGACAGTGCATGACACCCCTGTCCTGAGACCAAGCTTCTGGTCAGCAGAAGCAGGAAGGCCTAGAAGGCCTGGCAAGACCTGCACAAATCTCTCCAGCCAGTGGCGTAGCGTGGGGGGTGCAGGGGGGGCCGGCCGCACCGGGCGCAACATCTGGGGTTAGGGCAAATCCATGGGTTAGGGGGCGCAAATCCACGGGTTAGGGGGCGCAAATCCACGGGTTAGGGGGCGCAAATTACTTGCCTTGCCCCGGGTGCTGACAACCCACGCTACGCCACTGTCTCCAGCCTAACTGTTAGCAGTCAAATGCTGGGACTCCTCCCTGTGATAGGAATTTTGAGGTCTTAGATATATGTTAAATGTTCATAAGTGCACCAACCAAGCACGTACATAGATCAGCACAGGAAGACCGACCTGGAACCATTTTGATTCCCAAACTGTCCCAAACTGACCAAATGTTTTCTCTGCAAGGTCAAAGGAAAATGGAAAAGCCTCCCCATTGTCTTTTCCTTCACAAATCCTTTTTTTTTTATAAATTTTTTATTGGTTTTTTAACACATATTAAAAGACAATACAAGACAATACATAAACAAACAAACATATAAACACGTATAATTTCTTAACCTTTTTTTCCTTAAACCTTCTTCCAGCGACTTCCCCATACCTCCCTTTTCTGCATTCCTTTTTTAAATCTTTCCAGCAACCCCTAATTTCAAACTTGTGGCACTTTCTTTAAATCCTTTTTCTCATGTCCAATTGTTTGTCACTGCAATTCTATTTTGCATGACCCAAGACATTTTAACACTCATTAATTTTACAACAGTTCTTAAGATAAACTTTAAATTTCTTCCAATCTTCTTCCACCGTCTCTTTCCCTTGGTCACGGATTCTGCCGGTCATCTCAGCCAGTCCCATGTAGTCTATCACCTTTGTCTGCCATTCTTCCAATGTGGGTAGCTCTTGAGTCTTCCAATACTTTGCTAAAAGCACTCTTGCTGCTGTTGTCGCATACATAAAAAACGTCCTATCTTTCCTTGACACCAATTGGCCTACCATGCCCAGGAGAAAGGCCTCTGGTTTCTTCACGAAAGTGCATTTAAGCACCTTTTTCATTTCATTATAGATCATTTCCCAGAAGACCTTGATCCTTGGGCACGTCCACCAAAGGTGGTAGAAAGTGCCTTCAGTTTCCTTACATTTCCAACATTTATTATTGGGCGTATGGTAAATTTTTGCAAGCTTGACTGGGGTCATGTACCACCTATAAATCATTTTCATAATGTTCTCTCTTAAGGCATTACATGCCGTAAACTTTATACCGGTAGTCCATAACTGTTCCCAGTCAGCAAACATAATGTCATGACCAATGTCTTGTGCCCATTTAATCATAGCTGATTTAACTGTCTCATCCTGTGTATTCCATTTCAACAGCAAGTTATACATTCTTGACAAATTCTTAGTATTGGGTTCTAAAAGCTCTGTTTCTAATTTTGACCTCTCCACCTGGAAGCCAATTTTCCTGTCCTGTTTAAAGACTTCATTTATCTGGTAATAATGAAGCCAGTCTCTTACTTTAGACTTCAATTTCTCATAACTCTGCAATTTCACTTTTCCCTCCTCGTACTCTAAAATTTCCCAATATTTTGGCCAATTGGATTCCATATTTAGTTTTTTCACTTCCTTAGCTTCCATTGGTGACAACCACCTGGGGGTTTTGTTTTCCAACAAATCTTTGTACCGAATCCAAACATTATATAATGCTTTCCTAACAATGTGGTTTTTGAAACCTTGATGGATTTTAACCTTGTCATACCATATATATGCATGCCAGCCAAATCTGTTATTGAACCCTTCCAAATCCAAAATGTCTGTGTTTTCAAGAAGCAGCCAGTTTTTCAGCCAGCAAAAAGCCGCTGATTCATAATACAATTTTAAGTCCGGCAGGGCAAACCCCCCTCTTTCTTTTGCATCAGTTAGTATCTTAAATTTTATTCTGGGCTTTTTGCCCTGCCAGACAAATCTAGATATATCTTTTTGCCACCTCTTGAAACAATCCATTTTATCCACAATCTGCAATGTTTGGAACAAAAATAACATTCTCGGCAAAACATTCATCTTAATAACAGCAATTCGGCCTAACAAGGAGAGTCTCAAATTTGACCATATTTCTAGATCTTTCTTCACTTCTGTCCAGCATTTCTCATAGTTATCTTTAAATAGGTTTACATTCTTGGATGTCAAATTAATCCCCAGGTATTTCACCTTCTTTGCTACCATTAAACCAGTTTCACTCTGAAACTTCTCTCTTTCGGCAACTGTTAGATTTTTATCCAATACTTTCGTTTTTTGTTTGTTCAACTTAAAACCTGCTACATGACCAAATACTTGTATTAACTCTAAAACTCTTTTCGTACTAGTGTCTGGCTCTTGTAAGGTTAGTACTAGATCATCTGCAAACGCTCTCAGTTTATACTGTTTAGCTCCGACCTGAATCCCTTTAACCAGCTGGTCCCCTCTAATCATGTTTAATAAGACCTCCAGGACAGATATAAAAAGCAGTGGGGATATTGGGCATCCCTGTCGTGTCCCTTTTTCAATAGCAAATTCTTCTGTTACCACATTATTTACAATCAATTTTGCTTTTTGTTCAGAATAAATTGCACTTATACCATTCTCAAAACCTTGGCCTACCCCCATCCCTTGGAGATTCTTTTTCATAAAACTCCAAGAAATATTGTCAAAGGCTTTCTCCGCATCCACAAATATTAATACTGCCTTAGTATTAATATTGACTTCCAGTAACTCCATAATATCTATTATGTTTCTCACATTGTCTGACAGATGTCTTCCTGGAAGAAAGCCCGCTTGGTCTTTGTGAATCTCCCCCACCAAAACTCTCTTCAATCTTTTTGCCAAGATGTCTGCAAAAATTTTGTAATCCACATTGAGTAATGATATAGGGCGGTAGTTCTTAACCTGGTTCTTCTCAGTCTCTGACTTTGGTATAAGTGTAATATACGCTTCTTTCCACGATTCAGGTGCCTTCTTCCCCTCTAAAATTTCGTTGCAGACCTCCTTCAACGGTTGCATAAGCCATTCTTTCAAGGCTTTGTAGTATCTGGAGGTCAGTCCATCAGGTCCTGGAGATTTTCCCAGTTGCATATTTTGAATGGCTCCCTCAATTTCTTGATCAGTTATCTTCTGGTTCAAAATCACTTTACTTTGTTCAGAAATTTTTTGTAATCCATATTTTTTAAGGAATTCTTCTATTTCTTTTTCATTCACCGGCCCTTGTGCATAGAGTCTCCTGAAATAGCTCTGAAAACAGTTTCTAATCTCATTTGGTTTATAAATGTTCTTTCCCTCCACTTCTAGATTTGTAACCGTATTCTGTTTTTGTCTCTTCTTCAGTTGCCATGCCAAAAGTTTCCCACATTTATCTGCCGATTCAAATGTCTTTTGTCTCATTTGTTTTATTTTCCATTCTATCTCTTGATTCATCAATTCCATATATTGTCTCTGATAAAACTTAATTTCTCTCAAAATTTCATGTGACTTTGGTTTAGATCTCAATCTTTTTTCTCCTTCTTTTATCTTTTCCAAAATCTTATCCTTCTTCTCATTCTGTCTCTTCCTTTTTATGGCATTCTGTTGTATTAAAAATCCTTGCATGACGGCTTTGCTTGCGTCCCAAATTACTCTTTTTTCCACTTCTGTTCTCAGATTTATCTCAAAGTAGTCCTTTATCACTTTCTGGGCCTTTTTATACACCTCTTCATCTCTAAACAGGGAGTCATTCATCCTCCATCTAAAGGAACCAGCTGTTGTTGGGTTCATCTCCATCTTTACAGCATTATGGTCGGAACAAGTCTTTGAGCAGATTTCCACTTTCTTAATCTTTGATGCCATCCCACTAGTTACCCATATTTGGTCAATTCTAATCCAAGTCATTTTTGCCTCAGAAAAGAAAGTTCCCTCTCTCTCAAGAGGGTTCCTTGTTCTCCAAATGTCAATCAAGTTCATATTGTCAGTCATTTCAAAAAAGGTCTTAGGTAGTCTCCCATCCTTGGAGACCACCTGTCTTTGTGCTTTGTCCATATTTGTAGAGACCACTCCATTCATATCTCCCATTAAAATTACATTATAGTCCAAATAGTCCATTAATGTCTCATGCAATTTCTTAAAGAATTCTGACTTCCCTTCATTCGGTGCATAAACTCCTATTATCAATAATTTTTCTCCTTGAACTTGAATTTCAATTGCCAAATATCTTCCTTGTTCATCTTTAAATATTAATTTAGGGACCAACTTTTCCTTTGCATAAATCACCACTCCTCTTTTCTTCACTTTATCCGATGAAATGAATTCTTGTCCTAGTCTTTTGTTAATAAGTAATTTTCGGTGTACTCTTGTCACGTGGGTTTCTTGTAAACAAATCAAGTCCAATTGTTCTTTTTTAAAAATATGGAAAACCTCCCGTCTTTTCCTGGGAAGATTGAGTCCATTACAATTCCAACTTAGAATTTGCAGAGACATCTTGTTGTTTACTTAGTTACTCCTCCAGCTGCTCCGAGCAGATCTTCTTCTGTTGGTGTTTTAGTCCCAAAGGATAGATTTGAAATGTCTGGTAATTCTTCTAGGTCCGTAGGTTCCACCGTTTCCTTCGAAAGGTCCTCCTCGTTCCTTGCCAAAAATTGTTCTTTATCTTGCACTGTTTTTATCTTGATTTTCTTTCCTTTATAGTTGAAAGACAGGCCTTGTGGGAACTCCCATCTGAATGGTATGTTGTTCTTTCTCAATAGGGTGACCAAATCCTTGTAGTAGGTCCTCACTTCCAGGATATATTTAGGAATATCTTTAAAAATCTGCACGCGAAAGTCTTCAATCTCAAGGGCTCTTTGAAAGTGTAAGTTTAATATCTTATCTCTCTCCTCCTGAGATCTCAGAGTTATCAAACAGTCTCTTGGGCTCTTTCTGTTCTGTCTCCTGCCCAGTCTGAAAGCAGTTATTATCTTAAAATCCTCTTCTTTCAAGCTGTCCTGCCAAAATTCCAGAAATTCTTTTGTAAGATAGTCTATCAAATTGTCCTTTTCACTTTCTGGGATCAATCTTAATCTCAAATTTCTACTTTTCCTCTGTAGTTCCAATAAAGACAGGGCCGCATCATGTTCTTCCAGCTTTTTACAGACTGGTACTAACTTTTCCTGTGCAGTTCCTGCAGAAATTTTTGCTTCCTCTGCAGAGGTTTTTGCCTCCTCCGCAACCTTTCTAGTTATCTCATTTTCTTGAACTAATTTATTTATTGTCTCTGTGTTTAAGTCCAATTTTGTTGACAATTCAGTCAGCTGTTTGGAGTTTTCAGTGCTCTGCTTTGTGAGCACTTCCAAAGATTCATTTATTTTGACTAGTGCCTTTGTCACTGCCACAGTATCCATGGAAAAGGTTGTAGCAGCTGCAGTTAGATTTGTAATTGAGCCCCTTCTTTTGTAATCAACTTTACTCTTAGCTCTTGTTACTCTCTCTTCTGTTGGGCCACTCATATCCCAAGGTCGTTCCCACGGGAATTACTTTCAGATGGGAAATTCCACAAGCCTATTTCTTACAGTAAGAATAATAACTATTTTCCTGCAGCCTCTAGAGGGAGCAGTTCAAAGTTCCAAGTACAAAGAACAAAGGTTCCCTTCAAAGGTAGCAAATCCTGTCTTAAGGGTATGTCTGTGTTTGAATAGGGTGAGTCTGTGACCATCCCAGGAACTAAGTATTTATCATTACGAAAGACTGGCCGGGCTCCGCAGGCAATCCAATCAAGTAAAGCCACTTCCGGCCTGCCCAGGAGGTGGGGTTGCGGGCTTCATGCCCACCCCACGTGAGCAGGGGAATCCCGGCCGGGTCTGCCCCCCCCCCCAGCCAGCCAATCAGCTGGCTGGGGGGCGTGGCCTGCCCTATTTAGGGCCGGCGCAGAGGGGGCTCGCCCTCTTTTCACCGGCTAGCCCTCACATTTTCCCACCCTCCCTCCCTTTAAGTAGGCTTTAGGTAGGTCTTTGACTTTGCTATGGACTTCGGTCTGTCGCCGCAAGGGGCATGGTAGGAATTTTTCCCAATTGGCAATTTCTAGCTTTTTGGTTTTTCACCTACCTCGTAGCAACTCGTCACAACTTCTCGGCATTGGCGGTAGGCATTGGTAAGAAGGGGTTAAGAGGATGTGGGGGGGAGGAACGCCATCACCTCCCCCCAGCGAGCGAAGGGAGGTCCGTTAAAGGACTCCGGGGGGTGTGGCCCTGTCCGAAGCCTATGGAGGTGTGGGCCAAAGGCACGCCCCAGAGCGGTGACCCGGGGGAGCTCCTAGTCGACGTGCCTCAGCAGGAGACTCCCCCGATATTGTGTTGACCCTTCCCCGTGTCTCCAGCAAATGGGCTGGAGCCGGATAGTCGTTAGGACCAATGCCTAAGCCAATGCCTCTCATTCCTGAATTCAATAAAGTTGTGGCCTAATTCGCCCAATTAACCTTAAAATATGGTGTCTCGTGTCTTTATTTATCCCGGTGGGGGGCGGGAACTCGCCACGCAACCTGCTAGACAGGAGATAAACAAGGACAGGAGAAAAACAACATTCAAATTTCTGTTTTAAACATCCCTCGAAATAGTCGCCAGGTGCTCTGTGGGCCTGAGGGTGTCTCAGCCAGGAGAAGTCTGTGGAATTGGGCTGCTGCTGCTGCTGTGTAAACTAAGGCAGAGTGGCTCCAGGACTGCAGTTAATCTGTAAGGAGCTACTCTGAGCACTCTGTGTATGCTCTTTGGCTGTGCTGTTTAGGAGCAAGTTTATTTTCTCAAGTCAAGTCTCACCGCTGCATGACAACCACTGCACGACAGCTTCCATCGGCTGCCAATCTCCCAGAGGTCTGGGGGAAGACGGAATTGAAGCACGAGTTTCTTAGCCAATCAAAATGACCAAGGATTTGAGGGAAAGCTGCCCTTGATTAGTTGCAACTAGTCTCCAATCTCGAGAGACTGAAGCGATGTATGCACTTCAGGCCAGACCTTGGACCCATTTCGAAAGGCAAGCCCCTCATGACGTAGGAGCAATGAAAACTGCTGCTCTGACATCATTTATGACACAGGATGGAATTCTACAGCGCCACTTTCTTATCTTCAAAGGGTCTTCCATTCTCCGGAGTTGGCCAGTTTTCTCGCTTCCTGGGTGAATGTGGCCTAGGTCGCAAGGATTTCCTAAAGAGCAGTCACTTACTGTTCTCTTCTTTCAGTGTTGGGGTCTCCGTATTAGCTTTGGGGGTACATTCTGTCCTTTTGGTCTCTTCCAAGCAATCTTAAATCTTACAAGCTTCTTTTTAAGGCATTTATTCTCTTGTTGCCCTGTGTCTTCCTTGAGCTATTTTAACTCCCCTTCATTAGCAAGCTCTTGCCTTCCAAGGTAATATCTGTCTCCTATCTCCTGACAAGGTTCCAGCTGCTAGTTTGCTGTTGTTGTTGTTTAGTCGTGTCCGCCTCTTTGTGACCCCCTGGACCAGAGCATGCCAGGCACTCCTGTCTTCCACTGCCTCCCTCATGCTGGTAGCTTCCAGAACACTGTCCCACCATCTCGTCCTCTGTCGTCCCCTTCTCCTTGTGCCCTCCATCTTCCCCAACATCAGGGTCTTTTCCAGGGAGTCTTCTCTTCTCAGGAGGTGGCCAAAGTATTGGAGCCTCAACTTCACGATCTGTCCTTAGTCTTCCTAAAATAGTACTCATTATAAGCAGTTTTCCAAGACTTTTCTATATTTATAGATAATATTGGGGTACACAACAGCCTTCTGTTCAGAGAGACTCTCTACTCAGCTTTTAGGGTGTCCATGTAAATAATACTCTTTGAGGACAGACAGTCTCTTATATGGATTTTGATCACCTTTTAAAATCATTAAACTTGTAGCAGGAACCCCCCACCCCAATCATTCAGTTTGTACAAACTTCACACACACTCACACTCACACACTACATACGCCACGCTTCTGTTATAAATTCATAGAAAAATCAACCATACATCGGATTTGCACTGTTCCACTTTTATTTTACTCCATGAAGGAAAGACTACAAAATGGGGAAGGTTTGATACAGGGCACCATAATCCCTTCATCATCCCAGCACATCCACAGGAGCCCTGCCCAGTTGCTATGCCAACCCTGATGGTCCTAGACAGAAGACAATCAAGATCACAAAGAACTTGCATATGGGAGTGGGTTCAGCATGGACTGGAACAAAGGACAATGATCAGATCTTCCCTCAGGGGACAGGAAACTACGACTACCTTTTGTCTTCAGAAAATGACTCATGGGGAGGAGGTGAAGGGAACCAGCCAGGTGACAGGACACTCAGGTTACCACCGCAACTCCTCCCTCAACCGCTCCTTTCTGTAATGTGTGCATGATGTTTCTGGGGGTGAGCTTGACCTGTTGTTGTTGTTGTTTAGTCGTTTAGTCGTGTCCGACTCTTCGTGACCCCATGGACCAGAGCACGCCAGGCACTTCTGTCTTCCACTGCCTCCTGCAGTTTGTTCAGACTCATGTTTGTAGCTTCGAAGACACTATCCAACCATCTCGTCCTCTGTCATCCCCTTCTCCTTGTGCCCTCCATCTTTCCCAACATCAGGGTCTTTTCCAGGGAGTCTTCTCTTCTCATGAGGTGGCCAAAGTATTGGAGCCTCAGCTTCACGATCTGTCCTTCCAGTGAGCACTCAGGGCTGATTTCCTTCAGAATGGAGAGGTTTGATCTTCTTGCAGTCCATGGGACTCTCAAGAGTCTCCTCCTCCAGCACCATAATTCAAAAGCATCAATTCTTCGGCGATCAGCCTTCTTTATGGTCCAGCTCTCACTTCCATAAATCACTACTGGGAAAACCATAGCTTTAACTATACGGACCTTTGTTGGCAAGGTGATGTCTCTACTTTTTAAGATGCTGTCTAGGTTGGTCATTGCTTTCCTCCCAAGAAGCAGGCGTCTCTTAATTTCGTGGCTGCTGTCACCATCTGCAGTGATCATGGAGCCCAAGAAAGTAAAATCTCTCACTGCCTCCATTTCTTCCCCTTCTATTTGCCAGGAGGTGATGGGACCAGTGGCCATGATCTTCGTTTTTTTGATGTTGAGCTTCAGACCATATTTTGCGCTCTCCTCTTTCACCCTCAATAAAAGGTTCTTTAATTCCTCCTCACTTTCTGCCATCAAGGTTGTGTCATCCGCATATCTGAGGTTGTTGATATTTCTTCCAGCAATCTTAATTCCGGCTAGGGATTCATCCAGCCCAGCCTTTCGCATGATGAATTCTGCATATAAGTTAAATAACCAGGGAGACAATATACAGCCTTGTCGTACTCCTTTCCCAATTTTGAACCAATCAGTTGTTCCATATCCAGTTCTAACTGTAGCTTCTTGTCCCACATAGAGATTTCTCAGGAGACAGATGAGGTGATCAGGCACTCCCATTTCTTTAAGAACTTGCCATAGTTTGCTGTGGTCGACACAGTCAAAGGCTTTTGCATAGTCAATGAAGCAGAAGTAGATGTCTTTCTGGAACTCTCTCGCTTTCTCCATAATCCAGCGCATGTTTGCAATTTGGTCTCTGGTTCCTCTGCCTCTTCTAAATCCAGCTTGCACTTCTGGGAGTTCTCGGTCCACAAACTGCAAAAAACACAGAAAAATGGTGTGCAAGACCTTATAAAAACTTTTGAAATTCCCATCCTCTAGGTCAAGCCCACAAACTTCTACAAGGAAGGCTCAAGCAGTTTGTGGGCTTGACCTAGAGGATGGGAATTTCAAAAGTTTTTATAAGGTCTTGCACACCATTTTTCTGTGTCTTTTCTCTCTCCTGCAAGTGAGGGGAACACCCTGTTGCAACAGTTCAATAAAGGCCAAGCCTACAGGCTGCTGTTTTGCTCCAAGTTATCCTGGTTGGTGTCTTTGTTTTTGTCCAAGGGAGCCCTTGGATTTTTGCGGTAACAAATTTTTGCGGTAACGCATTCCCTGTACAGTTTGCCCCTTGGGAGACCAGAGTTTGAATCCCCACTTGGCCATGGGGTGGGGGGTCAGTCAGTGCCTGTCAACCTGGTCTACCCCCCAGAAAGTGGGAGAAGCAACAAGAGGAACAGCCATTTTAGATCTGGTCCTAACCAATGTTGATGACCTGGTTAGTGGGGTAGAAGTGGAAGGATCATTAGGCGCGAGTGATCATGCTCTTCTGAAGTTTACTATACAGCGGAAAGGAGCAGCCAAGCATACTAGGACTCAATTTCTTGACTTTAAGAAAGCCGACTTCATAAAACTTAGGGAAGTGCTGGGTGAGATCCCATGGACAGTAATACTAAAAGGAAAGGGAGTTCATGATGGCTGGGAGTTTGTTAAGAGGGAGATAGTAAAAGCACAACTTCAGGCAATACCAATGAGACGGAAACATGGAAGGTGCCTAAAGAAGCCAGGGTGGCTATCTAAAGAACTTTTAACTGAGTTAAGATTAAAAAAGGATGTGTACAAAAAATGGAAAAGGGGGGAAACCACCAAAGAGGAATTCAAACAAATAGCCAGCACGTGTAGACACAAAGTCAGAAAAGCTAAAGCACAGAATGAACTCAGGCTTGCTAGAGAGGTTAAAAGCAACAAAAAAGGCTTTTATGGGTATGTTCGTAACAAAAGGAAGAACAAAGAAACAGTGGGGGCACTCAGAGGAGAAGATGGTGAAATGCAAACAGGGGACACAGAAAGGGCTGAACTCCTCAATGCCTTTCTTTCTTCTTTCTTCTCCGATAAAGAAAACAATGCCCGACCTGAAGAATTTGGAGCAAATGATTCAGCAGAGGAAACACAGCCCAGAATAACTAAGGAGATAGTACAAGAATACTTGGCTAGTCTAGATATATTCAAGTCTCCAGGGCCAGATGAACTGCATCCAAGAGTATTAAAAGAACTGGCAGATGTGATCTCAGAACCACTGGCAGTCATCTTTGAGAATTCCTGGAGAACAGGCGAAGTCCCGGCAAACTGGAGGAGGGCAAATGTTGTCCCTATTTTCAAAAAGGGGAAAAGAGAGGACCCAAATAATTACCGCCCAGTCAGTCTGACATCAATACCAGGGAAGATTCTGGAGCAGATCATTAAGCAAACAGTCTGTGAGCACCTAGAAAGGAATGCTGTGATCACCAATAGTCAGCATGGATTTCTGAAAAATAAGTCATGTCAGACTAACCTGATCTCGTTTTTTGATAGAATTACAACCCTGGTAGATGAAGGGAACGCAGTGGATGTAGCCTACCTTGATTTCAGCAAGGCATTTGACAAGGTGCCCCATGATATTCTTGTAAAGAAGCTGGTAAAATGCGGTCTTGACTATGCTACCACTCAGTGGATTTGTAACTGGCTGACTGACCGAACCCAAAGGGTGCTCATCAATGGTTCCTCTTCATCCTGGAGAAGAGTGACTAGTGGGGTGCCACAGGGTTCTGTCTTGGGCCCGGTCTTATTCAACATCTTTATCAATGACTTGGATGATGGACTCAAGGGCATCCTGATCAAATTTGCAGATGACACCAAACTGGGAGGGGTGGCTAACACCCCAGAGGACAGGAACACACTTCAAAATGACCTTTACAGATTAGAGAACTGGGCCAAAACAAACAAGATGAATTTTAACAGGGAGAAATGTAAAGTATTGCACTTGGGCAAAAAAAATGAGAGGCACAAATACAAGATGGGTGACACCTGGCTTGAGAGCAGTACATGTGAAAAGGATCTAGGAGTCTTGGTTGACCACAAACTTGACATGAGCCAACAGTGTGACGCAGCAGCTAAAAAAGCCAATGCAATTCTGGGCTGCATCAATAGGAGTATAGCATCTAGATCAAGGGAAGTAATCGTGCTGCTGTATTCTGCTATGGTCAGACCTCACCTGGAGTACTGTGCCCAGTTCTGGGCACCACAGTTCAAGAAGGACACTGACAAACTGGAACGTGTCCAGAGGAGGGCAGTCAAAATGGTCAAAGGCCTGGAAACGATGCCTTATGAGGAACGGCTAAGGGAGCTGGGCATGTTTAGCCTGGAGAAGAGGAGGTTAAGGGGTGATATGATAGCCATGTTCAAATATATAAAAGGATGTCACATAGAGGAGGGAGAAAGGTTGTTTTCTGCTGCTCCAGAGAAGCGGACACGGAGCAATGGATCCAAACTACAAGAAAGAAGATTCCACCTAAACATTAGGAAGAACTTCCTGACAGTAAGAGCTGTTCGACAGTGGAATTTGCTGCCAAGGAGTGTGGTGGAGTCTCCTTCTTTGGAGGTCTTTAAGCAGAGGCTTGACAACCATATGTCAGGAGTGCTCTGATGGTGTTTCCTGCTTGGCAGGGGGTTGGACTTGATGGCCCTTGTGGTCTCTTCCAACTCTATGATTCTATGATTCTATTCTATGATTCTATGATTCTAGGGCTGTTGTGGAGATTGAATGAGGAGGGAGAGAACCACCTTGAAGGAAAAGGTGGGATAAAAATGTAATAAAAAAGTAGCCCTGGAGCATTTTTGTTCATTACCTTGATATCCCACCTTTGCTCTGAGGAGCCCAAGATGGGGCACATCATTAACTTTTCCCACATTTTGTCATCACAACGACCCTGCAGGCAGGTTAGGCTGGGAGGAAATAACTGGCTGCGGAGAGTCCCAAGCCCGGAAGGAAGCTAGGCTGATAGCAGAGAGCCACTTTAGGAGGGGGTCCTACTGCAAGAGGCCCCACTGCCCCCACAAAACAGGAAAGGGTTGCCAAGGGAAAACCAGAAGGAAAAATTGGGGGAGGAAAGGAGGTGGGGGAAGAATGCACGTCAGAGAGAAACTGCGGCTCATTTGCATCAACTATTTCTTGTGACTTGCAAATTCATCCAATGTTAGCAAGAGCTAATGGAAAGTGTCAGGGAGCTAGCAGTGCCTTTTACCAGCTTTGTCAGGTTCCCTAGCTGCAGTAGGGCCATTCCTGGACGACGGATTGCCCCATTCCCCACTCCCTATAGGTCTTCAGCCCCTCTTATTTCTCTGAGTCCCTGTCATAGAATAGGGCGGGACTACTGTTCCTCGCACCATACAGTTGTGCTGGCTGAGACTGATGGGCTTTGGACGGATAGTCCAAAACATCTGGAGGGCACCAGGTTGACAAAGGCTGTTCTCTATCATGGCCTGTGATGAAGTCTTCCTGAAGCAAGCTATGCCTGGCTTTCATCTTTCCCCATTATTATTATTATCTTCATCCACACATCTCAGGGCAGTTTACCACCTAAAACTGCAATATAAAAAACACAAAATGCATAATAAAAATAAGAAGAAAAACAAGCATCCCCCCACCCAACATATTTAGAAAGATATCAGGTGTCAATCAGCCAAAGGCTGGGTTGAAGAGGAACATTTTCGTCTGACGCCTACAGATAGGTTGCGAAGGTGCCAGGCAAGCCTCCCTGGAGAGAGCCTTCCACAAACAGGGAGCCACTGCAGAAAAGGCCTGTTCTTGTGTAGCCACCCTCCTCTCGGGGAGGAGGCACCCGAAGAAGGGCCTCAGAGGATGAATTTCCCTTGGAAACGCCTTTATCCTTTGTAGAAAGCACCGAGGCCCAGTTCATCATCCCTAGGCCCCCTTGAAAGGTGGGGTGGTCTGTTCTTCTCATCCTGCGGTCTCTCTTCTCTCTTCCAGTTGTCACCCGCATTCTGAGATCTGGTTTCTGGACCGAGCTCTCTACTGGCATTTCCTCACCGCTTACTGCCGGCTCCTGATCACCCACCTGGGGCTGCTGCATTGGCAGTATGCCTTCACCAGCTACAGTATCAGCCCCCAGGCTAAAGTGAGAGAACGACAGGCGGCCCGTCCCTTTTCCTAGGCTCTGCCACTCCTGCTCATTCTGTCTTCACAAAAGCCCTGTGAGGGAGGTCAGGCTGAGAGTGAGTGACTGGCCAGATGTCACCCAGTGAGCTTCATGGCCAGACGGGAATTTGAACCCCGGCCTCCCGGGCCCTAGACCGACATTCTGATCCACTGTTTCTTCCCAGCTGTTGTCTGGACCCAAGTTTGAGAAACACTGCTCTTACCACTATGCCACACCACCTCTACACTGACTGGCTGCTGCTCTCCAGGGCTTCAGGTGGCATGGTGGGGGTCTCTCCGACCCCCCTTGCAGATACCAGTGAGGATTTGCCTGCAACATAAATGCTCTTGCCTCTGAACTTGAACACTGACTCTCCAGGATTTGGGCCCTGGATCTGCACGCTAGACTTCTGTGGAAGCAGCTGAGAAGAGCATTCGCCTTTTTTGCTGCTGCTGTTGCTGCTGCTGCATGACAGCGTTAAGCTTCTGGTCTTCGCTCGCCCCCCTCCCCAGCCTAGCCCATTCCCTGCTAGGTTGCATCTGTCCATGGAGGTCCCCCTGCAAGAGCTATGCTTCTCGGCCATACTGGCATCCTGTCCTGCATTTACTCAAGTGAAAATCCCACGGTGCCCCCTGCCCCCCCCACACCCATGCTCACTGCCAAGGATTTTGCTGCGCTTGCTTGTGCTTTTGCTGGTTTTGTAAACTGCTTTGAGGTTTTTTGTTCTACAATCAAGCAACACATACTTTTCATGAAATAGTGAAATGGAAACATGGCCACCTGCCCAACCTGAGGAGGTGTGTGCAGATCTCCAAAAACAGATTGGGTTTTCGTTGGAAGGGGACAACACCTGCTTCTGGTGCTCATGAGCAACAGTGAGTGAGTGTCAGTTGAAATCAAAGTGTACTTCCAGCATTGCAGGGGGTGGGCTGGATGACCCTTGGGGATCTCTGAAGCCTACAATTCTCTAGAATCTGAGGCAAACTGTCAGAGTGTTTAGCTTGGGTGTTGGTGCCAAATGAAGGCCTTTCTGCGGCAAATAGCCTGGATTGGCATAGATTTTTTCTTTGGGCCTTTCCCTGAACCCCTACATTTGGGACTTGCTTCCAGAAAAATGTGCAGGACAGACCTGCAGCCATTCCATGTAAAGAGAAAAGACCCCCCCCCCCAAAAAAAGAGACCTCTATGCTGACTTGCCCATTTCAGGATAGTTTCACCCAGGTTCCAAAATGTCACACTGATCTCAACAAAATTTATTTCAAGTTAGTGTGCATATAGCCATAGCCTTATATTACTGTTAAGTTTGCTTCAGATGATTCAATTGGTTTCACTTCTGCCGTGTGTGTTTGCCAAAGGACTGGCCATGGACTTTTTCGCCTGTTCTTAAAGACCACAAAGACCACAGAGAGAGCGACCTGCGTAGGGGAAACTTCTGCACCAAACACATCAGTGAACCCAATGCATCCAGGTATCTCTGCCTTGCGTGAGATAGAGAGTGGTTGCCAGTCAGTGCAGAGCAACCTTTCTCCACCTTGGGTCACCCAATGTTGTGGGAATACAAGGCCCATCATCCCTGACCACTGGTCCTGCTAATGAGGTCCTGACCACTGGTGGTTTGGGCATGCTGCAGGCCTTGTGGTGAGTGCCGCCCAGCATTTTGTCACCCTCCTCAGTGGTGACGCCCAGGGTGGCACCCACCCACCACACCCCCTTCCTCTGCCCCTGCCTGCAGAGACAATGGAATGCATCCCTCCTGTCATAACCCTGTTTTTATCAAGGGACAGAGTTAAGAGCTTTCAGCAGCAGTAGCAACCTCCAAGGATGCTGTGTTTTGATAATCAGTTGGTGTTTGTTTCAGGCTGCTTTGGGCACCATTCAGTGCAGTGACATAGCGTATGAGCACACTCAACTAAACTTGCCATTTTTGGGCACTCTCAGTTGGCATCTCTGTGGTTGGCAATGATGGGAAAACAGAACTGAGATGTCTGTAAGAAGCTGGTGAGGTGGGCAAGGGGGCTTGGCTTAGCTCAGGCAAGGGACTGTTGGGTGGCCTCCTTAAGTACAACTGATAGCCAGTTTGGATGAAGAGCAAAGAACTGAAGAGGTTGTGCCTCAACCTACCAGGCACTTTCTTGGCAGAAACAGTGTCGCAGAGGGGTGTGTGAAATGGGTACCTTAGGGGGTATGGAAATCAGCAGCTCTGCAACTTACATCCGTTGGAGGGGTCGGGCCTCTGAGCACCCCAAGTGCCTCACTTCCAAACAGGCAGACTTCAGAGCCAGCTCTAGGTGGGTGCTGGTGTGGTAGGTTCTTTCATGGAGCTTTGACTGTGTTAGGCCATGGAAGGCTGGGATGCTAACGAAACTGCTCCATGGAGTAAATATTGTGGGAGTTTAGAAATCAAATCTAAAAATGCATATTCTTACTAGTAAGCAAGTGTGGGGATTAAAATCACAGAGCAGTATTGCTGTTAGGTGGACTCAGACCAATGCAATTGGTAGAGAAGGCTCTGTGTTATTTCATTTCACCTCCTCTCTTGGGAGGGAAGAAGCAAAGAAGTATTTTCTGTTCCTTCTCTCTCTCTCTCTTCAACCAGCCAATGGGAGAAGACTTGTATCTGCTTGCTCCAGCATCAGGCTCATACCTGAGGCTGCTTTCACTGTAAATACAAGCATTTTACCTGCATTTATTTTTACTGCTGTTGTTGGTAAGGACAGGTGCTTGACTGTGAGTAAACTATATGTTTTAAGCATACTTCCCAGTCGGTGGCCTGTTTCTATAATAAATGGGGTAACAGAAGGGGGAGATCAGCCTAAAGGCTTTTGTTTTTACTGTTTAAGATGCTCAGCACTGTGCTTCTAAACACAAGCGATAAGCTGATGTTTTGTCTGTTGGCCAGGTTTGTGGAGGAATAAAATATAGTTAATATATTCCCTCACCTACATGGTAAAACCTAACCAACATCTACCATAATGTGAAATCAAGCCATTCCAGGAGGTGTGCCGGAAGCTGAGTATGAGGGAGCAAATCATTCGATTCTGCTCCCTTGCCTCAGCCATGACCCCTCTGGTGGTGGGCAGACTGGGGGGTAGACTTCCTAGAAGCCGTCTCTTCTACAGTAGCCAGGCCTGTGTAGTCATTGCATTGCTGGTGGTGCCAGATCACAGGGTCTTTCTCAGAGCAGCGAGATACCAGGTCAGAGCTCAATCTGGCTTTATTGCTCTTCAGTTGTTGGCAATTGTGTAGTGGATCCAGTCTTCAAAGATGCAGACCTTGGTGTACAGCCCCAGCCGGTTCTCTTCACTGCAGCTTTTCTTCCAGGACAGCAGTCCTTGGAGGGCTTCTTCACACACCAGGGGGCTGCCGACATCTCCCTAAGACATAGACAACAGCTTTGGGACTCTCCAGGGGACAGGATCAAATCATGGCAATTTCTCACTGTCGTTATTTGAACTCTCAGGCCCTGGAGCACTGCCTGCAACAGGAGAGAGGGAGCTGTGTGAGGCTTTCCCCAGCCACAAGTACCTCCTGAGTGGTCCCAAGAGGTTGGCTCTTGCAGCTGGAGAATTTCCCTTCCCCTGTTGGGGTGGGTGTGCACTTGCGCTTACAGCCCCTCTGGCCCTCTCAAGAATGTAGGAATAACATAAATGCTATTTAACTTTATATGGGGAGGATTTGGCACATGCCTTTTCATTGTACTTTTCAAATATATTATGCTTTGTTGTTTAGTTCTGGTTAATGTTCGGCCAGTAGCTACTAGCCTGCCTATGGAGAATGCTTGTGCTTGTGAGTGATTTGGTTGGAGACAGCTCTAGTCTGAAGGGAAGCATTCATCTATGGTGTGTGTGGATGCACATAATTAGACCAAAGTCAGGGACACCTATACAACCTTACCTCCCACCAAAAAGTGCAGGCACAGGGGGCCACCAAAACCGCACCTCTCACCCATGGCTTGGAGTGGCTAGGAGCACACATGCCCATCTGGGAGGCCAGGCAAGGCATGCAGGCTCCTCTAGGCACCCATCTCATCAGCCCTGCAGGACCATCTCCCAGGTTGGCCAGTGGTGCTATTGGAACTGTGAGTGGAGTGCCAAGTGGCGCTTGGAGAGAAGAAAGATAGAGACAGTAGGTGAGAGTTGCAGGAAGAGTAGGAGGGAGAGAGGAAGAAGAGCAGTCGTGATGGTCATGGAGGAAATCACAGGCAGAGCATGAAAGGTGACAAAAGCAAACTTTTGGAGTTTCTGGTCCATGGTCTCTCCCAGCTTCAGATGTACTGATAGAGCTTCTGGCCAAGATCACAAGGGAGTCAAGGTATGCCTCTGCTTGTTTGCTCCCCACCCCACTCCCCCACCCCAATCACTGGACTTGCCAGTAAAAAGAGAAGAGCCTCACCTTGCAGGCATCTTGGCTGCTGTCCAGCTGTCCAGCACAAAGCATCCTGTCAGTGAACCGTCCTGGGTAGACATTGTTGCACGTGGCATCAGATGTGACTGGAAGGTAGGAGCACTGCAGAAGGTTGTCTGTTCCATCAGCTGTAAGCCCAAAATATGTTGATCCTGAGCAGCTGCCTGGGGCAAGGCAGGAGGGAGACTCTTATGCTCAGGCCTCACCCCTCTCTCCTTGAGCTCTTTCTGCTTCAAGGGGACACTGCCACCTGCCATGAATCTATCATAGTACAATGAATTGTTGGTGCCTCCCTCCCACCATTTGCCGTTCATCTACCCTTCCCTTTTTTGCATGGTGTCATTTATCCCATGCATCACTAAGGAACTTCAGTGCCCCCTTGCGCATCCCAACCATAATCCCCCATGGCCACGAAGAGGGGCATCTTCCAGCAGCCCCCTGCTCCAGTCTGTCACAGTTGTTGCTGGTCCTGGTTAGTCTCTCAGCACCACCCTCTCTGTACTCACAGTTGCTGCTAATCCATTCTGAAGCCAGGCATTGGGTCCCAGCTATGGCACATTGGCTGGGCAAACTAATGGGCTGCACTAGCTCACCCAGGAAAGCTGGTTGTGCAAGCTTGATGAGCATGATGTCATAGTCCAGTGTGTAATTGTTGAACTGCTTATGAGGGACCAGCTTGGCAGCAGCAATGACCTGTTGCTTCTCCTTAGGAGGAGTCTCAGGGACTTGTAGGCCAAGCCAGACCTCCATGTGGTCTGGGCTGCTGGAAGAAGAGCAGGTGGGTCAATAGTGTTCTCCCTAGAGTTTTTCTGCCTCAGCCTGGGTTGAAAGATTCCTTGCTCACCCTCAAGGATTCTTGTAGGCAGGCAGTCAAATGCACAAGTTGCCCTCCTATTTCAAATGAGAACAGAGCAGCCAACAGCAGAGAATGGACTTTATTCCCTGTGGGAGACAGATTGTGTGCAAAGGGTGTGAAGCAGGCTTATACTCACCTCCTGCTGCACTGAGCTGAGGACAACACCCATTCTTGGCTGATGAGGGCCCCACTGCAGACATGGTGCACTGACTGGAGGGAGACTTGCCACGGCACAGAATCTTGTTGGCACTTGGCACTACCAACCAACTTCTCAGCAGCTGCAACAGCTCAATATATAATTGGTAGAGGGAAAAATCAATCTTTTTCACTGGTTAGGAACATGCTAAAATGCAATGTGGCCTCGTGAACTCAGGAAATGGCATCCAGCCTATCCCATGGCATCTGTCAGCCAGACTACGGTAGCTAGATGAGGGCGCTGCATGCAATCTCTTCCTGCTAGTAAACAAAGGCTCAACTTTTTGCCACCATATCCTGCTTTCCACCTCCATCTCCCTGCATAGGAATCCTTTGAATTATTGGTCTCATATTGCAAGTAAGTGTGGCTAGCAACTGTTCCTGATTAATTTCTGCCAGAGTTCTACATACCATCACTCATACTGCTAAAATAAAAGCCATGATATTAAATCACAGGAAAGATAATAATGTATTATTGTAGACTATTCCAAAACAGTAACTATAGTACACTGCTGGTTTGCCCCATATAATAGTGACATTTCCTCTTTGTACAATCAGCCCAAATAATTGACTGCTTTTAATTATTCTGACATGAGCTGTTAATTTATTTTCTTACAACCTGCACATATATACGTACTGTATATGTGTATTATTATATATGAGAATAAAATCAGCATGAAAACATCATTAAAATGCAAATAAATACTAATTAGTTGACAGAGTTGAGATTCCTGCATTGCAGGGGATTGAACTAGATGACCCTAGGGGTCCCTTCCAACTCTACAATACTATGAAATAAGATTCATGTTACAAAGGCTTCTCTAAACATTAAAGTTTTCAAAAGATGTCTGAAGGGAGGGATGGCTCTTGGTGGCAGGGAGTTCCACAGGGCAGGGGCTGCCACACCAAAGGCTCAATCCCTAATGACGTCCAGCTAAACCTCAGGGTTCATTGGGGTGAGGAGACCAGCAGAAGTGCCCCATCAACAGATCTTGGTGGTCACGTTGGAAAGTAAGTACTTTGGGGTCTCATGGTGCTTTGGGACCAAGTTGCTTAGGGATATGTCAGTTTCACACACTGTTACAGAACAAGTTCAGTGATGGACAGCACAGATTGACCAAATGCTGCTATGGTAAGTCTAACACCACTGAGCTTTTTTTAATAAAGTGGGACTGGGTGAATAGTCTGAATGGTCAGTGTAGAGAGTGGGTTTTTTGGTTGTATCCAACTAAGTAATACTCTGAGTAGTCCCACTGAAATCAGTGGACTTAAGTTAGGCATGCCCATTAATATCAGTGGGTTAAATCTGAGTATGACTGACAATGGTGATAGCCCTCCTGCATTTCTGTTTCCTGGCTTAACTGCCTGGTTCTCCTTCCCCTCCTCTGTTGCCAGGACACTTCTACTTGCACACTGAAATCTTAGCCCTCTTCTGGATTGATGGCCGTGGATTTGCATTCCAGCTTCTGTACTGCAGTTTTGTTCATCCTCACCCAACATTTCATGACTATTCTTGGGCAGATAAACTGTCCAGATTTTTTGGGGGGGGATTGTACCTGCAAGAGCAGTAAACTGCAACCCAGCCACAGCATGTTCTCTTCTCTCAAACTGGCCTCACTGAGAATGTGGAGTCCTGTGTGCACCTGGAAGTCGTCTAATCTCCCAGAATGGAGAGAAGAGAAGAAAGAATGTTTGCACAGCTTTCACATTGACTCTTGTCCATGCAGTTAGGCTATTTTTAGTAACATTTCTGAAGGAGATAAGATTGCTGCTCCTTTGGGTTTGTAGGAGGTCTGGGCTGCAGGTTCCCCAAGTTTTCAGAGTGTTTCGTATTCAGACCCAGCATTGGGGCATTGAGCAGCTCTTTCAGCCTAACAAATCATCAGTAAAAACAATTACAGCCTAGAAAACACAACAGTGGTACCTGAGGCGCGCTTTCCCGCTGGTGCGCGATTTCCGTTCTCACCCTGGGGCTAAGTTCTCAACCCAAGGTACTACTTCCAGGTTAGTGGAGTTTGTAACCCAAAGTGTTTGTAACCTGAGGTACCAGTGTATTAACAAAGCGGCAACAAAAATATGCTAAACATTACAATTACAGCAAAAGTCATATTATATGATTAACAAAGCATTTATAATCTATAAAACAGTATTAGCAACTAAAAAAATAAACCAAGCGCTGTTAATACACGCACTCTCCATGCCCCCATGACTCATAATCTTTCACTCTATTCAGCTCATTGAAATAAACATAATGTCCATTGCTTAGCCAGCCTAGCCATATGCTGCAGCAGCTGGCATCCTTAGGTGGCGGGCCGGGGCGGAGACGGTGGGACATAGACCAACATCTACCTTTGGGTAGCTCTTCCAGGTGCTGTTGATGAGGAACATGTTCATGTCACCCTCAGGAGGTCAATTCCCACTCAAGGAAGTCCGATGAGCCTGTCCCTCAAGAGCAGCAATCCTGCTGACATGTGCTTGAACAACTTCTTCTAGCGGCAATATAGGTGTTCTATGAATTTGAGAGGGGAACCCCCCCAACCCCAAGAAAATAATAAATGATAGGGTTTTGATTCATAGGGTTATTGTCCAACCCCTTGCAATGCAGGAATCTCAAATAAAGCATCCATTTGGAATATGAAGGGAAAATACAAACTGCAGACGAATTATGGGCAAGCTTATGCAAAACAACCTGGCTACGCTAGGGCTACTAAGAAGTGATGCAGGGTCACTGAGGGCCATTGGTAATGCAAGATAACTGTCCTTCCCCCCTGCCCAGATGTACAAACAGAGACAGGAGATTTGGAAGGTTACAGGGGTAGCAGAGCATGATGTCATATGTAGAGTTGGGGGCTGAGAACAAAGGAGAGAACCATTTTGGCAGGATGGCTGAAGGGAGGCTGGGAGAGATGCCTTGGACTCCACTGCTGCACTGCTGTGGGGAAGAAAACGCCTCTTGGATGACCACGTTGTTAGATCTGGACTCCTTCCATCCAAATTCAGGTGTAGATATGTCAATATATCATATTTCTTAAAGCTACAACAGCCTCCTCCATGCCTTCATTCTCAAGGGAACACAGACCCTGGGTAAGTGCCTGGGACTCCCCTGGAATCTTGCCAAACCTCAGCAGAGCCAGTGTGGTGTAGTGGTTAAGAGCGGTAGTCTCGTAATCTGGTGAACCGGGTTCGCGTCTCCGCTCCTTCACATGCAGCTGCTGGGTGACCTTGGGCCGGTCACACTTCTTTGAAGTCTCTCAGCCCTACTCACCTCACAGAGCGTTTGTTGTGGGGGAGGAAGGGAAAGGAGATTGTTAGCCGCTTTGAGACTCCTGAAGGGGAGTGAAAGGTGGGATATCAAATCCAAACTCTTCTTCAGAGATTGTGGGTGGCATCCAACCAACAGGTGTTATATAGATGTATTTATTTTGTGGAAAGATAACAAAGCAGTTCTGGTATGTTTCAGGGACTTTCCTCTCTCAGTTATTAAGCTGGCATTTGGGAATGCTACAGGCAAAGTTTTCCAGGCCCCCATATGCATCAGGCATCTTCCATATAAAAGACTGAGAGCCAGTGTGGTGTAGTGGTTAAGAGTGGTGGACTCGTAATCTGGTCAACCGGGTTCGATTCCCCGCTCCTCCACATGCAGCTGCTGGGTGACCTTGGGCTAGTCACACTTCTCTTAAGTCTCTCAGCCTCACTCACCTCACAGAAAATTTGCAGCTCAGGACAGGAGCCCAGCAAGGGGCTCACAAGCCTTCTGCTTGAAGGCCACAAGCAGTTAATTGAAATCAGAAGCCCTCAGCTTTGGCATCCTCAGAGGATGCAAGTGCACCGCCTCGTATGCTTCTCTCAGGATTTCCTCATGCACAGAAGTCACAAGCAGAAAGTAGCTTTTCTCCATTATTTCTTTCCCCAACAGGAGGGCCTTCGGGTGCCAACTCCAAGAGTGACATTTAAACAGTTAAAAATTAAACAACTGCCCCATCCATTCCCCCTTTCCCATCCACCTCCGTCATGTCAAACTGGCACTTCTCCATTTGGCGTAAAGTCTGTGCTCCCATAGTCTCTGCAGGACCTCCTTGACGTCCTCCTCGTGAGCCTCCTGCGATTCCGAGAAGATCAGGATGTCGTCTAAAAAGCAGACGCACTTCTTGTAGAGGAGTCCCGCTAACACGTGGTGCATGAAGGCTTGGAAACAATGGGAGCCATTTTGCAGACCAAACGGCATGACTCGATATTCATAGGTGCCTAAAGGCGTAAACATGGCTGTCTTCCACTCATCGCCCTCCCGCATGCGTATAAGGTTGTAGGCCCCTCGTAGATCCAACTTGGTGAAGATCCGTCCCTTCCTCACCGTCGCGAGCAGGTCGTCGATCTTGGGCATGGGGAATGCTGTGGGCTTTGTCCTGGAATTGATGATTCTATAATCCACTACGAGCCTCCGTTCGGGCGTGTCCTTCTTCTTCACGAAAAACACGGGACTGCCCCCCACTGCTTTGGATTCCCGGATGAATCCCCGCTTCAAGTTGTGATCTATGAACTCCCTGAGTTCTTGCATTTCGTCTTCAGACATGGAATACAGTTTTCCAGTCAGCAGCGTCGCCCCCGGCAGGAGGTCAATCTTGCAGTCGTAGGGCCTGTGGGGAGGCAGCTTGTCCGCTTCCTTCTCGCAGAAGACCTCCAAAAAGGCCTTATACTTGTTGGGTACCGCCTGCACCATGCCTAGGTGTAGCTGCGGTTCATCCCCTTGCCCCTCTTCTTCCTGGCGGGCCCGGACGCAGTGTTCTGCGCAGTAGGAAGAGCAGAAGGTCAATTGCCACTGGTACCATGCTAATGCCGGGCTGTGCCTATCCAGCCAACTCATGCCCAACACTATGGGCGTGTCCGACAGGTGGGTGACGTTGAAGCTGATGACCTCGCGATGGTTTCCAATTTGCATCACCATAGGCGGTGTTTGCTGTACCACCTCTCCTCCCAGTATCTTCCTGCCATCGACCATGACGACGTTCAGGGGCATCGTGGCTGGTAGGAGTGCTATGCGATGCTGCTTGATGAAGTCCACTCCTACAAAGTCTGCATTGCTACCAGAGTCAATGGTAATAGGGACTTCCAGGATGATCCCATCGGGCAGCTGGAGCGATGCGGTGAGTTGCACCACTGGTTTGGGTGGGAGGGGGTCTGTGGGCTGTAAAATCTCTGGGGACTGCTTCACTGACTCGCCTGGTTGAGCCCCAGTGCTTCTGCTTCCAACCAGGCTTCGTCGTTTCCCTGCAGCTGTTCCCCTTGCTGAAGTGCTCCCCTTACTGTTGCTGAGGCTGCAGTGTGCTTCTGGATCCTCTGGGGACACTCTTTGGCCATGTGCTGTGCACTGTCGCAGATGTAACACTTCCTGCTCCCTCCTGGTGTTTGGGCTCTGCTTGCTGTCTGAGCCCTGGCACCACCTATCTCCATCGGCTCTTCTCCCCTCCCCAGTGGAGGCGTGGATTGAGCGCGCTCTGTCTCTCTGGGTAGGAAGGGAGTTGTTCTGGCTGGTGTGTTTGCCCTACGTCCCTCCTCCCTGCTCCAAGGGCGGTCTTCCAGGCGCACCCCTATTGCTAGCGCTCTTTGGACGACTTCTGTGGTGCTTTTAGGTCTTTCTCCCCTTGCCAGCTCATCTTTCACGGCCCCATTTAGTCCCTCCCAGAACAGATCTCTGACGGCAGCGGAGTCCTTCTGCCAGCCCAGCACATTTACTAACGCAAAAAAGCGGGAGTAATATAGTCGCACCATGGCTTTGCCTTGCCTCAGCCCATGCATTTCCCTCCTGGCCACATCCACATCTACCGTTGATTTAAAACAAGCGTCCATAGCTTCGATGAATGCGTTAGAATCTTGGAGGACGGGATCATTTTCGCGCCATAAAGTGCGCAGCCACGATTTAGCTTCCCCATGCAGATGAGTTATTATGAAGCCTACTTTCTCCTCCTCATCTCTAAAGTCTTTCCGAAGCAAATTGAGCGTGAAAACTATGTCTGCTCTGAAGTTAGGATACTGCTGCAGGTTCCCGTCGAAGTGGGCTACTATGCTGCCCCCCCTCTTCCCGAGGCCAACTCCCTCCGGCTTGGGTCCCGGCAGCCCCTCCTTGCCCCAACGGTCCCACCTGGCCTGCAGATCCCGGTAGAGCGCTGCTGCTGCTGCTTCTCTTTTCCTGGATGCTTCTACTTCTGCGTAAAGCGTCAAGACTGCATTTTGCAGTTCTGTCACCTTCTCCTCTGTAGTCATCTTTGCCTATCTTCGTGAGCTCGCAAAACACCAAGTTTTGCCCCTCGCTGTGCCAACTCACGCTGCGAGGGTTGAATACTTAAGAGACGGAGCTTACTGTCAGAGCTGCCCTAGGTCCCAGCTCACAAAGGACCAACGCCGCTTCGTTGTTAAGTATAAAAGTCTTTATTGAAGTTCAGTTTCACTTCCACAGCCGCAGCGCGCAGCCCTACGTCTCAAACTCTAGACCGCCGAAGCTCCGTCTGAATCTCCTCCCCCCTGACACCAGTTTAAGACTCTAGCCTTGCTCCACCTCTTCCTTTGTTCTTTCCTCCTCTGGGTCCGCCTGTCCGTCGGGGTCTCTCCCTTCCTAGACTCTTCTGACGCTGAGTCCCCTGAATCTTCCCCCTCCCTCCGGCGGGCTTTAGGACCTGGTTCCCAATCCGGGTTTCCTGCTGTCCCGCGCTCCTCCACATTTGAACTTGGCGCGCGCGCCCAGCCTGCCACCTTCCTTCTGACCGTTACACTGCTGTTGTCACTGCTCCCCCCTTCGGGGAGGCTAGCTGGAACTGACCTCCCCTCTGTTTCCCCACTTTCCGATGGAGGCGTGGTCAGCCCTGACTCATCTTCTCTCCCCGCTGGAGGAGACGCTCGTCCTGACACATGTGACTCTTCCCCCCCACTACGCTCTGGTGGGGAAGCTGGTCCTGATCCCCCGCTGCTGCTTTGGGAGTCCCCGCTGGCCCCTTGCTTCTGGTGCATCCCCCCTGGGACCCCCCTTGTCCTCACCATCGGCGCCCCCTTCTGCGAATCTTCTGATTCGCTGGAGAAGCTCATGGAATCTCTCGGGTCACTGTCATAATCCCCTACGCTGCCCTCGGATTCCTCCCCTTCGCTCTCCATTTTCTCTCTCCCCTGTGCTTCTGATCCTGAGCCCCTGACAATATTCTTCATTTGTATCAATAATGCTGCTTGCAGGGGCAAAACTAGGCTTTCTTTCACCAGGGTCAAAAATGGTAAAAGTCTGCAAGCCTTTACGCAATGACCTGGGAGTAAGCTCCATTGAATTCAGTGGGGCTTACTTCTGAGTAGACATGTGTCAGCGCTGCCCAAGGTCCCAGCTCACACAAGACCAACGCTGCTTCTTTCTCTAGTATAAAAGTCTTTATTGAAGTTCAGTTTCACTTCCAGACGCGCAGCCCGCAACGCTACGTCTATCCCTTAGACCGTCGAAGCTCCATCTGAATCTCCTCCCCCCTGACACCAGTTTAAGATTCTACCCTTACTCCACCTCTTCTTCTGTTCCTTCCTTCTCTGGGTCCGCCTGCTAGTCGGAGTCTCAGCCCTCCTAGACTCCTCTGACGCTGAGTCCCCTGACTCTTCCCCCTCCCTCCTTCGGGCTTTCGGACCTGGCTCCCAATCCGGGTTTTCTGCTGTCCCGCGCTCCTCCACATTTGAACTTGGCGCGCGTGCGCAGCCTCCCACTTTCCTTCTGACCGTTACACTTGTGTCACTGCTCCCTCTTTCGGGGAGGCTAGCTGGACCTGGCCTTCCCTCCGTTTCCCCACTTCCCGATGGGGGCGTGGTTACCCCTGACTCATCTTCTCTCCCAGCTGGAGGAGAGGCTGGTCCTGACTCATGTGACCCTTTCCCCCCCACTGTGCTCTGGTGGGGGAACTGGTCCTGATCCTCCGCTGCTCCCTTGGGAGTCCCCGCTGGTCCCTTGTTTCTGGAGCGTCCCCCCTGGGACCTCCCTTGCCCTTACCATAGGCGCCCCCTTCTGGGAATCTTCTGATTCGCTGGAGAAGCTCATGGAATCTCTCGGGTCACTGTCATGTTCCCCTACGCTCCCCTCTGATTCCTCTCCTCCGCTCTCTATTTGCTCTCTCCCCTGCGCTTCTGCTCCTGAGCCTCTGACAACATGTTTCAGTGAAAGGCTCAATTTACAATAAACACTCCACAAGTTTCCTTTAAAAATTGCTGGTTGTGCTTAACCATTCCATTTAAAAAATGTGAGGTGTATTGGCTACATTTTTCTTCAAAATTACAAGAATGCAGGAATCTCAACTAAATGAATCTCCATGACAGATGGCCATCCAACCTCTGCTTAAAGACCTCCAATGAAGGAGAATCCACAACCTTCAGAGGGTAAAGACATGGCAGAGGCTAATGTATCAATAAGATAAACAGATATAAACAGCAATAAAGGATATTGCTATTAACAGAGATAAAACTGATATGCACACATTCGTTTCATTGCTTTGACACATTTGGTAATTTTTACAAGTTACAAAATTGTATAAAACGGTTGGCAATGCATATGTTTGAGGCCTGGGGCCTTTGGGTTTTGACCTGGAGTTACTGACCTGCTCCTGTAGAATTAATTAAATCAATAAAGTGATACCTTACTGCTTATCTCTGGTCTTGACAGTATATTTAAGACAACTAAAATCCTACCTAGGAGGAACTGCATTTCCATGACAGGAAGATTTTATTTCCTTTAAATTTTAAAGGGCGGGGGCATTTAAATTTTAAAAGGCTGCTATTAGCCTCTATCTCTTTTGGAGCTATGTTTGTGCGTTGTGAGAAGGCACATATCTACATGGATTGTATCTCTAACACCAAGAAGCGTTTATTTATTTATTTATTAGATTTATATTCCGCAATTCATCACAAGATCTCAGGGCGCTTCACAAGTTTAGAAATCAGGTGAGAAATCCAGGATTGTACAATAAGTGCAACTGGGAACCAGTGGATCCCCACCACCACCACCACACTGATGGGCTCAGAGGAGGCCAGTCTTCCGAACTCACATGGCATTACATGGTTTGGGCCAACACACACACACATACCATATACGTAATATATATATAGGTGATATATATCACACCTTTTCCCCATCCCAACACAACTCGTTACCAGAGCCTGAGCTGGAAGGGAGCAGCTTACAACAGCCCAGCAATGAAGCTCACTCCGACTGCCGCCTCCTGCAAACTGGTTTGAGAGACGGATTCCCGCCGCCACAAACCAGGCCAGCCTTATGAGACCCCATTGCAGCTGGAGGTTGGGCTGTGGAGAGGAATGCGCACAACAGCCCTGCATGGTCCTCTGCCGTGGCTGCTGCTGCTGTGAGAGAAAGCGCTGAGGTGACCTTAGCTGTTTTGTTTTTTTAAGTTTTTTTAATTAAGAAAAAATTATTTCATACAGCAATTTCATAATAAAGTCCCAAAGCTTTTTACAACTATTATAAATGTACAGTAAAAAAGAATTAAAATTACAGAGGACATCAGCTAACTATTACAGAAAATGACACAGAAAAGTTTTTAGCAAATATATATGTTTTTTAAAGCATATTTTTATTAAATATGTCTTGATTTACAAAAATATGTACAATGTCTCTTTTTTCAAGTTACATATTCTGCAGATCAGTTTCATTTTTTGAGACAGTAGTGTTACATTAGAAAGAGAAGGGGGAAAGAGGTGGAGGGGGCCATGGTGGGTGGGGTTAGGGTCAGGTGGCGATGTTTCTGTTTTACATTTGTGGGGTTTGGCGTCAGCATCGTTTGTGCAGGTTCTCTTTACTATTCGCTTGTGTTCCTTTGGTGGTGGGAGAGGTTGGGGTTGGCCATGGGTGTGTGAGTGGGGGCTGGGGGTGTTTTTGAATCAGGTTAGCCAGAGGGATTCCTTTGCTGTTGGTGGATTCTTGTCATTGTCTTCTTGGGCTGTATATGTGATAGAAGGGAGCCATACAGGGTGAAGGCGTCTTCTTCTATTTGTCCTCGTATCAGTTTCAGTTTGTTGGTTAGTTTTCCAAGAAACATAGCTGTCAACTTACAGATTTGAAAATAAGGGATCAGCAGCCAAAATAAGGGATTTTAGTCAACCAGCTGACCAGATAATTTGGGAGAGCAGCGCCGGTTTTTAACCCTTCGTTTCCAGAGGTTGCTGCTCAAGACACCAGCTGATGAAACACTGTGTCAGCGCTGCCCAAGGTCCCAGCTCACACAAGACCAACGCTGCTTCTTCCTCAAGTAAAAAAGTCTTTATTGAAGTTCAGTTTCATTTCCAGACGCGCAGCGTGCAACGCTACGTCTATGCCTTAGACCGTAGAAGTCCCATCTGAATCTCCTCCCCCCTGACACCAGCTTAAGATTCTAGCCTTACTCCACCTCTTCCTCTGTTCCTTCTTTCTCTGGGTCCTCCTGCTAGTCGGAGTCTCAGCCCTCCTAGATTCCTCTGACGCTGAGTCCCCTGACTCTTCTCCCCCCCTCCTTCGGGCTTTAGGACCTGGCTCCCAATCCGGGTTTTCTGCTGTCCCGCGCTCCTCCACATTTGAACTTGGCGCGCGTGCGCAGCCTCCCACCTTCCTTCTGACCGTTACACTTGTGTCACTGCTCCCTCTTTCGGGGAGGCTAGCTGGACCTGGCCTTCCCTCCGTTTCCCCACTTCCCGATGGGGGCGTGGTCACCCCTGACTCATCTTCTCTCCCCGCTGGAGGAGAAGCTGGTCCTGACTCATGTGACTCTTCCCCCCCACTGTGCTCTGGTGGGGGAACTGGTCCTGATCCTCCGCTGCTCCCTTGGGAGTCCCCTCTGGTCCCTTGTTTATGGAGCGTCCCCCCTGGGACCCCCCTCGCCCTTACCATAGGCGCCCCCTCCTGGGAATCTTCTGATTCGCTGGAGAAGCTCATGGAATCTCTCGGGTCACTGTCATATTCCCCTACGCTCCCCTCTGATTCCTCTCCTCCGCTCTCTATTTGCTCTCTCCCCTGCTCTTCTGCTCCTGAGCCTCTGACACACTGCAATTAAATAACTACAAGCAGCAACCACTTTTCGCGCAAAACAAAGTCCAAGCTACGAAGATGCTGCTGCAGTTCTGTATCTTTTCTCTCGTGCTCCATCTGCAGCTCTCAATTCCATCAGGTGGGGCGGGAGGAAGTGGGGGGGAATAGCGCCTGAAATAAACCCGCAGATCAGACCATCTATGCTAGTCTACCACTACAAATCTATAGGAGAAGCGCTTGCAGTCCTTCCCTTGTAGCCCTTGGAACGCCTGCCTGCGCCTCCTCCTCCTCCTCCTCTCTCTGAACTGCTTTCTCTGTGGTTGCCCTCACTCTCCTCTCAAGGCTCCTCAGCAATTCATAGGCCATGCCAGGCTGCCCATCTCATCCGGAGGCCCAAGGCAGAGAAGCTCAGTTCGGTGACTGCGAGGAGGATGGCGGTGGAAGGGCCCGAGGCTCCCGCCAGTCCCGGTGGGGAGGGGCTCCCGGGGGCCGAGGCTGGTGAGAGGAGGCCGGGCAGCCAAGCAACACAGTTGGAGCCACCCTCCTCCCTGGCCAGCAGGGAGGGAGGGAGAGGAGCTGCTTCCTTTGAAACCCGGGAAATTTAAGGGACATCATCAATCCGGGACAGCTGCGGGACACGGCGCTGGGATAAGGGACTGTCCCTCCAAATAAGGGATGCTTGACAGCTGTGAAGAAGGCGGTTTCCCACCCTACTGGCTACCATTGGCCCAGGCTTACTCCCGACAGCTATCTTGACTTCAGCTGCACTTTAGCCAAAGGCCCGGAAGCTGCGTTCACTTCCGCCCACAGGACCCGCTACTCTATGGTCAGGCGGACCAACTCACGCCAGGCACGGTGCACGCGTGGCCTTCAGCTCCCCCAGCCAATCTTGACAACAGGTCAGCACGTGACCTGCTTGGCGCCTACTCCGCCCAATCGCCGCTCGTGACGCGGCTCCTTCTCCTGCCTGGAGTCTTCGGTTGTCAGAAGCCGCCTGCCTTTCGCGGCGAGGATGGTCCTGCACCGGCTGCTGCTCGCCCTGCTGAACGACCACCGGCTCCTGGAGCGGCTGGTGGAGGCGAGGCCTATCCGGGCGGCGCGCCTCACAGCCTCGGCCCTGATGCGCGGACTGCGCCTGCGCAACAATTTCCTGCGCGAGCTGAAGGAGGAGGCCAAGGCCAGCGGCTGGTCCAATGAGGGTCGCGGAAAGGACAAGGGGCGGGATCCCTGAGGAAGGCCATTCAGGAAGGATGGAGCCCAAGACGGACACTTAGGGCGGCCAATAGCGGACTCGGGCCCGCCGGCCAATGGGCGAGGCTGCAAGCGCCCCCTGGAGGAGCAAGCAGTGAATAAAATGGGCGGCCCACTTTGCCCTGCCCACTCTGCCTTCCTGCATCTGCGTTTGTCTTGCGTGTGGGGGAGGGAGGTGGGAGGAGGCGGTCACCATGGCAGAGGCCGGATGGAGGCTTGGCCCCGACCCCTTTTTACGACTGTGGAAACTGAGGCTGGCGAGGTTCCCACGCTGAGCTGGAGTCCCAGGCCGAGCCCACCAGAGACGCAGCACCCCCCGCCCCGCTCCCTCCCCGGACAGCCTCCCTGCAGGGGGACCTGGAGCCGCCTCCGTGGCCACCTCCGTGGCCGCCCTCCCCGCACCCACTGCAAACTTGGGGGGGCGGGAGCAGTTGAGTCCCCCCGAGATTCTCCTGGGGCTCTGCTTGGAGGCAGAAGCAGGCCCCACCCTCTGGTCCCGCTCCTGTTCCAGCAGCCGCTTCCCCTTCCTGTAGCAGGGAGTTCCACAGGACTGGGCCAGTGACACCAAAGGCGTGACTCCTTCTTGTCAGACGAGCCTCACCAACTCAGGGAATGACCAACGATGGTTCTGCAGATGACCTCTGTGATTGAACTGGGGTATGATAAGGGTTCAGGCGGTCGCTGGGGTATCCTGGACCCAAGTTGTTTGGGGCTTTGTCAAGCAATGCAAGGACCTTGAACCTGACTCAGTAGTAAGTGGACAGCCAGTGCAGCTGTTTGAACAATGGCCAGATGCCCACCGCCACCACTGCAGTCTGGTCGCTGCGTTCTCCCATCAGCTGGTCCTTCTGAACCAAACCCAAAGACGGCTCCACACAACAGTGTTGTGTTTCCTTAGAAAAGTTTGAGATGGCTCACAACTTAAAAAACATTAAATACAATAAAACAATTGCAAAACTAAACAGAATCCCAGAGCAAGAAATAAAAGCAGTTAAGACAGCGGCAATGCTGTGTTTAAAAACACCCGTAAAAAAGAAATGTAGGTCATTGCTAAAGTCTGATCTTTAATGTAAAATGCAGCATCTTGAATTGGGCTCAAAGAATGAGGAAGTCAGTGCAGTTGCTTTTGCTCTGGAGTAACATGTTCCCTCCCAATGACTGGTTTTTGTCAGCATCTTAAGCTGTAAATTTTGGGCAAACTGCATCTGCTGTCCCAATGTAATAGCCAGCTCTGCATTCCCCAGTTTGTGGCACAGTTGGCACACCAGCCCCCTGTCAGGGAACTGCCATTGGAGCTAGAGGAGGAGGCAAGGCTCCCGAGCGATGCTGGAGAGGGGCCCAGCAGGGGGAGAGGCAGCCCATCTGCTGGGGAAGGCAATCAGCGTAACACCAGGGATGAAGGGGGGCTGATGGGGGAATCGGCGAAGGGGCTCCAGGACTCCTCGCCGGAGACCAGCGGGGAGAGCACGGATCCTCCGCTGCCCACACCCACCCTGCGCAGAAGACTTTTGCGCAGGGAGAGTAGGAGGAGACTTGGCGTCAAAGAACTTCTGTGTTGGAAGAAGTTCAAGAAACGCCCACTGACGGATTTTGCTAGTGACTGAGCAGCCACGAAGCTAATGGCTGTCCAGACAAGAAAGGTTTAACCAGGCAACCAAGCCCAGAGTGGCAGTAACTTACGCACGAGCAACCCCTATAACCATTACAGCAATCCGTCAGTCCCTGAAGTTGCTTGTGCGCAGCGACAGGCAGGGCAGCATCATGAGTCAAACCGCAGAAGCCGGCGCCACGGAGCGGACTGCTGGTGTGCAGAGTCTCATGGAGAGGAACCGAGATTTGGAGCAGCATGTGGCTCTCCTGACGGCGCGGCTGGATGAACGGCGGACTCAGGATGCCCAGGTCAGACCCACCCCCATCGCAAGGAAGGTACCGGGACTGGTGCACAAGTTTGGGGTGAAGCCCCAGGACTACAACGCGTTCCGAACGGAAATAGAGTACGCTTTGGCACTGCAGCATGATGACTTTGCTGATGATGGGGAGAAGGTGGCCTATATAGTTGGGCATCTACAGGATGGGGCCCGTGAATGGATCAGGCCCCTAATGGCAACGCAAAATGTCGCCTTGAAGGACCTTAGGAAATTTTTCCAGGCGATGGATGCAATGTATTCCAGTCAAGTGGAGCAAAATGTGACACGACGGGAACTGATGGGGTGCAAGCAGGGAAGCCAATCAGTAAGAGACTACTGGTCGTGCTTTGCTATGTTAATCCACTGGCTCGGGTGGGATTTGGACTCCGAACCCATTCAGATGTTATTTGAGGAAGGGTTGTCCCCAACGGTGAAAGATGAACTTTCCCACGCGCCCCGCCCTCAGTCAATGGATGAGCTGACCAAGGCTGTGCTCGCGATTGGGGTAAGACAGGAAGCGCGGGCTCTGGAGAAGCGCGAAGGGAGAGGGTAACGTTGCCATGACTACCGCATTCCTGAAATACCGAGGCAGCCTTCCCAGCCGGCTGAGCCAATGGAAATAGATGGCGCGCGCGGGGGGGAGATTTCAAACTCCAGTGAAGGTCGCAAGAGGGAGGGAAAGGATTGGAAAACCACCAAGAAGTGTTTCCTCTGCCAACGGCCAGGACATTTTGCCAGGGTCTGCCCTCAAAGAAAGGCCTGGCAAGGGATGGTGGGAGCTGCTGGCTGTGAGGAGGAGGAGGAAAGGGGGCAGACACAGGGAAACGCCAACGCTTGGCTGCCGATCAGCGGGCACAGCAGCCAGGCCAGCAACCAATAGAAGTGCCCCAACCAGACCCCCCCCCCAGGGCAGCTATAGCCATAGAAGTGGTGCTAGAACTCCTGAATGGGCACCCAGTCAAGGTTAAGGGGCTGCTGGATTCAGGCAGTTCCTGCAATTTCTTCAGCAAGGACTTTGCTCTAGAGCACCAACTCCACCTGTTGCCCCTTGCAAGTGACCACCATCGATGGCAGGGAACTTCTAGGAGGGGAAGTGACGCACCAGACCCCACCAATGAGAATGAGGGTTTCCAGGCACACAGAGACCATTGCCTTTCACGTAGCCACACTGGCAGGACCACCAATAATACTGGGAATGAGCTGGCTGGCATTACATGATCCAGTAGTGTCATGGCATCAGCGGTCGGTCACCTTTGGGTCAGCTTACTGCTTGGCACACTGTCTGGGGGGGAATAACCCAAGGATGACAGTGGCCAGGGTGGCTGGGATGGCTATAGAGCCAAAAGGGGAGGTGCCACCACAATATGCTGACCTGAAGGAGGTCTTTAGCGAGAAGGAGGCGGATAGACTACCCCCCCATAGGCCCTTTGACTGCCAAATCAACTTACTCCCAGCGGCTCAGCTGCCGGTGGGTAAGCTGTATGCCATGTCTGACCAGGAGATGCAGGAGTTGCGGCTGTTTATTGACAAGAACCTGGAGAGGTTTCATAAGAGAATCAAAGGCGGTGGGGGGCAGTCCGGTGTTCTTTGTGGACAAAAAAGACACAAATCAGCCCAGATTGGTCGTAGATTACAGGGGGGTGAACCTTGTGTCAGAACCCGTGACCTTCCCAATGCCCAGGATTGACGAAATTTTAACACGGGTGAGGCGGGGGAAAATTTTTACCAAGCTGGACCTCAGGGGAGCGTACAATTTGATTAGGATGAGGGAGGGGGATGAATGGAAAACCACTATGTTCACCCCCCTGGGAGCCTTTGAGTACTTAGTTATGCCATTTGGATTACAGTCGGGCTCTGCCTGTTTTCAAGCATTCATGCACCACGTGTTGGGGTCCTTGCTGTACAAGAACTGCGTAGCCTTTCTGGACGACGTCTTAATCTATTCTGACAATGAGGAGCAACATGTCAGAGACGTCAGGGAAGTGCTAAAGAGACTGCAGAAGCACCAGTTGTGGGTCAAGCTGGAGAAATGCCAATTTCACGCCAGAGAGGTCGAGTTTCTGGGGTACAAGTTGTCAGACAAGGGCCTAGCTATGGACCCAAGCAAGGTGCAGGCGGTGCTGGAATGGAAGGCCCCCAAAACCCGGAAGGACGTGCAGAGGTTCCTAGGGTTCAGCAACTTCTACAGGAAGTTCATCAAGAACTTCGCCCACTTGACAGCACCCATCACCGATTTTCTCAGTAGTAAAAAGAAGTTTTTCCTTTGAAAGACTGAAGAAGGCATTCGCTTCGGAAGAGCAGCTTCTGCATGTGGATCTGGAGAACCCCATGAGTCTGGAGACCGACGCGTCAGACCGAGCCATCGGAGCTGTACTTTTGCAGCCAGGGGCCCAGCAGGGATGGAGGCCGTGTGCCTTTTTCTCGAGGAAGCTGAGCAAGTCGGAGCAAAACTACACAGTGTATGACCGCGAACTGCTGTCAATCTATGCAGCGTTTCGCCGATGGAGACATCTGTTAATAGGAGCGCAGCACAAGATCCAGGTTTGTACGGATCACAAGAACTTGGAATACTGGAGGACTGCGCGAGTACTCAGCCAGAGACAGATTCGATGGGCACAGGAGTTCTCCAAGTTTTCTTTCGAGATCCGGTACGTGCCGGGAGAGGAAAACATAAGAGCAGATGCTCTCTCCTGGAAGCCGGAGTACATGGAAGGAGAGGGACCGCCGGAGGTCCGACACGTGATCCCTGAGAACCGATGGGTGGGGGGGGCGTTGGTTGGGAAACGAGAACTGGCCGGGCTCACTAGAAATGATGAGTTCGCTCAAACTAAAATCAGGGAACAAAAGGGAAAACCATGGAGGGTTTGAGGAAAAGGAAGGGCTACTGTACTATAAGGGGGCGCTGTACATACCGGGGGAGGCCTTGAGGGGAAGGGTACTCAAACAACTCCACGACGGACTTCCGGAGGCGGCGCCATCGGTAATGGCGGAATCCCTCTGTCTCTGAGGGACTAGCTTGGCAGAAACCGGGTCTTGCCGCTGCGGTGAAGCGGGGACCCCTTCAAAACCCACAGGCAGGAGAAGCCTGTGGTCCTGGGACTCGGCGGGCACCATTAGCGCCCCCCCGAACGACAAAGGAGCCCGGTAATGGGCTCCAGTTTCACAGCGGGGTGTTTGGCGCGGTGCTGTGTCAATCGCTACTTCTGCTGAGTGAAGCCGCGCAGCTGTTGCCGGAGAGTGCCAACCTTTTTCCTCTGAAAATTTGGCTATGAAACAACAACCCGTGAGTAGGTTATATACAAAGATTGGATTATAAAGAATTTATTAAGAAGAATTTGGACCGAAGCGGCAAGGCGCAAAATAGGAAGTCCGCCTTCCGCTTTTGTAGAGAGATCAAAGGCACAGACTGTGTCCGCTAAGCCTGAGTTGTTAAAGAGTTTTAAAAGACTTTATATCTAACATCTGCACAAGAACTCCCCCCTCAGAAGAGGGAGGGAAGATTTAATGAGACTTTTCTGCTGTTTTAAAGAGTGTTAAAAGAACAAGACCACCACTCAATCCTTGGAATCGGAATGTCAGGTTAATGGGACTGTTACAGTGTTGTGCACTTTTTACGGACTTTGCTACAAATTGATAGAAAGTTCACTCTGCAAGAAGGATACCTAGAACTTGAAGGTTTTTATGACTGATACTGTGGCTATTTATTCAAGGGGAAATTAACAGAAGTTTAAAAGTTGAACTTTTTAGCTACAAACTTTAATTGTTACTGTGTCCCCCTAGAGGATTTATGAAACTGTTACAACTGGCTACTGGGGACTTTCCACTCTTAACAGGCTGGGAAAATTTCCATTGTTAAACAAGCTTGGACTGTGAGACTGACCTTGAACCTCAGATAAGGTGTTATGGCAAGTCAGCCACCAGAAAGAGCAACAAGATCGACTAAAGCCAAACTGCAGCAGCAGCAACAGCGAAGAGCGTCAGCATCTGGTCCCTCTGGCCCACCAGAGGAAGAGTCAGGTCAACAAGGATTTAAAGGAATGACCTCGGGACTTCCGGGTTAGCACCATCGGCGAATGGCGGATTCCCTCCGAGCTCCGGAGGGAATCAGCTCCGCAGGATCCGGGTCTTCCCGCTGCGGCGATGCAGGGACCCTCAGAAATCACAGGCGTTGAAGCCTGTGAACTTGGTGACTCGGCGGGCACCATTTGCGCCCCCCGACCCGCGAAGGAGCCTTTTTAAAGGCTTCGGAACAGGGGACGGGGTGAGCGGCGCGGTGCTGAGAGTTGACTGCTACTCCTGTGGAGTGAAGCCGCATTGCCATGGTCGGAGAGCACTGACTTCTTCTTGTGAACAATTGGACTCTAAAAGCAACAACCTGTGAGTAATACGGAAATTGGATTTGTAAAGGAAATTTTTTTTTTGAATTAGGCACGATCGGGGAAGGCGCAAACAGGAAGTCCATCTCCCCGTCTTATAAATAATCTAAAGCAAGGACTAGCTAACTAAGGTCGAGAGAATTTCTTCTTCTTTATTGGGTAAAAGACATTAATTTCACGATTTGGCAGTATAAGTAATTTCACTGGAGGATAAGAGCTAATTTTGAGAGCTGAAGTGCCACCCCCCCCCCCGGACCCGGGAGTGATCCACGAGAGAGCCTGTTGAGGAGATATAGAAGAGTTTGACAGCTGTCAAATTAGCTGGCAAGAAGGAAAAAGAGAACTTTGTTTCTGCTGTCTCTGCTGGATATATTTGCTACAATTTGGTTATATTTTGTTGAAAACAAGGAAGAACTGATACAAACTAACTTGATTTTTGGATTTGAACTGGAAGGAAGATAAAGTAACCAAAATCCCTCTAGAGGGGATTTTGGGACATTACAAGAATGGCTGAAGGAGGAAAAATTCAAGCTAAATTGGACAGAGTGTTTCTTCTCTTGGGAAAGTTACAAGGCCAAATTGATGTTTTGGCTACAAATGTTGCAACTCTGGATTTAACAGTAAATAAACTCATTCAATTTGATAAGGACTTGACTCAGGAAGTCCATGCAGCTGGACAAGAAGAGAAACTTCAGAGCTTTGAGAGCGTGGAGAAAGAGATATATGTTGTTCCTGAGGAAAAGGAAGGAGGAGCTGTAATGCTGCAGATGACAAAGGAGAGCCAGAGGCCTGACATGATGGCTACAAAGGAAAATAAGAACTGGATGTCAAAAATCTGGTTTGAATTGGAGATTGAAGAATCGAGAGATCTCCTTATGTGGAGATCTGAAGATCCAAGGATTACAAATTTGATTAAGGTGGAAGTTGGAGCTTTGGGGACATTTGGACTTGAAAGGAGTAAGAAACAAGATTCGGGCTCCACTTTTAAGTATGGAGGTCTGGCTGGAAGAAACATGGATCCCATTGGGCTAGAGCTTCTCCGAGATCTGGTGTTTAATATTAAGGACCATCAAAAAAACCGGCAGAGAGGAATTGAGAGAGAATTAAGAGCCTTGGACGTGAGATCTCCAGGCTGATAGTAGATTAAGACTGATGGACATTTGTTGGGGATTGAAACCTGAAAGGGGGGGTGGAGTTTGGGAATCCAAAGGGTGCATAATTATAATCTGTTTTTGTTTTTATTTTGTTTTGTTATTTGTATGAAGATTGGAGAAGTCGTGGAAGGGAATTTGGGTTGACTTTAGAAAAAGAATGAGTACTGATGTACAAATATTGATGTTTATAAGGTAAAATTGGCTTTTTAAAAATGAACTAAATAGAAAAAGGTAAAAAATTAGGGATAAGAACTTGCTGAACTAACAATTTGAATTGGAATATAAGAAGGGGAGGTGTGGGGAAGTCAGGGAAATATGTTATAGAAAAATAAGGATTGTGAACTCTATGTGTTTTTAAACTTTTTTGTTTTTTCTTTTTGATTTTTTTAATGTATTAAAGTGGAAAATTTCAATAAATATCTTTTTAAAAAATAAAAATAAAGGAATGACCTCGGAAGAAGGCTCAATTGCTTCGGCACTAGAAAAAAAATTTGGAACTTTGGAAAAAGTAAGTAAGCAACTTGATCAAAACACCCTAAGTATTAACAACTTGGGGCAGAAGGTAAATTCAAATACAGATTCTATTGAGAAAAATACAAACTCTATTGAGAAACTGCTGCAGGAAGCTGCATTAAATCGCAAGACAGCTCAAGAGGCGAAGGAAATAGCAGAGGAGCTAAAAGGAGAGATATCACCAATACACAGAAGGCTGGATGATCACAAATCGCAGCTGTCTATGTTTGAATTAAGAGATAAACAGACTAATCTGAGGATCAGGGGAGTATCTGAACGTGAGAAAGAAAGTTTAAGTGAATTTCTTACGCAGGAATTTACAGAATTTTGGGAGTTAGACGAAGAAAAGCCAGACTTTAAGATAGTAAGTGCTTTCAGACTTGGAAGAGGAAGGAGGAAGAACAGGGTGAGAGACTGTTTGATCTCCCTCCGATCGAAAGAGGAGAGGGATAAAATACTGAATTTGCATTTTCAAAAGACTCTTGAGATAGAAGACGCAAGGATTGAGATTTTTCAAGACATCCCAAAATATCTCTTGGAATTGAGAGCCAACTACGGAGATCTGGTAGCCTTGTTGAGAGGAAGCCGAATTTTATTCAGGTGGGAATTCCCCCAAGGCCTATCCTTTACCTTCAAAGGGAAAAAGGTCAAAATAAGAACAATGGAAGATAAGGAGAAATTCTTGAAAGACCACAAAGAGGATTTGCAAAAAGGGGCAGGAAAAGAGCCAGGAGTACTACCACCACCTTTGGGATCGGGCAAGTCAGAGAAAGCGATACCACCGTTAGACGAAGAATAACTGCTGGGAGCAGTTGGAGGAAAATAAATAAATACATCATGTCTCTGCAACTTTTAAGCTGGAACATTCATGGTCTAAACTCTCCGGAAAAAAGGAAAAGGATATTTCATATACTGAAAAAGGAACAATTGGACTTGATTTGTCTACAGGAAACGCATGTGATAAGGCTACACAGGAAACTTTTGATAAATAAAAAATTGGGCCAAGAATTCATCTCATCGGACAAAGTTAAAAAGAGAGGAGTGGTAATCTATGCAAAAGAGAGCCTATCACCGAAATTTGTTTTTAAAGATGAACAAGGAAGAATTTTGGCAATTGAAATCCAAACACAAGGAGAAAAATATTTAATTATAGGAGTTTATGCACCAAATGAGGGGAAATCTGAATTTTTTAAGAAGTTGCACGAGACATTGTTGGACTATATGGATTATAACATTATTATGATGGGAGATATGAATGGGGTGGTATCTACAAATATGGACAAATCACACAGACAGGTAGTTACAAATGATGGCAGACTACCAAAAACTTTTTTTTGAAATGACTGACAATATGAACTTGACTGACATCTGGAGAGTGAAGAACCCCTTGGGTAGAGAGGGAACCTTCTTCTCTGAGGCCAAAATGACATGGACAAGAATTGACCAAATTTGGATAACTAGAGGACTGGCACCCAAGATTAAAAAAGTGGAAATTTGCCCTAAAACTTGCTCCGACCATAATGCTGTGAGAATGGAGATGAAACTAACACCAACCGGTTCCTTCAGATGGAGGATGAATGACACCTTGTTTAGAGACCAAGAGGTTATAAAAAAGGCCCAAAAAACCTTGAGAGACTATTTTAAGATAAATTTGAATACTACTATTGGAAAAAGAGTAGTATGGGACGCAAGTAAAGCAGTCATGAGGGGATTCCTAATCCAACAGAATGCAATTAAGAAGAGATCCCAAAATGAGAAAAAAGACAAAATTTTAGATAAAATTAAAGAGGGTGAAAAGAAATTGAGAGCGAAACCCAAATCACAAGAGATTCTGAGAGAAATAAAGTTACATCAAGTGCAATATACGAAAATGATGAACCAGGAAGTAGAATGGAAAATCAAACAGATGAGACAAAGGACATTTGAGTCGGCTAATAAATGTGGAAAATTGTTAGCTTGGCAAATGAAGAAAAGACAAAAGCTTAACACTATTACCAATTTGGAGATAGAAGGGAAAAGTATCCAGAATCCAGTGGAAATTAGGAAATGCTTCCACAGATATTTTAAACAGTTATATACACAAGGGCCACAGAAAGAGTTTGATATAGACCAATTCTTGAAAACAAATGGACTGCAGAAAATCTCTCAAGAAAACAAGTTAATGCTGAACTACAAGATCACAGAACAAGAGGTGGAAGGTGCCATACAGAATATGCAACTGGGCAAGTCTCCAGGACCGGATGGAATAACTGCAAAATACTACAGAACCTTGAAGGACTGTGTAATTCAACCATTGAAGGAGGTTTGCAATGAAATTATGGAGGGGGGGAAAGCGCCCGAGTCGTGGAAGGAAGCTTATATTACACTTATACCGAAAAGTGAGTCTGAAAAGACACAACTTAAGAACTACCGACCCATATCCCTGCTGAATGTGGATTACAAAATTTTTGCTGACATTTTGGCCAACAGGTTAAAAAGGGTATTAGTGGAAGAGATACATAAAGACCAAGCTGGCTTTCTCTCGGGTAGACACTTGTCTGACAATACAAGGAATATTATTAATATTTTGGAGAAGTTGCAAGTGAACATTAACACTAAAGCAGTTTTAATTTTTGTTGATGCGGAGAAAGCCTTTGACAATATTTCTTGGAGTTTTATGAAGAAAAATCTTCAGGGGATGGGGGTCGGTCAAGGGTTCGAAAACGGTATAGGTGCAATTTATTCAGAACAAAAAGCTAAGTTAATAGTTAATAATGTGGTTACAGAAGAATTTAAGATAGAGAAAGGGACACAACAAGGCTGCCCAATTTCCCCATTGCTTTTTATTTCAGTCCTGGAGGTTTTGCTAATATGATTAGAAGGGACGGTTTGATCAAAGGAATACAGGTCGGAGCTAAACATTACAAATTGAAGGCATTTGCAGATGATTTGGTATTGACGGTACAGGAGCCAGAATCTAGTCTTAAAAGAGCTTTAGAATTGATCCAAGAATTTGGTCACGTGGCAGGATTTAAGCTGAATAAGTCAAAAACTAAAGTCCTTGAGAAAAATCTAACACCAATAGAGAAAGAAAGGTTTCAGAAGGAGACAGGGTTAACATTGGTAAAGAAAGTAAAATATTTAGGGGTTAATATGACTGCTAAAAACTTGAACTTATTTAAAGATAATTATGAGAAATGTTGGTCAGAAGTGAAAAAAGATCTAGAAATATGGTCAAATTTGAAGCTTTCCTTGTTAGGCCGAATTGCAGCTATAAAGATGAATGTATTGCCAAGAATGTTGTTTTTGTTTCAATCTTTACAGATTTTGGACAAAATGGACTGTTTCAAGAAGTGGCAGAAAGATATTTCTAGATTTGTCTGGCAGGGCAAGAAGCCCAGAATAAAATTTAAGATATTAACTGATGCAAAGGAAAGAGGTGGATTTGCCCTGCCAGACTTGAAACTTTACTATGAATTGGCAGCATTTTGCTGGCTGAAAGAATGGCTTCTTCTTGAGAACACTGACATTTTGGATTTGGAAGGTTTTAATAATGTTTTTGGGTGGCATGCATATTTGTGGTATGACAAGGTTAAAGCTCATAAAGCATTCAAAAATCATATTGTCAGAAAAGCATTGTTTAATGTCTGGATAAGATAAAAAGATTTACTTGAGAATAAAACCCCAAGGTGGTTGTCACCAATGGAAGCAAAGGCTCAGAAAAAGCTCAATATGGAGGCCAAATGGCCAAAATATTGGGAAATTTTGGAACAGGATGGAGATAAATTGAAATTGCAGAGTTTTGACAAATTAAAAGATAAAGTGCGAGACTGGCTTCATTACTATCAAATAAAGGAAGCTTATAATTTGGACAAAAAAACCGGCTTCCAGGTGGAGAAATCAAAATTGGAAACAGAATTGTTAGAGCCAAAAACAAAGATACTTTCGAGAATGTATAACTTGCTGTTGAAATGGAATACCCAAGATGAAACGGTTAAATCTGCTATGATTAAATGGGCACAAGATGTTGGACATAACATTATGTTTGCTGACTGGGAACGGTTGTGGACCACTGGCATGAAATTTACGGCATGTAATGCCTTAAGAGAGAATATTATGAAAATGATATACAGATGGTACATGACACCAGTCAAGCTAGCAAAAATCTACCATTTGCCCGATAATAAATGTTGGAAATGTAAAGAGTCTGAAGGTACATTCTTTCACCTTTGGTGGACGTGCCCAAGGATAAAGGCTTTCTGGGAGATGATATATAATGAAATGAAAAAGGTATTTAAATACACCTTCTTGAAGAAACCAGAGGCCTTTCTTCTGGGCATAGTTGGCCAACAGGTGTTAAAGAAGGATAGAACTTTCTTTATGTATGCTACAACAGCAGCAAGAATACTCGTGGCAAAATATTGGAAGACGCAAGATTTACCCACTTTGGAAGAATGGCAGATGAAAGTGATGGACTATATGGAATTGGCGGAAATGACTGGCAGAATTCGTGACCAGGGAGAAGAGTTGGTGGAAGAAGATTGGAAGAAATTTAAAGATTACTTACAGAAACACTGTAAAATTGTTGTTTAGTCGTTTAGTCGTGTCCGACTCTTCGTGACCTAATGGACCAGAGCACGCCAGGCACCTCTGTCCTCCACTACCTCCCGCAGTTTGGTCAAACTCATGCTGGTAACCTCGAAAACACTATCCAACCTTCTCGTCCTCTGTCGCCCCCTTCACTTGTGCCCTCCATCTTTCCCAGCATCAGTGTCTTCTCCAGGGAGTCTTCTCTTCTCATGAGGTGGCCAAAGTACTGGAGCCTCAGCTTCACGATCTGTCCTTCCAGTGAGCAGTCAGGGCTGATTTCATTAAGAATGGATGCGTTTGATCTTCTTGCAGTCCATGGGACTCTCAAGAGTCTTCTCCAGCACCATAATTCAAAAGCATCAATTATTCGGCGATCAGCCTTCTTTATGGTCCAGCTCTCACTTCCATACATCACTACTGGGAAAACCATGGCTTTAACTATACGGACCTTTGTTGGCAAGGTGACGTCTCTACTTCTCAAGATGCTGTCTAGGCCTGTCATTGCCCTTCTCCCAAGAAGCAGGCGTCTTTTAATTTCGTGGCTGCTGTCACCATCTGCAGTGATCATGGAGCCCAAGAAAGTAAAATCTCTCACTGCCTCCATTTCTTCCCCTTCTATTTGCCAGGAGGTGATGGGACCAGTGGCCATGATCTTCGTTTTTTTGATGTTGAGCCTCAGACCATATTTTGCGCTCTCCTCTTTCACCCTCATTAAATTCTTTAATTCCTCCTCACTTTCTGCCATCAAGGTTGTGTCATCTGCATATCTGAGGTTGTTGATATTTCTTCCTGCAATCTTAATTCCAGGTTGGGATTCATCCAGCCCAGCCTTTCGCATGATGTATTCTGCATATAAATTAAATAAGCAGGGAGATAAAATACAGCCTTGTCGTACTCCTTTCCCAATTTTGAACCAATCAGTTGTTCCATATCCAGTTCTAACTGTAGCTTCTTGTCCCACATAGAGATTTCTCAGGAGACAGATGAGGTGATCAGGCACTCCCATTTCTTTAAGAACTTGCCATAGTTTGCTGTGGTCGACACAGTCAAAGGCTTTTGCATAGTCAATGAAGCAGAAGTAGATGTCTTTCTGGAACTCTCTAGCTTTCTCCATAATCCAGCGCATGTTTGCAATTTGGTCTCTGGTTCCTCTGCCTCTTCTAAATCCAGCTTGCACTTCTGGGAGTTCTCGATCCACATACTGTTTGAGCCTTCCTTGTAGAATTTTAAGCATAACCTTGCTAGCGTGTGAAATGAGTGCAATTGTGCGGTAGTTGGAGCATTCTTTGGCACTGCCCTTCTTTGGGATTGGGATGTAGACTGATCTTCTCCAATCTTCTGGCCACTGCTGAGTTTTCCAAATTTGCTGGCATATTGAGTGTAGCACCTTAACAGCATCATCTTTTAAAATTTTAAATAGTTCAGCTGGAATACTTCCACTGGCCTTGTTATTTGCAGTGCTTTCTAAGGCCCATTTGACTTCACTCTCCAGGATGTCTGGCTCAAGGTCAGCAACCACACTACCTGGGGTGTACGAGACATCCATATCTTTCTGGTATAATTCCTCTGTGTATTCTTGCCACCTCTTCTTGATGTCTTCTGCTTCTGTTAGGTCCTTACCACTTTTGTCCTTTATTATGGTAATCTTTGTACAAAATGTTCCTTTCATATCTCCAATTTTCTTGAACAGTTCTCTGGTTCTTCCCATTCTGTTGTTTTCCTCTATTTGTTTGCATTGCTCGTTTAAGAAGGCCTTCTTGTCTCTCCTTGCTATTCTTTGGAAATCTGCATTCAATTTCCTGTATCTTTCACTATCTCCCTCGCATTTTGCTTGCCTTCTCTCCTCCGCTATTTGTAAGGCCTCGTTGGACAGCCACTTTGCTTTCTTGCATTTCCTTTTCATTGGGATGGTTTTCGTTGCTGCCTCCTGTACAATGTTACGAGCCTCCATCCATAGTTCTTCAGGCACTCTGTCCACCAAATCTAAATCCTTAAACCTGTTCGTCACTTCCACTGTGTATTCATAAGGGATTTGACTTAGATTGTATCTTACCGGCCCAGTGGTTTTTCCTACTTTCTTCAGTTTAAGCTTGAATTTTGCTATAAGAAGCTGATGATCTGAGCCACAGTCAGCTCCAGGTCTTGTTTTTGCTGACTGTATAGAGCTTCTCCATCTTTGGCTGCAGAGAATATAATCAATCTGATTTCGATACTGCCCATCTGGTGATGTCCATGTGTAGAGTTGTCCCTTGTGTTGTTGGAAAAGCGTGTTTGTGATGACCAGCTTGTTCTCTTGACAGAACTCTATTAGCCTTTGCCCTGCTTCGTTTTGATCTCCAAGGCCAAACTTGCCAGTTGTTCCTTTTATCTCTTGCCTCCCTACTTAAGCATTCCAATCCCCTATAATGAGAAGAACATCCTTCTTTGGTGTCACTTCTATAAGGTGTTGTAAGTCTTCATAGAATTGGTCAATTTCAGTTTCTTCAGCACCAGTAGTTGGTGCATAAACTTGGATTACTGTGATGTTAAAAGGTCTGCCTTGGATTCGTATCGAGATCATTCTATCATTTTTGAGATTGCATCCCAGTACAGCTTTCGCCACTCTTTTGTTGACTATGAGGGCCACTCCATTTCTTTTACGGGTTTCTTGCCCACAGTAGTAGATGTGATGGTCATCCGAACTGAATTCGCCCATTCCCGTCCATTTTAGTTCACTGATGCCCAGGATGTCAATATTTATTCTTGCCATCTCATTTTTGACCACCTCCAACTTACCCAGGTTCATGGTTCTTACATTCCAGGTTCCTATGCAATATTTTTCTTTACAGCATTGGACTTTCCTTTCGCTTCCAGGCATATCCGCAACTGAGTGTCCTTTCGGCTTTGGCCCAGCTGCTTCATCAGCTCTGGGTCTACTTGTACTTGCCCTCCGCTCTTCCCCAGTAGCATGTTGGACGCCTTCCGACCTGAGGGGCTCATCTTCCAGCGCCATAACTTTTATATGCCTGTTGTCTTTGTCCATGGAGTTTTCTTGGCAAGGATACTGCCTTGCCGTGGCGAAGGGGCTTGAAGAACTCAGAGAAGCTATGAACTACGCCGAGCAGGGCACACAAGATGAACAGGTCATAGTGGAGAGTTTTGACCAAACGTGATCCACCTGGAGGAGGAACCGGCAAGCCACTCCAGTATCCTTGCCAAGAAAACTCCATGGACAAAGACAACTGTAAAATTAATGAATGTTAAAATGATGTTGGTATGCACCTAAGTGGACTTAGTAATAAGATCAGTAAGAGTATGTAAAACTGGTATGACAATTGGTTAAGGTATAAAGATGTAAATTTGATGAAAATCGAGCTAAATGTTTTGAAGAAAAAGGGGTGAGGATATGCTGAACTAATGACATGACTGGGAATACAAAAAAGGGAGGCGTGAGGAGGTCAAAGAAATAAGCTAATGAGAATTTTGGAAAAATGAGAAAATCGAGTTGGTTTTTAATTATTTTCTTTTGTGTTGTTATGCGTTTGAGTGTTTTATCGATGTATTTTTTGTAGTTTTCTGTTTTTGTATGTTTTCTTTTTTGTTATGACTATTTTCTGTTTTGTTTGTTAAAACTTTAATAAATATCTTTTTTAAAAAAAACAACAACTCCACGACAACCCAACGGCGGGGCACTTTGGACAGCACAAAACCATGTTGCTGGTCACCAGGCAGTTCTGGTGGCCAAGGGTGAGGGAAGATGTACGGGATTATGTAAGGGGGTAATATGCGACCGCTGCCAGAGGGCAAAGGGGGAGAGGGCTGCACCTGCAGGGTTACTGGAACCCTTACCCACGTCGGGAAGACCCTGGGGGGTGGTGTCCATTGATTTTATGACAGATTTGCACAAGTCAAGGGGTAAGACAGCAGTCATGGTAGTAGTCGATCTACTGACAAAAATGTGCCATTTCATAGCGTGCTCGCATGCGGTGACGGCAGAGGAAACAGCCAGGTTGTTTGTAGAGCACATCTTCAGGCTGCATGGGGCTCCCTCGAGGGTCATCTCAGATCGCGGGAAACAATTTACTTCCCGGTTCTGGAGGAAGCTCATGAGCTTGCTGCAGGTCGAGGTGGGCTTCTCGACGGCGAGACACCCGGAAACCAACGGGCAAGCAGAAAGAACGAACAGTATACTCCAGCAGTACCTACGTTGCTACGTCAGCGAGAGACAGAATGATTGGGTAGAGAAACTAGCGCTGGCAGAATTTGCGGACAATAACGCTGAACATGTGTCCACGGGAATGAGCCCGTTCATGGCCAATTATGGGTGTCACCCCAGGGCCTTCCCGGGGACGGGGGAGGAAGCATGGAGTGTACCTGCGGCAGAGCAGTTTGTGGAAGAAATGGAGGCCTTGCACCAGCAACTCAAGATGAACTTGGAGCGGGCCAAGGAGGTTTACAAGAGGCAGGCAGACAAGCACCGTCGGGAGGGGGAGGCCATACGGGTGGGAGACCGATTGTGGTTGTCCACCCAAGGGTTACCCTTTAAGGGAGGGTGCAAGAAGTTGCAGCCGAGGTGGCTGGGACCTTTTGAAGTAACACAGCAGGTGAACCCCGTGGCATTCAAGCTCAAGTTGCCTGACAGCATGAAGATACACCCGGTGTTCCATAGGTCCCGTACAGGGAGGGGCGGGAATTTCCGGGGTGGGAGGGTGGAGTCACCACCCACCCGCAGGTAGAGGAGAGAGAACACCACAACCAAGCCACGGAAATACTCGATTCTAGGTGGCGAGGGTGCCAGGTGGAGTATTTGATAGCTTGGGAGGGAGAACCCAGGTCAGAAAACACGTGGGTTCCCGCGGAAGCAATCAACGACGGGTATCTTGTGGAGAAGTTCCACAGCCTGTTCCCAGATAAACCAAAACCATTAGCGAGATTCTGGGAGGAAGAATTTGGAACCACAGACGGCGAAGAGGACTTTGTGGGTTTTCCTCCCTCCGAAGAGGAGGGAGGGGAGGCGTCAGAGGGGGAAGAATCAGACTGGGAGGCCCACCACGCGGAAAGAAATCGGAGCGGGTGGGAAGCGGGCTTTGAATCCTCAGAGGATGGAGACAGCTCCTTCCGGGGGTTCCCCGCATCGCTGGCCGAGGAAAGGGACGAAGTTGGATCAGAAGATCGGGCCGGGGGTGGAGGGGGTCCTGGGGGGGAGGTGGACGTCAGGGAACTGCCATCGGAGCTAGAGGAGGAGGCAAGGCTCCCGAGCGATGCTGGAGAGGGGCCCAGCAGGGGGAGAGGCAGCCCATCTGCTGGGGAAGGCAATCAGCGTAACACCAGGGATGAAGGGGGGCTGATGGGGGAATCGGCGAAGGGGCTCCAGGACTCCTCGCCGGAGACCAGCGGGGAGAGCACGGATCCTCTGCTGCCCACACCCACCCTGCGCAGAAGACTTTTGCGCAGGGAGAGTAGGAGGAGACTTGGCGTCAAAGAACTTCTGTGTTGGAAGAAGTTCAAGAAATGCCCACTGACCGATTCTGCTAGTGACTGAGCAGCCACGAAGCTAATGGCTGTCCAGACAAGAAAGGTTTAACCAGGCAACCAAGCCCAGAGTGGCAGTAACTTACGCACGAGCAACCCCTATAACCATTACACCCCCTAACTGTGTGGTGCCACTTTGGCATCCAAATCCAGAAACAGCTCTGAGGCTATGGACCTATCCAGGAGAGGCCAAACCTGTTTCTAGAATGGGTTGTTTTCTTCTTGTGATTTGGAAGTTGTACTGTTTGGAACTGCCTTTGCCTATTTAGCCCTTCGAGGAAAACCTCCCCTGCATAATCGAAGGAGCAGACAGACCAGGAGGACTTTGACTTGTGCCTGGAAATGGAATAAGAGCTAGTGGAGCTCCCAGTATGTGCATCCATCCAGACTTTTAATTATCAGGCCAAAGTCACCATGTTTTGCAGTAGAACTGTGGAATAGGGGGCCTTGAAACAAAATGCTGCAATTGCCACCAGGGATGCTTTTGTTATGGGCTGCTCCAGCCAGCCTGGAACAAGAAAAAGAAAAAGCAGTTTTCTTAAAGCAACAAAAACCCTTACCTTCTTGAAATCTTCACAAGCTTGGCTATATATGTAGCCTAAAAGGCTTCAGTTGAGGGCTGACTGCCAGTTCCAACCTGAAGTACTTTGAACATAATAGAAAGCTACTTTGTACCAGGTCATTACCTATTCTGACTGACACCAGTTCTCTAAGGTGGAGATTTTATCCTGGAAGTTTCTTTGTTTACAACATACAAACCATGTGCTCTACCAATAAACTGTGATTCCTCCACCTATTATTATGGTTGTTATTATTAATGTTATTTATATTTATCATTACAGTTCAGTTTTAAAAACCAGTCCAATCCAATATACTTTATTGAAGAGTTTGGATTTGATATCCCGCTTTATCACTACCCGAAGGAGTCTCAAAGCGGCTAACATTCTCCTTTCCCTTCCTCCCCCACAACAAACACTCTGTGAGGTGAGTGGGGCTGAGAGACTTCAGAGAAGTGTGACTAGCCCAAGGTCACCCAGCAGCTGCATGTGGAGGAGCGGAGACGTGAACCTGGTTCCCCAGATTACGAGTCTACCGCTCTTATCCACTACACCACACTGGCTCTCAGAGAAAAGAAAAAGTTAATATTAAAAAAATAGAAGAATATTTAAAAGAGAAAGGGGTGCAAAAGAAAGAAGTAGACTAAATGAGAAGATAGGACTGGAGGAGATTAGAAATGCAATAAAAGAATTTAAAAGTGGAAAGACACCTGGACCGGACGGACTTAGTGCAAGATTTTACAAAGAACTGAAGGACATCCTACTTGTTCCGTTAAAAGAAGTTATGAACAATACCAGAAACATGGTACAATACCAGAGAAATACCAGAAACATGGAAAGAAGCGTACATCACTTTGATACCGAAGCAAGACTCTGATTTAAATCAAGTTAAAAATTTCAGGCCGATCTCACTTTTGAATAATGATTATAAACTATTCGCTAATATATTAGCAAACAGGTTGAAAAAAGTATTGAAGGAGTTAATAAATAAGGACCAGGTGGGTTTTCTGCCAGGCAGACAAATGAAAGATAATATTAGAAATATAATTAATATTTTGGAATAGCTGAGTGTTAAGAATGACAAACAAGCGATGTTAATATTTGTGGATGCAGAGAAGGCCTTTGATAATATTTCTTGGGAATTTATGTTAAAAAAATTTGAAATGATGGAGGTGGGACAATTGTTCTTAAATGGTATTAAGGCTATATATATGGAGCAAAGAGCTAAATTAATAGTTAATGATGTGACGACGGAAAATATAAAGATAACTAAGGGAACAAGACAAGGATGTCCTCTATCACCATTGTTGTTTATCACGGTCCTGGAAGTGTTCTTAAAGGCAATTAGAAGTAATGATCAGATAAAAGGGGTAATGGTGGGCAGAAAAGAATATAAGGTTAAAGCCTTTGCGGATGACTTAGTATTAACTCTGGAAGACCCTATGAACACGGTAACAGAAGTATTGAAAGAAATTGACCAGTTTGGTCAGTTGGCAGGATTTATTTTGAATAAGAAAAAACTAAAGCAATTACTAAAAATATAGGCCAGGAGATAGTTAACAGATTACAGCAGCAAACTGAAATAGAAGTGGTTAAGAAAGTTAAATATTTAGGAGTTTGGTTAACCCCCAGGAGTATTGACTTGTTTCAGAATAATTATATCCCAACATGGAATAAGATTAAAAGGGATTTAAGAATGAAATTGTCATTTTGGGGAAGAATTGCAACGATAAAAATGAATGTGCTACCGAAGATATTATTCTTATTCCAAACAGTTCCAGTAATCAAGGGGGCAGTGATTTTTAAAAATTGGCAAAGAGAAATTTCAAGGTATATCTGGCAGGGTAAGAAGCCGAGGATAAAATTTAAGATATTGACAGACGCAAAAGAAAGAGGAGGCTTCACCCTGCCAGACTTGAAATTGTATTACGAAGCATCTTGCCTCTGTTGGATGAAAATAGAAGATACGGATGTGTTAGATCTTGAAGGTTTTGACAATAGATTCGGGTGGCACGTATATTTGTGGTATGACAAGAAACGGGTACATAAAGGATTTGAAAATCACATTATAAGAAGGTCTTTGATTGAAGTGTGGGAAAGATATAAAAACTTGCTGGAACAAAAAACTCCATATTGGTTGTCGCCGTTGGAGGCGATGAACATGAAGAAAGTCAGTATGACAGGGGGATGGGTGACATATGAGAAGTTAATATATAAAAATGAAGGAAAATGGAAAATGAGACCATTTGAAGAAGTTAAGGATTATGTGAATGACTGGCTGCATTTTTTCCAAATGATAAAGAATCAAAATTCCAGACAGAAATATTGAATAATGATTTTAAGATTTTAGCAAAAATGTATAGGATATTACTGGAATGGTGTACTAAGGATGAGGAGGTAAAATCAGTTATGATTGACTGGGCCAAAGATATAGGGTATAACATACAAATGGAGGACTGGAAAAGACTTTGGAAAGAAGGTTTAAGATTCACTGCATGCACAGTCATAAAAGAAAATGTTGTGAAAATGATGTACTGATGGTATGTAACACCTTTGAAGTTAGCAAAAATGTATAAGACAAGTAACAAATGCTGGAAATGTAAAGAAAAAGAAGGTACCCTTTTTCATATGTGGTGGGAATGTAAGAAGGTAAAATGCTTTTGGGAGATGTGTTATAATGAATTGAAGAAAATGTTGAAATATACATTTGTTAAGAAACCAGAAGCATTCTTACTAGGCATTACAGGTAATGAGATAAACAAGAAAGAAAAGAAGTTATTTTTATATGCAGTGACAGCAGCAAGAATATTGATGGCCCAGAAATGGAAACAGGAGGAGCTACCTACGATAGAAGAATGGAGAACTAAAAAGATCGACTATGCAGAATTGGAAGGAATGACAAAAAGGATCTGGAATCGAAGAGATCAAAGATTTACAGAAGATTGGGAAAAGTTTATTCAATATATGCAAAAACTGAGTGATAATCAAATTACGTTTGTAAGTTTTAAAGAAGCTCTGTGAGGGGAAATGGTTAAAACGGTAGAAATGTGTAAAAAGTAATAAGGGGAAGGAATTGCTGACAAATTGAGGGAAGTCAAAAAAGAGAAGTAAGATGTAATTAAGATGTATGGAGAGTATAAATTTGTTTTTGTATTTGAAAACCAATAAAAATATAATATGAAAAGAAAAGAAAAGACGGTGTTGTGTTATTTTGGTCTCATTACACACACTTTGCGATGTCTGGGTCAATGTGCATTAAAACCAAAGAACACGACTTGAAATAAGCGAAATCCAAGATTCTTCTTTCTATGTAGCTGGAACCCAAAACAACCTGTTTGGCTTTGTTTATTACACTTTGCTTTCCTAGGGTTAGGGTTAGGGTTAGGGTTCAGGTTCAGGTGAATGAACACCTGTCAGAGGCTCAGGAGCAGAAGAGCAGGGGAGAGAGCAGATAGAGAGCGGAGGAGAGGAATCAGAGGGGAGCGTAGGGGAATATGACAGTGGACCGAGAGATTCCATGAGCTTCTCCAGCGAATCAGAAGATTCCCAGGAGAGGGCGCCTATGGTAAGGGCGAGGCGAATCCCAGAGGGGACGATCCATAAACAAGGAACCAGAGGGGGGTCCCAAAGGAGCAGCGGAGGAGTAGGGCCAGTTCCCCCACCAGAGCACAGTGGGGGGGAAGAGTCACGTGAGTCAGGACCAGCTTCTCCTCCATCGGGGAGTGGGGAGACGGAGGGAAGGCCAGGTCCAGCTAGCCTCCCCGAAAGGGGGAGCAGTGACACAAGTGTAACGGTCAGAAGGAAAGTGGGAGGCTGCGCGCGCGCGCCAAGTTCAAATGTGGAGGAGCGCGGGACAGCAGAAAACCCGGATTGGGAGCCAGGTCCTAAAGCCCGAAAGAGGGGGGGGGAAGTGTCGGGAGAATCAGCGTCAGAAGAATCTCGGAGGGCAGAGACTCCGACTAGCAGAAGGACCCAGAGAAAGAAGGAACAGAGGAAGAGGTGGAGTAAAGCTAGAATCTTAAGCTGGTGTCAGGGGGGCGGAGATTCAGATGGGACTTCTACGGTCTGACGGATAGATGTAGCGTTGCGCGCTGCACGTCTGGAAATGAGACTGAACTTCAATAAAGACTTTTAAACTTGAGCAAGAAGCAGCGTTGGTCTTGTGTGAGCTGGGACCTTGGGCAGCGCTGACAACACCAAAAGAACAATCCAAGCTTATTCGTCCTCTTTCTATTGAGATGGAACCAAAACACCTATGCTTGATTTGTTCTGATAACAAACATGTCACTCTGCGATTTTTGGGTGAATGTGCATTCTAACCCCAAATACACCAATTTGACATGAGCCCAATCAGAGCTTTATCATCTTCTTTTTATGTAGATGGAACCCAAAACACCTTTTTGCTTTGGTTGGGGGTGATTCTGGTGCACACCCAAAAAACACCGTGCAAATTGAAATAAGCCCAATCAAAGCTTATTCGTCGTCTTTCTACGCATATGGAAGTGAAAAGACAGTGTTGTCTTATTTTGGTCTCATTACACACACTATGCGATGTCTGGGTCAATGTGATTAACACTAAAGAACACGACTTGAAATAAGCAAAATCCAAGATTCTTCTTTCTATGTAGCTGGAACCCAAAACAACCTTTTTGGGTTTGTTTATTACACTTCGCTTTGCAAGGGTTAGGGTTAGGGATCAGGTGAATGAACACCAAATGAACAATCCAAGCTTATTTGTCCTCTTTCTATTGAGATGGAATCAAAACACCTATGCTTGATTTGGCCTGATAACAAACATGTCACTGTGCGATTTTTGGGTGAATGTGCATTCTAACCCCAAAAACACCAATTTGACATGAGCCCAATCAGAGCTTTATCATCGTCTTTTTATGTAGATGGAACCAAAAACACCTTTTTGCTTTGGTTGGGGGTGATTCTGGTGCACACCCAAAAAACACAGTGCAAATTGAAATAAGCCCAATCAAAGCTTATTCGTCGTCTTTCTACGCATATGGAAGCGAAAAGACTGTGTTGTCTTTTGTTGGTCTCTTTATTTATTTATTTATTTAAAGATATTTATTAAAGTTTTTAAAAAGCAAAACAGAAAAGTCATAACAAAAAGAAAAACATACAAAAAAGCTTACAAAAAATACAACAACAAATAACTAAAACACATAACAACACAAAAAGAAAAGAAAATTAAAAGAAAGAAACAAAACACTTTTTCACATTTTTCAGAATTCTCATTAGCTTGTTTCTTTGACCTCCTCACACCTCCCTTTTTTGTATTCCCAATCACATCATTAGTTTGGCATATCCTTTCCTCCTTTTTTTAAAAAAACCATTTAACTCATCTTTAACAAAGTTACATCTTTGTACATTACCCAATTATCAAACCATTTTTACATATTCTTACCGATCTTATTACTAAGTCCACTTAAGTCCAATCCAACATCATCTTAACATTCATAAATTTTACAGTATTTCTGTAAGTAGTCTTTAAATTTCTTCCAATCTTCTTCCACCAACTCTTCTCCCTGGTCACGGATTCTGCCAGTCATTTCCGCCAACTCCATATAGTCCATCACTTTCATCTGCCATTCTTCCAGGGTGGGTAAATCTTGTGTCTTCCAATACTTTGCCACGAGTATTCTTGCTGCTGTTGTAGCATACATAAAGAAAGTTCTATCCTTCTTTAACACCTGTTGGCCAACTATGCCCAGAAGAAAGGCCTCTGGTTTCTTCAAGAAGGTATATTTAAATACCTTTTTCATTTCATTATATATCATTTCCCAGAAAGCCTTTATCCTTGGGCACGTCCACCAAAGGTGAAAGAATGTACCTTCAGACTCTTTACATTTCCAACATTTATTATCGGGCAAATGGTAGATTTTTGCAAGCTTGACTGGTGTCATGTACCATCTGTATATCATTTTCATAATATTCTCTCTTAAGGCATTACATGCCGTAAATTTCATACCAGTGGTCCACAACCATTCCCAGTCAGCAAACATAATGTTATGTCCAACATCTTGTGCCCATTTAATCATAGCAGATTTAACCGTTTCATCTTGGGTATTCCATTTCAACAGCAAGTTATACATTCTCGAAAGTATCTTTGTTTTTGGCTCTAACAGTTCTGTTTCCAATTTCGATTTCTCCACCTGGAAGCCGGTTTTTTTGTCCAAATATAAGCTTCCCTTATTTGTTAGTAATGAAGCCAGTCTCGCACTTTATCTTTTAATTTGTCAAAACTCTGCAATTTCAATTTATCTCCATCCTGTTCCAAAATTTCCCAATATTTTGGCCATTTGGCCTCCATATTGAGCTTTTTCTGAGCCTTTGCTTCCATTGGTGACAACCACTTTGGGGTTTTATTCTCAAGTAAGTCTTTGTATCCTTATCCAGACATTTAACAATGCTTTTCTGACAATATGATTCTTAAATGCTTTGTGAGCTTTAACCTTGTCATACCACAAATATGCATGCCACCCAAAAACATTATTAAAACCTTCCAAATCCAAAATGTCAGTGTTCTCAAGAAGCAGCCATTCTTTCAGCCAGCAGAATGCTGCTGATTCATAGTAAAGTTTCAAGTCTGGCAGGGCAAATCCGCCTATTTCCTTTGCATCAGTTAATATTTTAAATTTTATTCTGGGCTTCTTGCCCTGCCAGACAAATCTAGAGATATCTTTCTGCCACTTCTTGAAACAGTCCATTTTGTCCAAAATCTGTAATGATTGGAACAGGAACAACATTCTTGGCAATACATTCATCTTTATAGCAGCAATTCAGCCTAACAAGGAAAGCTTCAAATTTGACCATATTTCTAGATCTTTTTTCACTTCTGACCAACATTTCTCATAATTATCTTTAAATAAGTTCAAGTTTTTAGCCGTCATATTGACCCCCAAATATTTTACTTTCTTTACCAATGTTAACCCTGTCTCCTTCTGAAACCTTTCTTTCTCTATCGGTGTTAAGTTTTTCTCAAGGACTTTAGTTTTTAACTTGTTCAACTTAAATCCTGCCACGTGACCAAATTCTTGGATCAATTCTAAAGCTCTTTTAGCACTAGATTCTGGCTCCTGTACCGTCAATACCAAATCATCTGCATATGCCTTCAATTTATATTGTTTAGCTCCGACCTGCATTCCTTTGATCAAACCGTCCCTTCTAATCATGTTTAGCAAAACCTCCAGGACTGAAATAAACAGCAGTGGGGAAATTGGGCAGCCCTGTCGTGTCCCTTTCTCTATCTTAAATTCCTCTGTCACCACATTGTTGACAATTAACTTAGCTTTTTGTTCAGAATAAATTGCACCTATACCGTTTCCAAACCCGTGACCGACCCCCATCCCCTGAAGATTTTTCTTCATGAAACTCCAAGAAATGTTGTCAAAGGCCTTCTCCGCATCAACAAAAATTAATACTGCTTTGGTGTTAATGTTCACTTGCAACTTCTCCAAAATATTAATAATATTCCTTGTATTGTCAGACAAGTGTCTACCTGGGAGAAAGCCCGCTTGGTCTTTATGTATCTGTTCCACTAATACTTTTTTTTAACCTTTTAGCCAATATATCAGCAAAAATTTTGTAATCCACATTCAACAGGGATATGGGTCGGTAATTCTTAAGTTGTGTCTTTTCAGACTCACTTTTCGGTATAAGTGTAATATAAGCTTCCTTCCACGACTCGGGCGCTTTTTTCCCCTCCATAATTTCATTGCAAACCTCCTTCAATGGTTGAATTATCCAGTCCTTCAAAGTTCTGTAGTATTTTGCAGTTATTCCATCCGGTCCTGGAGACTTGCCCAATTGCATATTCTGTATGGCACCTTCCACCTCTTGTTCTGTAATCTTGTAGTTCAGCGTTAACTTATTTTCTTGAGAGATTTTCTGCAGTCCATTTGTTTTCAAAAATTGATCTATATCAGACTCTTTCTGTGGCCCTTGTGTGTATAGCTGTTTAAAATATCTCTGGAAGCATTTCCTAATGTCCACTGGATTCTGGATACTTTTCCCGTCTATCTCCAAATTAGTAATAGTATTGAGCTTTTGTCTTTTCTTCATTTGCCAAGCTAACAATTTTCCACATTTATTGGCCGACTCAAATGTCCTTTGTCTCATCTGTTTGATTTTCCATTCTATTTCCTGGTTCATCATTTTCGTATATTGCACTTGATATAACTTTATTTCTCTCAGAATCTCTTGTGATTTGGGTTTCACTCTCAATTTCTTTTCACCCTCCTTTATTTTATCTAAAATTTTGTCTTTTATCTCATTTTGGGATCTCTTCTTAATTGCATTCTGTTGAATTAGGAACCCCCTCATGACTGCTTTACTTGCGTCCCATACTACTCTTTTTTCAGTAGTAGTGTTCAAATTTATCTCAAAATAGTCTCTCAATGTTTTTGGGGCCTTTTTTATAACCTCTTGGTCTCTGAACAAGGTGTCATTCATCCTCCATCTGAAGGAACCGGTTGGTGTTAATTTCATCTCCATTCTCACAGCATTGTGGTCGGAGCAAGTTTTAGGGCAAATTTCCACTTTTCTAGTCTTAGGTGCCAGTCCTCTAGTTATCCAAATTTGGTCAATTCTTGTCCATGTCATTTTGGCCTCAGAGAAGAAGGTTCCCTCTCTACCCAAGGGGTTCTTCACTCTCCAGATATCAATCAAGTCCATATTGTCAGTCATTTCAAAAAAAGTTTTTGGTACTCTGCCATCATTTGTAACTACCTGTCTGTGTGACTTGTCCATGTTTGTGGATACCACCCCATTCATATCTCCCATCATAATAATGTTGTAATCCATATAGTCCAACAATGTCTCATGCAGCTTCTTAAAAAATTCAGATTTCCCCTCATTTGGTGCATAAACTCCTACTATTAAATATTTTTCTCCTTGTGTTTGGATTTCAATTGCCAAAATTCTTCCTTGTTCATCTTTAAAAATAAATTTCGGTGATAGGCTCTCTTTTGCATAAACTACCACTCCTCTCTTTTTAACTTTGTCCGATGAAATAAATTCTTGACCCAATCTTTTATTTATCAAAAGTTTCCTGTGTAGCCTAATCACATGCGTTTCCTGTAAACAAATCAAGTCCAATTGTTCCTTTTTCAGTATGTGAAAAACCCTCTTCCTTTTTTCCGGGGAGTTCAGACCATGAATGTTCCAACTTAAAAGTTGCAGAGAAATGATGTATTTATTTTATTTTCCTCCAACTGCTCCCAGCAGTTGTTCTTCGTCTGGCAGTGGTATCACTTTCTCTATCTTGCCCAATCCCAAAGGTGGTGGTAGTACTCCTGGCTCTTTTCCTTTCCCTTTTTGCAAATCCTCTTCGTGATCTTTCAAAAATTTCTCCTTATCTTCCACTGTTCTTGTTTTAACCTTTTCCCCTTTGAAGGTAAAAGATAGGCCTTGGGGAAATTCCCACCTGAATATAATTCCGCTTCCTCTCAACAGGGCCACCAAATCTCCGTAGTTGGCTCTCAATTCCAAAAGATATTTTGGGATGTCTTTAAAAATCTCAGTCCTTGCGTCTTCTATCTCAAGAGTCTTTTGGAAGTGCAAATTCAGTATTTTATCCCTCTCCTCTTTCGATTGGAGGGAGATCAAGCAGTCTCTCACCCTGTTCTTCCTCCCTCCTCTTCCAAGTCTAAAAGCACTCACTATCTTGAAGTCTGGCTTTTCTTCGTCTAGCTCCCAAAATTCTGTAAATTCCTGCGTAAGGAATTCGCTCAAACTTCCTTTCTCAAGTTCAGGTACTCCCCTGATCCTCAGATTAGTCTGTTTATCTCTTAATTCAATCATAGACAGCTGCGATTTGTGATCGTCGAGCCTTCTATGTATTGGTGATATCTCTCCCTTTACTTCCTCTGCTATTTCCTTCGCCTCTTGAGCTGTCTTACGATTTAATGCAGCTTCCTGCAGCAATTTTTCAATAGAATTTGCATTTTTCTCAATGGAATCTGTATTTGAGTTTACCTTCTGCCCCAAGTTGTTGATGCTTAAGGTGTTTTGGTCAAGTTGCTTACTTACTTTTTCCAAAGATCCAAAAAAATTTTCTAGTGCCGAGGCAATTGAGCCTTCTTCCGAAGTCATTCCTTTAAATCCTTGTTGACCTAAGTCTTCCTCTGATGGACCAGAGGGACCAGATGCCGAAGCTCTTTGCTGTTGCTGCAGCTGCAGTTTGGCTTTAGTCGATCTTGTTGCTCTTTCTGGCGGCTGACTTGCCATAACACCTTATCTGAGGTTCGAGGTCAGTCTCACAATCCAAACTTGTTTAGCAATGGAAGTTTTCCCAGCCTGTTGAGAGTGGAAAGTCCCCAGTAGCCAATTGTAACAGTCTCGTAAATCCTCTAGGGGGACACAGTAACCATTAACATTTGTAACTAAAAAGTTCAATTTTTAAACTTCTGTAAATTTCCCCTTGGCTAAATAGCCACAATATCAACCAGAGAAACCTTCAAAATCTAGGTATCTTTCTTGCAGAGTTAGCTTTCTGTCAATTTGTAACAAAGTCCATAAAAAGTGTGCAACACTGTAACAGTCCCATTAGCCTGGCAATCAGATTCCAGGGATTAAGTGGTGGTCTTATTCTTTTAACACTCTTTAAAGTAACAAAAAAGTCTCATAGAATCTTCCCTCCCTCTTCTGTACCTCTAGGGGGGGAGTTCTTGTGCAGATGTCAGATTTAAAGTCTTTTAAAAACTTTTTAAAACAAAGGCTTAGCAGACACAGTCTATGCCTTTGATCTTCTACAAAAGCGGAAGGCGGACTTCCTGTTTTGCGCCTTGCCGCTTCGGTCCAAATTCTTCTTGATGTTTTCTTTATATCCCAATCTTTATATATAACCTACTCACGGGTTGTTGTTTCGTAGCCAAATTTTCTCAGTAAAAAGGTCGGCGCTCTCCAGTAACAGCTGCGCGGCTTCGCTCAACAGAAGTAGCGGTTGACTCACAGCACCGCGCCAAACACCCCGCTGCGAATCCGGAGCCCGTTGCCAAGCTCCTTTACCATTCGGGGGGGCGCTGAAGGTGCCCGCCAAGTCCCAGGACCACAGGCTTCTCCTGCCTGTGGGTTTTAGAAGGGTCCCCGCTTCGCCGCAGCGGCAAGACCCGATTTCTGCCAAGCTGGTCCCTCAGAGTCAGAGGGAACCCGCCATTACTGATGGCGCCACCTCCGGAAGTTTTTTTTTTTTTTGTCTCTTTAAACACATTTGAAATTTCTACGCATATGGAAGCGAAAAGACGGTGTTGTCTTATTTTGGTCTCATTACACACATGTCAGAGGCTCAGGAGCAGAAGCACAGGGGAGAGAGCAAATAGAGAGCGGAGGAGAGGAATCCGAGGGGAGCGTAGGGGAATATGACAGTGGACCGAGAGATTCCATGAGCTTCTCCAGCGAATCAGAAGATTCCCAGAAGGGGGCGCCTATGGTAAGGGCAAGGGGGGTCCCAGGGGGGACGCACCAGAAGCAAGGAGCCAGCGGGGACTCCCAAGTGAGCAGCGGAGGATCAGGACCAGCTCCCCCAACAGAGCGCAGTGGGGGGGAAGAGTCACATGAGTCAGGACCAGCCTCTCCTCCAGTGGGGAGAGAAAATGAGTCAGGGATAACCACGCCCCCATCGGAAAGTGGGGAAACGGAGGGAAGGTCAGGTCCAGCTAGCCTCCCCGAAGGAGGGAGCAGTGACACAAGTGTAACGGTCAGAAGGAAAGTGGGAGGCTGGGCACGCGCGCCAAGTTCAAATGTGCAGGAGCGCGGGACAGCAGAAAACCCGGATTGGGAGCCAGGTCCTAAAGCCCGAAGGAGGGAGGGGGAAGAGTCAGGGGACTCAGCGTCAGAGGAGTCTAGGAAGGGTGAGACCCCGACTAGCAGGCGGACCCAGAGAAGGAAGGAACAGAGGAAGAGGTGGAGTAAGGCTAGAATCTTAAACTGGTGTCAGGGGGGAGGAGATTCAGATGGAGCTTCGGCGGTCTAAGGTTAAAGACGTAGCGTTGCACGCTGCGCGTCTGGAAGTGAAACTGAACTTCAATAAAGGCTTTTATACTAAAGAAGGAAGCAGCGTTGGTCTTGTGTGAGCTGGGACCTTGGGCAGCGCTGACAACACACTTTGCGATTTCTGGGTCAATGTGCATTAACACCAAAGACCCCGACCTGAAATAAGCGAAAAACAAGATTCTTCTTTCTATATAGTTGGAACCCAAAAGAACCTGTTTGGCTTTGTTTATTACACTTTGCTTTCCTAGGGTTAGGGTTCGGGTTCGGGTTCGGGTTCGGGTGAATGAACACCGAAAGAACAATCCAAGCTTATTGGTCCTCTTTCAATTGAGATGGAACCAAAACACCTATGCTTGATTTGGCCTGATAACAAACATGTCACTTTGCGATTTTTGGGTGAATGTGCATTCCAACCCCAAAAACATCAATTTGAAATGAGCCCAATGAGAGCTTTATCATCGTCTTTTTATGTAGACGGAACCCAAAACACCTTTTTGCTTTGGTTGTGGGTGATTCTGGTGCACAACCAAAAAACACCATTCGAATTGAAAGAAGCCCAATCAAAGCTTATTCGTCGTCTTTCTTTGCATATGGAAGCGAAAAGACGGTGTTGTCTTTTTTTGGTCTCATTACACACATTTGCAATTTCTGGGTCAATGTGCATTTACACCAAAGAACCCGACTTGGAATAAGCGGAAAAAAAGATTCTACTTTCTATGTAGCTGGAACCCTAAACACCCTGTTTGGCTTTGTTTACTACACTTCACTTTGCTAGGGTTAGGGTTAGGGTTAGGGTTAGGGTTAGGGTTAGGGTTGGGGTTAGGGTTAGGGTTAGGGTTAGGGTTAGGGTTAGGGTTAGGGTTAGGGTTAGGGTTAGGGTTACGGTTACGGTTACGGTTACGGTTACGGTTACGGTTCGGGTGAATGAACACTGAAAGAACATTCCTAGATTATTCATCCTCTTTCTATTGAGATGAAACCAAAACACCTATGCTTGATTTGGCCTGATAAGAAACATGTCACTCTGCGATTTTTAGGTGAATGTGCATTCTACAACCAAAAACACCAATTTGAAATAAACCCAATCAGAGCTTTATCATCTTCTTTTTCTGTAGATGGAACCCAAAACACCTTTTTGTTTTATTTGGGGGTGATTCTGGTGCACACCCAAAAAACACCGTGCAAATTGAAATAAGCCCAATCAAAGCTTATTCGTCGTCTTTCTACGCATATGGAAGCGAAAAGACGGTGTTGTCTTATTTTGGTCTCATTACACACATTTGCAATTTCTGGGTCAATGTGCATTAACACCAAAGAACCCGACTTGGAATAAGCGAAAAACAAGATTCTTCTTTCTATGTAGCTGGAACCCAAAACAACCTGTTTGGCTTTGTTTACTACACTTCGCATTGCTAGGGTTAGTGTTAGGGTTAGGGTTAGGTTTAGTGTTACGGTTACGGTTCGGGTGAATGAACAGTGAAAAAACATTCCTAGCTTATTCATCCTCTTTCTATTGAGATGAAACCAAAACACCCTAGCATTGCTAGGGTTAGGGTTAGGGTTAGGGTTAGGGTTAGGGTTAGGGTTAGGGTTAGGGTTAGGGTTAGGGTTACGGTTACGGTTACGGTTCGGGTGAATGAACACTGAAAGAACATTCCTAGATTATTCATCCTCTTTCTATTGAGATGAAACCAAAACACCTATGCTTGATTTGGCCTAATAAGAAACATGTCACTCTGCGATTTTTAGGTGAATGTGCATTCTACAACCAAAAACACCAATTTGAAATAAACCCAATCAGAGCTTTATCATCTTCTTTTTATGTAGATGGAACCCAAGACACCTTTTTGTTTTATTTGGGGGTGATTCTGGTGCACACCCAAAAAACACCATGCAAATTGAAATAAGCCCAATCAAAGCTTATTCGTTGTCTTTCTACGCATATGGAAGCAAAAAGACGGTGTTGTCTTATTTTGGTCTCATTACACACACTTTGCGATTTCTGGGTCCATGTGCATGAACACCAAAGAACCCAATATGAAATAAGTGAAATCCAATATTCTTCTTTCTATGTAGCTGGAACCCAAAACAACCTGTTTGGCTTTGTTTAGTACACTTCGATTTGCAAGTGTTAGGGTTAGGGTTAAGTTTAGGGTTAGGGATAGGGATAGGGTTAGGGTTAAGTTTAGGGTTAGGGATAGCGTTCGGGTTCGGGGTCGGGTTCAGGTGAATGAACACCGAATGAACAATTCAAGCTTATTCATCCTCTTTCTATTGAGATGGAACCAAAACACCTATGCTTGATTTGGTCTGATAACAAACATGTCACTCTGCGATTTTTGGGTGAATGAGCATTCTAACCCTAAAATCACCAAATCAAAATAAGCCCAATCAGAGCTTTATCATCTTCTTTTTCTGTAGATGGAACCCAAAACACCTTTTTGTTTTATTTGGGGGTGATTCTGGTGCACACCCAAAAAACACCGTGCAAATTGAAATAAGCCCAATCAAAGCTTATTCGTCGTCTTTCTACGCATATGGAAGCGAAAAGACGGTGTTGTCTTATTTTGGTCTCATTACACACATTTGCAATTTCTGGGTCAATGTGCATTAACACCAAAGAACCCGACTTGGAATAAGCGAAAAACAAGATTCTTCTTTCTATGTAGCTGGAACCCAAAACAACCTGTTTGGCTTTGTTTACTACACTTCGCATTGCTAGGGTTAGGGTTAGGGTTAGGGTTAGGGTTAGGGTTAGGGTTAGGTTTAGGGTTACGGTTACGGTTACGGTTCGGGTGAATGAACAGTAAAAGAACATTCCTAGCTTATTCATCCTCTTTCTATTGAAATGAAACCAAAACACCCTAGCATTGCTAGGGTTAGGGTTAGGGTTAGGGTTAGGGTTAGGGTTGGGGTTGGGGTTAGGGTTAGGGTTAGGGTTAGGGTTAGGGTTAGGGTTAGGGTTCGGGTGAATGAACACTGAAAGAACAATTCAAGCTTATTCATCCTCTTTCTATTGAGATGGAACCAAAACACTTATGCTTGATTTGGTCTGATAACAAACATGTCACTCTGCGATTTTTGGGTGAATGAGCCTCAGCTTCCCAATCTTTCCTTCCAGTGAGCACTCAGGGCTGATTTCCTTCAGAATGGACGAATTGAAATAAGCCCAATCAAAGCATCTTCGTCGTCTTTCTATGCATATTTAAGCGAAAAGACGGTGTTGTGTTATTTTGGTCTCATTACACACACATTGCGATGTCTGGGTCAATGTGCATTAACATCAAAGAACCCGACTTGAAATAAGAAAAATCCAAGATTCGTCTTTCTATGTAGCTGAAACCCAAAACAACCTGTTTCGCTTTGTTTATTACACTTCGCTTTGCTAGTGATAGGGTTCGGGTTCGGGTGAATGAACACCGAAAGAACAATCCAAGCTTATTCATCCTCTTTCTATTGAGATGGAACCAAAACACCTATGCTTGATTTGTTCTGATAACAAACATGTCACTCTGCGATTTTTGGGTGAATGTGCATTCTAACCCCAAAAACACCAATTTGAAATAAGCCCAATCAGAGCTTTATCATCTTCTTTTTATGTAGATGGAACCCAAAACACCTTTTTGCTTTGGTTGGGGGTGATTCTGGTGCACACCCAAAAAATATCGTGCATATTGATATAAGATCAATCAAAGCTTCTTTGTGCTCTTTCTACACATATGGAAGTGAAAAGACGGTGTTGTGTTATTTTGGTCTCATTACACACTGTCAGAGGCTCAGGAGCAGAAGAGCAGGGGAGAGAGCAAATAGAGAGCAGAGGAGATTCAGATGGGACTTCTACGGTCTGATGGATAGATGTAGCGTTGCGCGCTGCGCGTCTGGAAATGAGACTGAACTTCAATAAAGACTTTTAAACTTGAGTAAGAAGCAGCGTTGGTCTTGTGTGAGCTGGGACCTTGGGCAGCGCTGACACACACACTTTGCGATGTCTGGGTCTATGTGCATTGACACCAAAGAACCCGACTTGAAATAAGCGAAATCCAAGATTCTTCTTTCTATGTAGCTGAAACCCAAAACAACCTGTTTGGCTTTGTTTATTACACTTCGCTTTGCAAGTGTCAGGGTTAGGGTTAGGGTTCGGGTGAATGAACACCGAATGAACAATTCAAGCTTATTCATCCTCTTTCTATTGAGATGGAACCAAAACACCTATGCTTGATTTGGTCTGATAACAAACATGTCACTATGCGATTTTTGGGTGAATGAGCATTCTAACCCTAAAATCACCAAATTGAAATAAGCCCAATCAGAGCTGTATCATCTTCTTTTTATGTAGATGGAACCCAAAACACATTTTTCCTTTGGATGGGGGTGATTCTGTTGCTCACCCAAAAAACACCATGCGAATTGAAATAAGCCCAATCAAAGCTTATTCGTCGTCTTTCTACGCATATGGAAGCGAAAAGACGGTGTGTTATTTTGGTCTCATTACACAAATTTGCGATTTCTGGGTCAATGTGCGTTAACACCAAAGAAGCCGAATTGAAATAAGCGAAAAACAAGATTCTTCTTTCTATGTAGCTGGAACCCAAAACAAACTGTTTGGCTTTGTTTATTACACTTCGCTTTGCTAGTGATAGGGTTCGGGTTCGGGTGAATGAACACCGAAAGAACAATCCAAGCTTATTCATCCTCTTTCTATTGAGATGGAAACAAAACACCTATGCTTGATTTGTTCTGATAACAAACATGTCACTCTGCGATTTTTGGGTGAATGTGCATTCTAACCCCACAAACACCAATTTGAAATAAGCTCAATCAGAGCTTTATCATCTTCTTTTTATGTAGATGGAAACCAAAACACCTTTTTGCTTTGGTTGGGGGTGATTCTGGTGCACAGCCAAAAAACATCGTGCGAATTGAAATAAGCCCAATCAAAGCTTCTTTGTCGTCTTTCTACGCATATGGAAGTGAAAAGACGGTGTTGTGTTATTTTGGTCTCATTACACACATTTTGCGATGTCTGGGTCAATGTGCATTAACACCAAAGAACCCGACTTGAAATAAGCGAAATCCAAGATTCTTCTTTCTATGTAGCTGAAACCCAAAACAACCTGTTTGGCTTTGTTTATTACACTTCGCATTGCAAGTGTTAGGGTTAGGGTTAGGGTTAGGGTTAGGGTTAGGGTTACGGTTCGGGTGAATGAACACTAAAAGAGCATTCCCAGCTTATTCATCCTCTTTCTATTGAGATGAAACCAAAGCACCTATGCTTGTTTTTTCCTGATAAGAAACATGTCACTCTGCGATTTTTAGGTGAATGTGCATTCTAACCCCAAAAACACCAATTTGAAATAAGCCCAATCAGAGCTTTATCATCTTCTTTTTATTTGGATGGAACCCAAAACACCTTTTTGCTTTGGTTAGGGGTGATTCTGGTGCACACCCAAAAAACATCGTGCGAATTGATATAAGATCAATCAAAGCTTCTTTGCGGTCTTTCTACACATATGGAAGTGAAAAGACGGTTGTCAGGGGCTCAGGAGCAGAAGCACAGGGGAGAGAGGAAATGGAGAGCGAAGGGGAAGAATCTGAGGGCAGCGTAGGGGAGTATGACAGTGACCCGAGAGATTCCATGAGCTTCTCCAGCGAATCAGAAGATTCCCAGAAGGGGGCGCCGATGGTCAGGGCAAGGGGAGTCCCAGGGGGGACGCACCAGAAACAAGGGGCCAGCGGGGACTCCCAAAGCAGCAGCGGGAGATCAGGACCAGCTTCCCCACCAGAGCGTAGTGGGGGGGAAGAGTCCCATGTGTCAGGACCAGCGTCTCCTCCAGCGGGGAGAGAAGATGAGTAAAGGGCTGACCACGCCTCTATCGGAGAGTGGTGGAACGGAGGGGAGGTCAGTTCCAGCTAGCCTCCCCGAAGGGGGAAGCAGTGACAGGAGCAGTGTAAGGTCAGGAGGAAGGTTGCCGGATGGGCGCGCGCGCCAAGTTCGAATGTACAGGCGCGCGGGACAGCAGAAAACCCGGATTGGGAACCAGGTCCTAAAGCCCGCTGGAGGCAGGGGGAAGACTCGGGGGACTCAGCGTCAGAAGAGTCTAGGAAGGGCGAGACCCCGACGGACAGGTGGAACCAGAGGAGGAAAGAGCAAAGGAAGAGGTGGAGCAAGGCTAGAGTCTTAAACTGGTGTCTGGGGGGAGGAGATTCAGATGGAGCTTCAGCGGTCTAGAGTTTGAGACGTAGAGCTGCACGCTGCGGCTGTGAAAGCGAAACTGAACTTCAATAAAGGCTTTCGTACATAACAACGAACCGGCGTTGGTCCTTTGTGAGCTGGGACCTCGGGCAGCTCTGACAGTAAGCTCCGTCTCACATTATAGAATTGAACCCTCGCAGCGTGAGTTGGCGCAGCGAGGGGCAAAACTTGGTGTTTTGCGAGCTCACGAAGATAGGCAAAGATGACTACAGAGGAGAAGGTGACAGAACTGCAAGAAGCAGTCACGACGCTTTACGCAGAAGTAGCAGCATCCAGAAAGAGAGAAGAAGAAGCAGTAGCGCTCTGCGGGATCTGCAAACCAGGTGGGAACGTTTGGGCAAGGAGGGGCTGCCAGGACCCAAGCCGGAGGGAGTTGGCCTCAGGAAGAGGGGGGGCAGCATAGTAGCCCACTTCGACGGGAACCTGCAGCAGTATCCGAACTTCAGAGCCGACATAGTTTTCGCGCTCAATTTGCTTCGGAAAGACTTTAGAGATGAGGAGGAGAAAGTAGGCTTCATAATAACTCATCTACATGGGGAAGCTAAATCGTGGCTGCGCAATTTATGGCGTGAAAATGATCCCACCCTCCATGATTCAAACGCATTTATCAAGGCTATGGACGATTGTTTTAAATCAACGGTAGATGTGGATGTGGCCAGGAGGGAAATGCATGGGCTGAAGCAGGGCAAAGCCACGGTGAGACAATATCACTCCCGCTTTTTTGCGTTAGTAAATGTGCTGGGCTGGGAGAAGGACTCCGCTGCCGTAAGGGATCTGTTCTGGGAGGGACTAAATGGGGCCATGAAAGATGAGCTGGCGAGGGGAGAGAGACCTAAAAGCACCACAGAAGTCGTCCAGAGAGCGCTGGCGATAGGGGTGCGCCTGGAAGACCGCCCTTGGACCAGGGATGAGGGACGTACGGCACGCACACCAGCCAGAACAACTCCCTTCCTACCCAGAGAGACAGGGCGCACGCAATCCACGCCTCCGCTGGGGGGGGGGAGAAGAGCCGATGGAGATAGGTGGTGCCAGGGCTCAGACAGCGAGCAGAGCCCAAACACCAGGAGCAGTCAAGGCGAAGGCTCCTAGAGGGAGCAGGAAGTGTTATATCTGCGACAGTGCACAGCACATGGCCAAAGAGTGTCCCCAGAGGATCCAGAAGCACACTGCAGCCTCAGCAACAGTAAGGGGAGCAGTTCAGCAGGGGGAACAGCTACAGGGAAACGACGAAGCCTGGTTGGAGGCAGAGGCACTGGGGCCCAGCCAGGCGAGTCAGTGAAGCAGTCCCCAGAGATTTTACAGCCCACAGACCCCCTCCCACCCAAACCAGTGGTGCAACTCACCGCATCTCTCCAGCTGCCCGATGGGCTCACCCTGGAAGTCCCTATTACCATTGACTCTGGTAGTAATGCAGACTTTGTAGGAGTGGACTTCATCAGGCAACATCGCATAGCACTCCTACCAGCCACAATTCCCCTAAACGTCGTCATGGTCGATGGCAGGAAGATACTGGGAGGAGAGGTGGTACAGCAAACACCGCCTATGGTAATGCAAATTGGAAATCACCGCGAGGTCATCAGTTTCAATGTCACCCACCTGTCGGACACGCCCATAGTGTTGGGCATGAGTTGGCTGGATAGGCACAGCCCGGCATTAGCATGGTACCAACGGCAATTGACCTTCTGCTCCTCCTACTGCGCAGAACACTGCGTCCGGACCAGCCAGGAAGAAGAGGGGCAAGGGGATGAACCGCAGCTACACCTAGGCATGGTGCAAGCGGTACCCAACAAGTACAAGGCGTTTTTGGAGGTCTTCTGCGAGAAGGAAGCGGACAAGCTGCCTCCCCACAGGCCCTACGACTGCAAGATTGACTTCCTGCCGGGGGCGACGCTGCCGACTGGAAAACTGTATTCCATGTCTGAAGACGAACTGCAAGAACTCAGGGAGTTCATAGATCACAACTTGAAGCGGGGATTCATCCAAGAATCCAAAGCAGTGGGGGGCAGTCCCGTGTTTTTCGTGAAGAAGAAAGACACGCCCGAACGGAGGCTGGTAGTTGATTACAGAATCATCAATTCCAGGACAAAGCCCACAGCATTCCCCATGCCCAAGATCGACGACCTGCTCGCGACGGTGAGGAAGGGACGAATCTTCACCAAGTTGGATCTACGAGGGGTGTACTTATACGCATGCGGGAGGGCGATGAGTGGAAGACCGCCATGTTTACGCCTTTAGGCACCTATGAATATCGAGTTATGCCGTTTGGTCTGCAAAATGGCTCCCATTGTTTCCAAGCCTTCATGCACCACGTGTTAGCGGGACTCCTCTACAAGAAGTGCGTCTGCTTCCTAGACGACATCCTGATCTTCTCGGAATTGCAGGAGGCTCACGAGGGGGGACGTCAAGGAGGTCCTGCAGAGACTACGGAAGCACAGACTTTACGCCAAACTGGAGAAGTGCCAGTTCGACATGACGGAGGTGGATTTCCTGGGCTACAAGCTGTCCGACAAGGGACTCGCCATGGACAGCGCCAAGGTCCGCTCGGTGTTGGATTGGAAAAGCCCGCGCAATTGGAAGGAGGTCCAGAAGTTCGTTGGCTTCGCCAACTTTTATCGCAAGTTCATCAAGGGATTCGCGATGGAGACGATGGCCATCACGGACACCCTCAGCTCCAAGAAGAAGAAGTTCACCTGGACGGACCAGGCGGAGCAGTCCTTTCGGAGACTCAAGCGTCTCTTCGCGTCCGAAGAACAGCTGCTACACGTAAACCCCAGCAAACCAATGAGGGTTGAAACGGACGCCTCGGACAGAGCGGTGGGGGCGGTCCTGTTGCAGCAAGATCCGCAAGGGGACTGCAGACCGTGCACATTCTACTCCAGGAAACTCAGCAAGTCGGAACATAACTACACCATCTGGGACAGGGAGTTGCTGGCCATTCATGCAGCCTTCAAGGCGTGGCGGCACTTCCTCATCGGAGCCAGACACACAGTGCAGGTCCGCACGGACCATAAACACCTGGAGTACTGGCGCACGGAGCGGTTCCTGAACCAGAGACACATCCGCTGGGCTTCCTGGATAGCGTATCCGCCATGACGTTCTTTGCGGATTTCGATTTCCGGATAGAATACATCCCGGGAGACAACAACGTCATGGCGGATGCGCAATCCAGGAAGCCGCAGTATCTCGAGGAAGCGGCACCGGTGGCGGCCAAACACATTTTCACACCGAAAGCGTGGGCGTGCGCTTCAGCCGCAGTGGACCTGGACGCAGTGCGTAGCGCGCTGCAGACGGATTCGTTCGCACAATCCAAGATGGAGGAGGTGCGAAGAGGCACAGCGAAGGACGACGAGTTCCAGATACGCGACGGACTGCTCATCCACAAAGGGGCTCTCTACAAACCGGGAGACGACCTCCGCACGAAAGTCCTGCAGCAGTTACACGACGCGCCCAGCGCTGGGCACTTCGGCAACGACAAGACGGCGGAATTAGTAACCAGAGACTTTTGGTGGCCCAAGGTGAGGGGAGAAGTCGCGGATTACGTCTCTAGGTGTGACACATGCCAAAGGGCCAAACTAGTACACAGGAAGCCGGCGGGACTGCTGGAACCGCTACAGACATCGCTCGAGCCGTGGGAGAAAGTGGCCCTGGACTTTGTTACAGATCTGCCCAGCTCGCGAGGCAAAACAGCGGTACTCGTGGTCGTAGACCTGTTCACCAAGATGGCGCACTTCATTCCTTGCGCGAAGGTGGCCACAGCGGAACAGACCGCCAAGCTGTTCATAGACCACGTGTTCAAAGTTCACGGCTTGCCGCGGTCCATCCTGTCCGACCGGGGCCGCCAATTCATCTCGAGCTTCTGGCAGAAGCTGCTGGGCATCCTGAACGTCAAGATCAACTTAGCGTCGGCACGACACCCGCAGACCAACGGACAAGCGGAGAGGGTCAATGCCATCATGCAGCAGTACCTGCGATGCTACGCGAATCAACAGCCCTCAACCTGGGTGGACTACCTACCGCTGGCCGAGTTTGCGTACAACAACACGAAGCACGGGTCTACAGGGGTGACACCGTTCTTCGCCAACAATGGGCGGCATCCCAGAACCTTCCCGGGGTTAGAGACGAAGGGGGAGGGGGAGTCACGGGGAGCAGAGCACTTAGCAGCAGAGTTACAGGAGGTCCACGAGCAACTCCGAAGGCACTTGGAACTCGCGAAACACGCCTACAAAATGCAGGCAGACAGGCACAGGAGAGTCGGGGAAGACATCCAGGTGGGGGACTGGGTCTGGTTAGCAGCCCAGGCAGTGCCGGCCAGAACGTTAGCTAAGAAGAAGCTCAGACACAAGCAGCTGGGGCCTTACCAAGTCGCGGCACAAATCAATCCAGTGGCCTTCTGGTTGACACTCCCGGAGGGCTCCAGAATGCACCCGGTCTTTCATAGGTCAGTGCTCACACCCTACAAGGAACCCCACAGGTTTCAGGCGCCAGGTAACGCACCAGACCCACTCAGCATATCGCCAACAGGGGAGGGGTCACCGAGGGCGGCGCCAATCAACGAGGTCACAGAGATTTTAGACCCGAGATGGGGGGAAGGGGGAGTTGAATATCTCCTCGCCAGTGAAGGTACCCCGGCCAGCGCCAACAGGTGGGTACCGTACTATGCCGTGGAGGAGCACTACCTCAAAGACGAGTTCCATGCACTCTTCACACACAGACCTATGCCGGCGGAGTATTTCGACGACTGGCTTTTCACACCCACACTTTCAGCCAGTACGTTCCAGGGGTTCTCATCAGCTGAGGAAACGGCGCCAGAAACAAGCTCCCCGGAGGGATCACTCTCGGGGTTTGTCACAGACTGCTCTTATTGGTGGGACAATCAACCGGAGGTGGGGTGGAGCAGGGAACTGCTGAGGGGGCCCTTACACGCAGCATCACCCGAGGTAACAGGGGGAGGGAAGGACATGGACGTGTTGGGGGAGGATCCTGGGTTCGAGCACAACTGCAGAGAAATGGAAGCAGAGGAGATCGACGTCGACGAGCCCATTGCAGGCTGGCCGGACCCCGCTGGCCGGCTGCACACCAGGGGGAAAGGATGGTATCCCGCACTCACCCCCACAGCACTGGAGCACCCGGAACCCGCACCCGAAGAGGGGGAGGGGGGAAGGGGGGGCTTCGAGGGGGGGATGGACGTCAGGGGCTCAGGAGCAGAAGCACAGGGGAGAGAGGAAATGGAGAGCGAAGGGGAAGAATCTGAGGGCAGCGTAGGGGAGTATGACAGTGACCCGAGAGATTCCATGAGCTTCTCCAGCGAATCAGAAGATTCCCAGAAGGGGGCGCCGATGGTCAGGACAAGGGGAGTCCCAGGGGGGACGCACCAGAAACAAGGTGCCAGCAGGGACTCCCAAAGCAGCAGCGGGAGATCAGGACCAGCTTCCCCACCAGAGCGTAGTGGGGGGGAAGAGTCCCATGTGTCAGGACCAGCGTCTCCTCCAGCGGGGAGAGAAGATGAGTAAAGGGCTGACCACGCCTCTATCGGAGAGTGGTGGAACGGAGGGGAGGTCAGTTCCAGCTAGCCTCCCCGAAGGGGGAAGCAGTGACAGGAGCAGTGTAAGGTCAGGAGGAAGGTTGCCGGATGGGCGCGCGCGCCAAGTTCGAATGTACAGGCGTGCGGGACAGCAGAAAACCCGGATTGGGAACCAGGTCCTAAAGCCCGCCGGAGGGAGGGGGAAGACTCGGGGGACTCAGCGTCAGAAGAGTCTAGGAAGGGCGAGACCCCGACGGACAGGCGGAACCAGAGGAGGAAAGACCAAAGGAAGAGGTGGAGCAAGGCTAGAGTCTTAAACTGGTGTCTGGGGGGGGGGAGATTCAGACGGAGCTTCAGCGGTCTAGAGTTTGAGACGTAGAGCTGCACGCTGCAGCTGTGAAAGCGAAACTGAACTTCAATAAAGGCTTTCGTACATAACAACGAACCGGCGTTTGTCCTTTGTGAGCTGGGACCTCGGGCAGCTCTGACAACGGTGTTGTGTTATTTTGGTCTCATTACACACACTTTGCGATGTCTGGGTCTATGTGCATTGACACCTGTCAGAGGCTCAGGAGCAGAAGAGCAGGGGAGAGAGCAAATAGAGAGCGGAGGAGAGGAATCAGAGGGGAGCGTAGGGGAATATGACAGTGGACCGAGAGATTCCATGAGCTTCTCCAGCGAATCAGAAGATTCCCAGGAGGGGGCGCCTATGGTAAGGGCGAGGCGAGTCCCAGGGGGGACGATCCATAAACAAGGAACCAGAGGGGAGTCCCAAAGGAGTAGCGGAGGATCAGGACCAGTTCCCCCACCAGAGCACAGTGGGGGGGAAGAGTCACATGAGTCAGGACCAGCTTCTCCTCCATCGGGGAGTGGGGAAACGGAGGGAAGGCCAGGTCCAGCTAGCCTCCCCGAAAGAGGGAGCAGTGACACAAGTGTAACGGTCAGAAGGAAAGTGGGAGGCTGCACGCGCGCGCCAAGTTCAAATGTGGAGGAGCGCGGGACAGCAGAAAACCTGGATTGGGAGCCAGGTCCTAAAGCCCGAAAGAGGGGGGGAGAAGAGTCGGCGGACTCAGCGTCAGAAGAATCTAGGAGGGCTGAGACTCCGACTAGCAGGAGGACCCAGAGAAAGAAGGAACAGAGGAAGAGGTGGAGTAAGGCTAGAATCTTAAGCTGGTGTCAGGGGGGAGGAGATTCAGATGGGACTTCTACGGTCTAAGGCATAGACGTAGCATTGCGCGCTGCGAGTCTGGAAATGAAACTGAACTTCAATAAAGACTTTTTAACTTGAGGAAGAAGCAGCGTTGGTCTTGTGTGAGCTGGGACCTTGGGCAGCGCTGACAGTAAATCCCATCTCAAAAAACTCTGCAAGCTCACGAAGATAGGCAAAGATGACTACAGAGGAGAAAATCAAGCAACTGCAGGAGGCAGTCTCAACGCCCTACGCAGAATTGGCTGCATCTAAGAAAAAGGAAGGGGAAACAGCTGCGCTCTGCCAGGATCTGCAAGCCAGGTGGGACAGATGAGGAAAGGAGGGGCAGCTGGGAGCCAAGCCGGAGGGAGTTGGCCTCGGGAAAAGGGGGGCGAGTATTGTGACCCATTTTGACGGCAACCTGCAGCAGTACCCTAACTTCAGAGCAGAAGTAGTTTTCGCGCTCAAATTGCTTCGGAAAGACTTTAGGGATGAGGAGGAGAAAGTGGGTTTCATAATCACTCATCTGCATGGGGAAGCTAAGTCGTGGCTGCGAACCTTGTTACGCGAAAATGACCCCGCCCTCAAAGATTCAAGCACCTTTATTGAAGCCATGGACGCTTGCTTTAAATCAACGGTGGATGTGGATGTCGCTAGAAGGGAAATGCATGGATTGCGGCAAGGAAAAGCGACGGTGCGCCAGTATCATTCCCGCTTTTTTGGGTTAGTAAATGTGCTGGGCTGGCAGAAGGACTCAGCTGCCGTCAGGGATCTGTTCTGGGAGGGGCTGAATGGAGCCGTGAAAGATGAGCTGGCCAGGGGGGAGAGACCCCAAAATACCACAGAAGTAGTCCAAAGGGCGCTCGCAATTGGCGTGCGCCTGGAAGAACGCCCGTGGAGCAGGGAGGAGGGACGAAGAGCACACACGTCAGTTAGAACAACTCCCTTCCTACCCAGAGAGACAGAGCGCGCTCAATCAACGCTTCCGCTGGGGAGGGGAGAGGAGCGGATGGAGATTGGAGGTGCAAGGGCTCAGACAGCCAGCAGAGCCCAAACACCAGGAGCAGTCAAGGCGAAGGCTCCTAGAGGGAGCAGGAAGTGTTACCTCTGCGACAGTGCACTGCACATGGCCAAAGAGTGTCCCCAGAGGGTCCAGAAGCACACTGCAGCCTCAGCAACTGTAAAAGGAGCAATTCAGCAGGAGGAGCAGCCCCAGGGAAATGGAGGAGCCTGGTTGGAGACAGAAGCACTGGGGCTCAACCAGGCGAGTCAGTGAAGCAGTCCCCAGGGATTTTGCAGCCCACAGACCCCCTCCCACCCAAACCAGTGGTGCAACTCACTGCATCGCTCCAGCTGCCCGATGGGCTCACCCTGGAGGTCCCTATTACCATTGACTCTGGTAGCAACGCAGACTTTGTAGGGTTGGACTTCGTCAAGCAGCATCGCATAGCACTCCTGCCAGCCACGACGCCCCTAAATGTTGTCACGGTAGATGGCAGGAAGATACTGGGAGGAGAGGTGGTACAGCAGACACCGCCTCTGGTGATGCAAATCGGGAACCACCGTGAAGTCATCAGTTTCAACGTCACCCACCTGTCGGACACGCCCATAGTGTTGGGCATGAGTTGGCTGGATAGGCACAGCCCGGCATTAGCGTGGTACCAGCGGCAATTGACCTTCTGCTCTTCCTACTGCGCAGCGCACTGCATCCAGACCTGCCAGGAAGAAGAGGGGCAAGAGGATGCACCGCAGCTACACCTAGGCATGGTGCAAGCGGTGCCCAACAAGTACAAGGCCTTTTTGGAAGTCTTCTGCGAGAAGGAAGCGGTCAAGCTGCCTCCCCACAGACCCTACGACTGCAAGATTGACCTCCTGCCGGGGGCGACGCTGCCGACTGGGAGACTGTACTCCATGTCTGAAGACGAAATGCAAGAACTCAGGGAGTTCATAGATCGCAATTTGAAGCGGGGATTCATCCGGGAATCCAAAGCAGTGGGGGGCAGTCCCGTGTTTTTCGTGAAGAAGAGAGACACGCCCGAACGGAGGCTCATAGTGGATTATAGAATCATCAATTCCAGGACAAAGCCCACAGCATTCCCCATGCCCAAAATTGACGACCTGCTCGCGACGGTGAGGAAGGGACGGATCTTCACCAAGTTGGATCTACGAGGGGCCTACAACCTTATACGCATGCGGGAGGGCGACGAGTGGAAGACAGCCATGTTTACGCCTTTAGGAACCTATGAATACAGAGTCATGCCGTTTGATCTCCAAAATGGCTCCCATTGCTTCCAAGCTTTCATGCACCACGTGCTAGCGGGACTCCTCTACAAGAAGTGCGTCTGCTTCTTAGATGACATCCTGATCTTTTCGGACTCGAAGGAGGCGCACGAGGAGGACGTCAAGGAGGTCCTGCAGAGACTACGGGAGCACAGACTTTACGCCAAACTGGAGAAGTGCCAGTTCGACACGACAGAGGTGGATTTCCTGGGCTACAAGCTGTCCGACAAGGGACTTGCCATGGACAGCGCCAAGGTCCGCTCAGTGTTGGACTGGAAGAGCCCGCGCAACCGGAAGGAGGTCCAGAAGTTCGTCGGTTTCGCCAACTTTTATCGCAAGTTCATCAAGGGGTTCGCGAAGGAGACGGCGGCCATCACGGACACCCTCAGCTCCAAGAAGAAGTTCACCTGGACGGACCAGGCGGAGCAGTCCTTTCGGAGGCTCAAGCGTCTTTTCGCGTCCGAAGAACAGCTGCTACACGTAAACCCCAGCAAACCGATGAGGGTTGAAACGGACGCCTCGGACAGAGCGGTGGGGGCGGTCCTGTTGCAGCAAGATCCGCAAGGGGACTGGAGACCGTGCGCATTCTACTCCAGGAAGCTCAGCACGTCAGAGCAGAACTACACCATCTGGGACAGGGAGTTGCTGGCCATTCATGCAGCCTTCAAGGCGTGGCGGCACTTCCTGGTCGGAGCCAGACACACAGTGCAGGTCCGCACGGACCATAAGAACCTGGAGTACTGGCGCACGGCGAAGTTCCTGAACCAGAGACACATGCGCTGGGCGGAGTTTTTTGCAGATTTCGATTTCCGGATAGAATACATCCCGGGAGACAACAACGTCATGGCGGATGCGCTATCCAGGAAGCCGCAGTATCTCGAGGAAGCGGCACCGGCAGCGGCCAAACACATTTTCGCACCAGAGGTGTGGGCGTGCGCTTCAGCCGCAGTGGACCTGGACGCAGTCCGTCGCGCGCTACAGGCGGATTCGTTTGCGCAATCCAAGATGGAGGAGGTGCGAAACGGCACAGCGAGGGATGACGAGTTCCAGATACGCGACGGACTACTCCTCCGTAAAGGGGCTCTCTACGTACCGGGAGACGACCTTCGCGCGAGAGTCTTGCAGCAGCTGCACGACGCGCCCAGCGCTGGGCACTTCGGCAAGGACAAGACGGCGGAATTAGTCACCAGGGACTTTTGGTGGCCCAAGGTGCGGGGAGAAGTCGCGGATTACGTTTCCAGGTGTGACACCTGCCAAAGGGCCAAGCCAGTACACAGGAAGCCGGCGGGTCTGCTGGAACCGCTGCAGACGCCGCTCGAACCATGGGAGAAAGTGGCCCTGGACTTTGTTACAGATCTGCCCAGTTCGCGCGGCAAAACAGCGGTACTCGTGGTCGTAGACCTCTTCACCAAGATGGCGCATTTCATTCCGTGCGCGAAGGTGGCCACAGCGGAACAGACCGCCAAGCTGTTCATAGACCACGTGTTCAAAGCTCACGGCTTGCCGCGGTCCATCCTGTCCGACCGGGGCCGCCAATTCATCTCGAACTTCTGGCAGAAGCTGCTGGGCATCCTGAACGTCAAGATCAACTTAGCGTCGGCACGACACCCGCAGACCAACGGACAAGCGGAGAGGGTCAACGCCATCATGCAGCAGTACCTGCGATGCTACGCCAATCAACAGCCCTCGACCTGGGTGGACTACCTACCGCTAGCCGAGTTTGCCTACAACAACACGAAGCACGGGTCTACAGGGGTGACACCGTTCTTCGCCAACAATGGGCGCCACCCCAGAACCTTCCCGGGGTTGGAGACCGAGGCAGAGGGGGAGCCACGGGGGGCAGAGCACTTAGCCGCAGAGTTACAGGAGGTCCATGAGCAACTCCGAAGGCACTTGGAACTCGCGAAACACGCCTACAAGGTGCAGGCAGACAGGCACAGGAGGGTTGGGGAAGACATACAGGTAGGGGACTGGGTCTGGTTAGCAGCTCAGGCAGTGCCGGCCAGAACGCTAGCTAAGAAGAAGCTAGGACACAAGCAGCTGGGACCTTACCAGGTCGCGGCACAAATCAATCCAGTGGCCTACCGGTTGACACTCCCGGAGGGCTCCAGAATGCACCCAGTCTTTCACAGGTCAGTGCTCACACCTTACAAGGCACCCCACAGGTTTCAGGCGCCAGGGACCGCACCAGCCCCACGTAGCCCATCGCCAACAGGGGAGGGACCACAGAGGGCGACCCCACTCAACGAGGTCACGGAGATTTTGGACTCCAGATGGGGGGAAGAGGGAGTTGAATATCTCCTCGCCAGGGAGGGTACTCCGGCCAGCGCCAACGAGTGGGTGCCGTGCTATGCCGTGGAGGAGCACTACCTCAAAGACGAGTTCCATTCAATCTTCCCACACAGACCCATGCCGGCGGAGTATTTCGACGACTGGCTTTTCACACCCACACTGTCAGCCAGCACGTTCCAGGGTTTCTCCTCAGATGAGGAGCCGACGCCTGGGACGAGCTCCCCGGAGGGGTCGCTCTCGGGGTTTGTCACGGACCGCTCCTATTGGTGGGACACTCAACCAGAAGTGGGGTGGAGCAGGGAACTGCTGAGGGGGCCCTTGCACACAGCCTCACCCGAGGGACCGGGTGGAGAGGAGGACATGGACGTGTGGGGGGAGGACCTTGGTTTTGAGCACGACAGCAGAGAAATGGAAGCAGAGGAAGTCGACGTCGACGAACCCATCGTGGGGGGGCCTGATCCCGCTGGCCGGTTGCACACCAGGGGGAGAGAACGGAAGCCAGCACTCACACCCCCAGCGCTGGAGCACCTGGAACCCACACCTGAAGAGGGGGAGGGGGAAGGGGGGGCTTCGAGGAGGGTGGATGTCAGAGGCTCAGGAGCAGAAGAGCAGGGGAGAGAGCAAATAGAGAGCGGAGGAGAGGAATCAGAGGGGAGCGTAGGGGAATATGACAGTGGCCCGAGAGATTCCATGAGCTTCTCCAGCGAATCAGAAGATTCCCAGGAGGTGGCGCCTATGGTAAGGGCGAGGCGAGTCCCAGGGGGGACGATCCATAAACAAGGAACCAGAGGGGAGTCCCAAAGGAGTAGCGGAGGATTAGGACCAGTTCCCCCACCAGAGCACAGTGGGGGGGAAGAGTCACATGAGTCAGGACCAGCTTCTCCTCCATCGGGGAGTGGGGAAACGGAGGGAAGGCCAGGTCCAGCTAGCCTCCCCGAAAGAGGGAGCAGTGACACAAGTGTAACGGTCAGAAGGAAAGTGGGAGGCTGCGCGCGCGCGCCAAGTTCAAATGTGGAGGAGCGCGGGACAGCAGAAAACCCGGATTGGGAGCCAGGTCCTAAAGCCCGAAAGAGGGGGGGAGAAGAGTCGGCGGACTCAGCGTCAGAAGAATCTAGGAGGGCTGAGACTCCGACTAGCAGGAGGACCCAGAGAAAGAAGGAACAGAGGAAGAGGTGGAGTAAGGCTAGAATCTTAAGCTGGTGTCAGGGGGGAGGAGATTCAGATGGGACTTCTACGGTCTAAGGCATAGACGTAGCGTTGCGCGCTGCGAGTCTGGAAATGAAACTGAACTTCAATAAAGACTTTTTAACTTGAGGAAGAGCAGCGTTGGTCTTGTGTGAGCTGGGACCTTGGGCAGCGCTGACAACACCAAAGAACCCGACTTGAAATAAGCGAAATCCAAGATTCTTCTTTCTATGTAGCTGAAACCCAAAACAACCTGTTTGGCTTTGTTTATTACACTTCGCTTTGCAAGTGTGAGGGTTAGGGTTAGGGTTCGGGTTCGGGTGAATGAACACCGAATGAACAATTCAAGCTTATTCATCCTCTTTCTATTGAGATGGAACCAAAACACCTATGCTTGATTTGGTCTGATAACAAACATGTCACTATGCGATTTTTGGGTGAATGAGCATTCTAACCCTAAAATCACCAAATTGAAATAAGCCCAATCAGAGTTTTATCATCTTCTTTTTATGTAGATGGAACCCAAAACACCTTTTTCGTTTGGTTGGGGGTGATTCTGCTGCTCACCCAAAAAAGACCATGCGAATTGAAATAAGCCCAATCAAAGCTTCTTCGTCGTCTTTCTACGCATATGGAAGTGAAAAGACGGTGTTGTGTTATTTTGGTCTCATTACACACACTTTGCGATGTCTGGGTGAATGTGCATTAACACCTGTCAGCGCTGCCCAAGGTCCCAGCTCACACAAGACCAACGCTGCTTCTTGCTCAAGTTTAAAAGTCTTTATTGAAGTTCAGTCTCATTTCCAGACGTGCAGCGCGCAACGCTACATCTATCCATCAGACCGTAGGAGTCCCATCTGAATCTCCTCCCCCCTGACACCAGCTTAAGATTCTAGCCTTACTCCACCTCTTCCTCTGTTCCTTCTTTCTCTGGGTCCTTCTGCTAGTCGGAGTCTCAGCCCTCCGAGATTCTTCTGACGCTGATTCTGCCGACTCTTCCCCCCCCCCTCTTTCGGGCTTTAGGACCTGGCTCCCAATCCGGGTTTTCTGCTGTCCCGCGCTCCTCCACGTTTGAACTTGGCGCGCGCGCGCAGCCTCCCACTTTCCTTCTGACCGTTACACTTGTGTCACTGCTCCCCCTTTCGGGGAGGCTAGCTGGACCTGGCCTTCCCTCCGTCTCCCCACTCCCCGATGGAGGAGAAGCTGGTCCTGACTCACGTGACTCTTCCCCCCCACTGTGCTCTGGTGGGGGAACTGGCCCTACTCCTCCGCTACTCCTTTGGGACTCCCCTCTGGTTCCTTGTTTATGGATCGTCCCCCCTGGGACTCGCCTCGCCCTTACCATGGGCGCCCACTCCTGGGAATCTTCTGATTCGCTGGAGAAGCTCATGGAATCTCTCGGTCCACTGTCATATTCCCCTACGCTCCCCTCTGATTCCTCTCCTCCGCTCTCTATTTGCTCTCTCCCCTGCTCTTCTGCTCCTGAGCCTCTGACATCCATCCCCCCCTCGAAGCCCCCCCTTCCCCCCTCCCCCTCTTCGGGTGTGGGTTCCAGGTGCTCCAGCGCTGGGGGTGTGAGTGCTGGCTTCCGTTCTCTCCCCCTGGTGTGCAACCGGCCAGCGGGATCAGGCCCCCCCCACGATGGGTTCGTCGACGTCGACTTCCTTTGCTTCCATTTCTCTGCTGTCGTGCTCAAAACCAAGATCCTCCCCCCACACGTCCATGTCCACTTCTCCACCCGGTCCCTCGGGTGAGGCTGTGTGCAAGGGCCCCCTCAGCAGTTCCCTGCTCCACCCCACTTCTGGTTGAGTGTCCCACCAATAGGAGCGGTCCGTGGCAAACCCCGAGAGCGACCCCTCCGGGGAGCTCATCCCCGGCGTCGGCTCCTCGTCTGAGGAGAAACCTCGGAACGTGCTGGCTGACAGTGTGGGTGTGAAAAGCCAGTCGTCGATATGCTCCGCCGGCATGGGTCTGTGTGGGAAGATCGAATGGAACTCGTCTTTGAGATAGTGCTCCTCCACGGCGTAGCACGGCACCCACTCGTTGGCGCTGGCCGGAGTACCCTCCCTGGCGAGGAGATATTCAACTCCCTCTTCCCCCCATCTGGAGTCCAAAATCTGCGTGACCTCGTTGAGTGGCGTCGCCCTCTGTGGTCCCTCCGCTGTTGGCGATGGGCTATGTGGGGCTGGTGCGGTCCCTGGCGCCTGAAACCTGTGGGGTGCCTTGTAAGGTGTGAGCACTGACCTGTGAAAGACTGGGTGCATTCTGGAGCCCTCCGGGAGTGTCAACCGGTAGGCCACTGGATTGATTTGTGCCGCGACCTGGTAAGGTCCCAGCTGCTTGTGTCCTAGCTTCCTCTTAGCTAGCGTTCTGGCCGGCACTGCCTGAGCTGCTAACCAGACCCAGTCCCCTACCTGTATGTCTTCCCCAACCCTCCTGTGCCTGTCTGCCTGCATCTTGTAGGCGTGTTTCGCGAGTTCCAAGTGCCTTCGGAGTTGCTCATGGACCTCCTGTAACTCTGCGGCTAAGTGCTCTGCCCCCCGTGGCTCCCCCTCTGCCTCGGTCTCCAACCCCGGGAAGGTTCTGGGGTGGCGCCCATTGTTGGCGAAGAACGGTGTCACCCCTGTAGACCCGTGCTTCGTGTTGTTGTAGGCAAACTCGGCTAGCGGTAGGTAGTCCACCCAGGTCGAGGGCTGTTGATTGGCGTAGCATCGCAGGTACTGCTGCATGATGGCGTTGACCCTCTCCGCTTGTCCGTTGGTCTGCGGGTGTCGTGCCGACGCTAAGTTGATCTTGACGTTCAGGATGCCCAGCAGCTTCTGCCAGAAGTTCGAGATGAATTGGCGGCCCCGGTCGGACAGGATGGACCGCGGCAGGCCGTGAGCTTTGAATACGTGGTCTATGAACAGCTTGGCGGTCTGTTCCGCTGTGGCCACCTTCGCGCACGGAATGAAATGCGCCATCTTGGTGAAGAGGTCTACGACCACGAGTACCGCTGTTTTGCCGCGCGAACTGGGCAGATCTGTAACAAAGTCCAGGGCCACTTTCTCCCATGGTTCGAGCGGCGTCTGCAGCGGTTCCAGCAGACCCGCCGGCTTCCTGTGTACTGGCTTGGCCCTTTGGCAGGTGTCACACCTGGAAACGTAATCCGCAACTTCTCCCCGCACCTTGGGCCACCAAAAGTCCCTGGTGACTAATTCCGCCGTCTTGTCCTTGCCGAAGTGCCCAGCGCTGGGCGCGTCGTGCAGCTGCTGCAAGACTCTCGCGCGAAGGTCGTCTCCCAGTACGTAGAGAGCCCCTTTGCGGAGGAGTAGTCCGTCGCGTATCTGGAACTCGTCGTCCCTCGCTGTGCCGTTTCGCACCTCCTCCATCTTGGATTGCGCAAACGAATCCGCCTGTAGCGCGCGACGGACTGCGTCCAGGTCCACTGCGGCTGAAGCGCACGCCCACACCTCTGGTGCGAAAATGTGTTTGGCCGCTGCCGGTGCCGCTTCCTCGAGATACTGCGGCTTCCTGGATAGCGCATCCGCCATGACGTTGTTGTCTCCCGGGATGTATTCTATCCGGAAATCAAAATCTGCAAAGAACTCCGCCCAGCGGATGTGTCTCTGCTTCAGGAACTTCACCGTGCGCCAGTACTCCAGGTTCTTGTGGTCCGTGCGAACCTGCACTGTGTGTCTGGCTCCGACGAGGAAGTGCCGCCACGCCTTGAAGGCTGCATGAATGGCCAGCAACTCCCTGTCCCAGATGGTGTAGTTCTGCTCTGACGTGCTGAGCTTCCTGGAGTAGAATGCGCACGGTCTCCAGTCCCCTTGCGGATCTTGCTGCAACAGGACCGCCCCCACCGCTCTGTCCGAGGCGTCCGTTTCAACCCTCATCGGTTTGCTGGGGTTTACGTGTAGCAGCTGTTCTTCGGACGCGAAAAGACGCTTGAGCCTCCGAAAGGACTGCTCCGCCTGGTCCGTCCAGGTGAACTTCTTCTTCTTGGAGCTGAGGGTGTCCGTGATGGCCGCCGTCTCCTTCGCGAACCCCTTGATGAACTTGCGATAAAAGTTGGCGAAACCGACGAACTTCTGGACCTCCTTCCGGTTGCGCGGGCACTTCCAGTCCAACACTGAGCGGACCTTGGCGCTGTCCATGGCAAGTCCCTTGTCGGACAGCTTGTAGCCCAGGAAATCCACCTCTGTCGTGTCGAACTGGCACTTCTCCAGTTTGGCGTAAAGTCTGTGCTCCCGTAGTCTCTGCAGGACCTCCTTGACGTCCTCCTCGTGCGCCTCCTTCGAGTCCGAAAAGATCAGGATATCATCTAAGAAACAGACGCACTTCTTGTAGAGGAGTCCCGCTAGCACGTGGTGCATGAAAGCTTGGAAACAATGGGAGCCATTTTGGAGACCAAACGGCATGACTCTGTATTCATAGGTTCCTAAAGGCGTAAACATGGCTGTCTTCCACTCGTCGCCCTCCCGCATGCGTATAAGGTTGTAGGCCCCTCGTAGATCCAACTTGGTGAAGATCCGTCCCTTCCTCACCGTCGCGAGCAGGTCGTCAATTTTGGGCATGGGGAATGCTGTGGGCTTTGTCCTGGAGTTGATGATTCTGTAATCCACTATGAGCCTCCGTTCGGGCGTGTCTCTCTTCTTCACGAAAAACACGGGACTGCCCCCCACTGCTTTGGATTCCCGGATGAATCCCCGCTTCAAATTGCGATCTATGAACTCCCTGAGTTCTTGCATTTCGTCTTCAGACATGGAGTACAGTTTCCCAGTCGGCAGCGTCGCCCCTGGCAGGAGGTCAATCTTGCAATCGTAGGGTCTGTGGGGAGGCAGCTTGTCTGCTTCCTTCTCGCAGAAGACTTCCAAAAAGGCCTTGTACTTGTTGGGCACCGCTTGCACCATACCTAGGTGTAGCTGCGGTGCATCCTCTTGCCCCTCCTCTTCCTGGTAGGTCTGGATGCAGTGCGCTGCGCAGTAGGAAGAGCAGAAGGTCAATTGCCGCTGGTACCACGCTAATGCCGGGCTGTGCCTATCCAGCCAACTCATGCCCAACACTATGGGCGTGTCCGACAGGTGGGTGACGTTGAAACTGATGACTTCACGGTGGTTTCCAATTTGCATCACCAGAGGCGGTGTCTGCTGTACCACCTCTCCTCCCAGTATCTTCCTGCCATCTACCGTGACAACATTTAGGGGCGTCTTGGCTGGCAGGAGTGCTATGCGATGCTGCTTGACGAAGTCTAACCCTACAAAGTCTGCGTTGCTACCAGAGTCAATGGTAATAGGGACCTCCAGGGTGAGCCCATCGGGCAGCTGGAGCGATGCAGTTAGTTGCACCACTGGTTTGGGTGGGAGGGGGTCTGTGGGCTGCAAAATCTCTGGGGACTGCTTCACTGACTCGCCTGGTTGAGCCCCAGTGCCTCCGTCTCCAACCAGGCTTCGCCGTTTCCCTGCTGCTCTACTCCCTACTGAATTGCTCTTTTTACAGTTGCTGAGGCTGCAGTGTGCTTCTGGAGCCTCTGGGGACACTCTTTGGCCATGTGCAGTGCACTGTCGCAGATGTAACACTTCCTGCTCCTTCTAGGAGCCTTCGCCTTGACTGCTCCTGGTGTTTGGGCTCTGCTTGCTGTCTGAGCCCTTGCACCTCCGATTTCCATTGGCTCCTCTCCACTCATCAGCGGAGGCGTGGACTGAGCGCGCTCTGTCTCTCTGGGTAGGAAGGGAGTCGTTCTAACTGACGTGTTTGCTCTTCGCCCCTCCTCCCTGCTCCACGGGCGTTCTTCCAGGCGCACCCCAATTGCGAGCGCCCTTTGGACTACTTCTGTGGTATTTTGGGGTCTCTCTCCCCTGGCCAGCTCATCTTTCACGGCTCCATTCAGCCCCTCCCAGAACAGATCCCTGACGGCAGCTGAGTCCTTCTGCCAGCCCAGCACATTTACTAACCCAAAAAAGCGGGAATGATACTGGCGCACCGTCGCTTTTCCTTGCCACAATCCATGCATTTCCCTTCTAGCGACATCCACATCCACCGTTGATTTAAAGCAAGCGTCCATGGCTTCAATAAAAGCGCTTGAATCTTTGAGGGCGGGGTCATTTTCGCGTAACAAGGTTCGCAGCCACGACTTAGCTTCCCCATGCAGATGAGTGATTATGAAACCCACTTTCTCCTCCTCATCTCTAAAATCTTTCCGAAGCAATTTGAGTGCGAAAACTACTTCTGCTCTGAAGTTAGGGTACTGCTGCAGGTTCCCGTCAAAATGGGTCACTATACCCGCCCCCCTTTTCCCGAGGCCAACTCCCTCCGGCTTGGCTCCCAGCTGCCCCTCCTTTCCCCACCTGTCCCACCTGGCTTGCAGATCCTGGCAGAGCGCAGCTGTTTCTCCTTCTTTTTTCTTAGACGCAGCCAATTCTGCGTAGAGCGTTGAGACCGCTTCCTGCAATTGCTTGACTTTCTCCTCTGTAGTCATCTTTGCCTATCTTCGTGAGCTTGCAGAGTTTTTTTTTTAGAGATGGGACTTACTGTCAGCGCTGCCCAAGGTCCCAGCTCACACAAGACCAACGCTGCTTCTTGCTCAAGTTTAAAAGTCTTTATTGAAGTTCAGTCTCATTTCCAGACGTGCAGCGCGCAACGCTACATCTATCCATCAGACCGTAGCAGTCCCATCTGAATCTCCTCCCCCCTGACACCAGCTTAAGATTCTAGCCTTACTCCACCTCTTCCTCTGTTCCTTCTTTCTCTGGGTCCTTCTGCTAGTCGGAGTCTCAGCCCTCCGAGATTATTCTGACGCTGATTCTGCCGACTCTTCCCCCCCCCCTCTTTCGGGCTTTAGGACCTGGCTCCCAATCCGGATTTTCTGCTGTCCCGCGCTCCTCCACATTTGAACTTGGCGCGCGCGCGCAGCCTCCCACTTTCCTTCTGACCGTTACACTTGTGTCACTGCTCCCCCTTTCGGGGAGGCTAGCTGGACCTGGCCTTGCCTCCGTCTCCCCACTCCCCGATGGAGGAGAAGCTGGTCCTGACTCACGTGACTCTTCCCCCCCACTGTGCTCTGGTGGGGGAACTGGCCCTACTCCTCCACTACTCCTTTGGGACTCCCCTCTGGTTCCTTGTTTATGGAGCGTCCCCCCTGGGACTCGCCTCGCCCTTACCATAGGCGCCCACTCCTGGGAATCTTCTGATTCGCTGGAGAAGCTCATGGAATCTCTCGGTCCACTGTCATATTCCCCTACGCTCCCCTCTGATTCCTCTCCTCCGCTCTCTATTTGCTCTCTCCCCTGCTCTTCTGCTCCTGAGCCTCTGACAACACCAAAGAACAGGACTTCAAATAAGTGAAATCCAAGATTCTGCTTTCTATGTAGCTGGAACCCAAAACAAGTGACATGTTATCCTTGGGCACGTCTACCAAAGGTGAAAGAATGTACCTTCATTTTCCTTACATTTCCAACATTTATTGTCGGGCAAATGATAGATTTTTGCAAGCTTGACTGGGGTCATGTACCACCTGTATATCATTTTCATAATATTCTCTCTTAAGGCATTGCATGCCGTGAATTTAATCCCGGTGGTCCACAACTGTTCCCAGTCAGCAAACATAATATTATGTCCAACGTCTTGTGCCCATTTAATCATTACAGATTTAACCGTCTCATCCTGAGTATTCCATTTCAGCAGCAAGTTATACATTTTTGACAAGGTCTTAGTTTTGGATTCTAGCAATTCTGTTTCCAATTTAGATTTTTCCACCTGGAAACCAACTTTCTTGTCCAAATTATAAACCTCCCTTATTTGGTAATAATGAAGCCAATCTCGCACTTTATCTTTCAATTTCTCAAAACTCTGCAGTTTCCATCTGTCCCCTTCTAGTTCCAAAATTTCCCAATATTTTGGCCATTTAGCCTCCATGTTAAGTTTTCTCTGAGCCTTAGCCTCCATTGGTGACAACCACCTTGGAGTTTTATTTTCCAGTAGATCTTTATATCTAGTCCAAACATTAAACAGTGCTCTCCTGACAATATGATTTTTAAAAGCTTTGTGTGCTTTCACTTTGTCGTACCACAAATATGCATGCCACCCAAAAACATTGTTAAAACCTTCAGACTGTGTTTTCTGAAATGTCTGTGTTTTCAAGAAGCAGCCAGTCTTTCAACCAGCAGAATGCTGCTGATTCATAGTAAAGTTTCAGGTCTGGCAGGGCAAATCCACCTCTTTCCTTTGCATCAGTTAATATCTTAAATTTTATTCTAGGCTTCTTGCCCTGCCAGACAAATTTAGAAATGTCTTTCTGCCACTTCTTCAAACAATCCATTTTGTCCACAATGTCCATTTTGTTTGAAACAAAAACAACATTTTAGGCAATACATTCATCTTTATAGCTGCAATTCGACCCAACAAGGAAAGCTTCAAATTTTACCAAATTTCTAAATCTTTTTTCACTTCAGCCCAACATTTTTCATAATTATCTTTGAACAAATTCCCATTTTTAGCTGTCATATTAATCCCCATATATTTCACTTTCTTAACCACAGTCAGGCCTGTTTCATTTTGGAACTTTTCTCTCTATCGGTGTTAATTTTTTCTCAAGAACTTTGGTTTTTAACTTATTCAATTTAAATCCTGCCACCTGACCAAATTCTTGAATTAGTTCTAAAACTCTTTTAGTACTAGATTCTGGCTCCTGTAATGTCAAAACTAGATCATCTGCAAACGCTCTTAATTTAAACTGTTTGGCTCCGACCTGTATACCTTTAACCATCCGGTCCCTTCTAATCATGTTCAGCAAAACCTCCAGGACCGAGATAAAAAGCAGAGGGGAGATTGGGCATCCCTGTCGTGTCCCTTTTTCTATCTTAAACTGTTCTGTAACCACATTATTTACAATTACTTTAGCCGTTTGTTCTGAATATATTGCACCAATACCATTCTCAAAACCATGGCCTACCCCCATACCCTGTAGGTTGTTTTTCATAAAGCTCCAAGAAATGTTGTCAAAGGCTTTCTCCGCGTCCACAAATATCAAAACAGCCTTAGTGTTTATATTCACTTCTAACTTCTCCGAAATGTCAATTATATTCCTTAGATTATCCGAAAAAGCCCAATCAAAGCTTATTCGTCGTCTTTCTACGCATATGGAAGCGAAAAGACGGTGTTGTGTTATTTTGGTCTCATTACACACACTTTGCGATGTCTGGGTCAATGTGCATTAACACCAAAGAACAGGACTTCAAATAAGCGAAATCCAATATTCTTCTTTCTATGTAGCTGGAACCCAAAACAACCTGTTTGGCTTTGTTTATTCCACTTCACTTTGCTAGTGATAGGGTTCGGGTTCGGGTGAATGAACACCGAAAGAGCAATCCAAGCTTATTCATCCTCTTTCTATTTGAGATGGAACCAAAACACCAATGCTTGATTTGTTCTGATAACAAACATGTCACTCTGCGATTTTTGGGTGAATGTGCATTCTAACCCCAAAAACACCAATTTGAAATAAGCCCAATCAGAGCTGTATCATCTTCTTTTTATGTAGATGGAACCCAAAAGACCTTTTTCGTTTGGTTGGGGGTGATTCTGGTGCACACCCAAAAAACATCGTGCAAATTGATATAAGCTCAATCAAAGCTTCTTTGTGGTCTTTCTACGCATATGGAAGTGAAAAGACGGTGTTGTCTTATTTTGGTCTCATTACACACACTTTGCGATGTCTGGGTCAATGTGCATTGACACCAAAGAAGCCGAATGAAATAAGCGAAATCCAAGATTCTTCTTTCTATGTAGCTGAAACCCAAAACAACCTGTTTGGCTTTGTTTATTACACTTCGCTTTGCTAGTGATAGGGTTCGGGTTCGGGTGAATGAACACTGAAAGAACAATCCAAGCTTATTCATCCTCTTTCTATTGAGATGGAACCAAAACAGCTATGCTTGATTTGTTCTGATAACAAACATGTCATTCTGCGATTTTTGGGTGAATGTGCATTCTAACCCCAAAAACACCAATTTGAAATAAGCCAAATCAGAGCTTTATCATCTTCTTTTTATGTAGATGGAACCTGTCAGCGCTGCCCAAGGTCCCAGCTCACACAAGACCAAGGCTGCTTCCTTCTTTAGTATAAAAGTCTTTATTGAAGTTCAGTTTCACTTCCACACGCGCAGCGTGCAACGCTACGTCTTTAACCTTAGACCGCCGAAGCTCCATCTGAATCTCCTCCCCCTGACACAAGTTTAAGATTCTAGCCTTACTCCACCTCTTCCTCTGTTCCTTCCTTCTCTGGGTCTGCCTGCTAGTCGGGGTCTCACCTTTCCTAGACTCCTCTGACGCTGAGTCCCCTGACTCATTCCCCTCCCTCCTTCGGGCTTTAGGACCTGGCTCCCAATCCGGGTTTTCTGCTGTCCCACGCTCCTGCACATTTGAACTTGGCGCGCGCGCGCAGCCTCCCACTTTCCTTCTGACCGTTACACTTGTGTCACTGCTCCCTCCTTCGGGGAGGCTAGCTGGACCTGACCTTCCCTCCGTTTCCCCACTTTCCGATAGGGGCGTGGTCATCCCTGACTCATCTTCTCTCCCCGCTGGAGGAGAGGCTGGTCCTGACTCATGTGACACTGCGCTCTGGTGGGGGAGCTGGTCCTGATCCTCCGCTGCTCCCTTGGGAGTCCCCGCTGGCTCCTTGCTTCTGGTGCGTCCCCCCTGGGACCCCCCTTGCCCTTACCATAGGCGCCCCCTTCTGGGAATCTTCTGATTCGCTGGAGAAGCTCATGGAATCTCTCGGGTCACTGTCATATTCCCCTACGCTCCCCTCGGATTCCTCTCCTCCGCTCTCTATTTGCTCTCTCCCCTGTGCTCCAGTGCTGGGGGTGTGAGTGCTGGATGCCGTTCTCTCCCCCTGGTGTGCAACCGGCCAGCGGGATCAGGCCCCCCCACGATGGGTTCGTCGACGTCGACTTCCTCTGCTTCCATTTCTCTGCTGTCGTGCTCAAATCCAGGATCCTCCCCCAACACGTCCATGTCCTCCTCTCCACCCGGTCCCTCGGGTGAGGCTGTGTGTAAGGGCCCCCTCAGCAGTTCCCTGCTCCACCCCACTTCTGGTTGAGTGTCCCACCAATAGGAGCGGTCTGTGACAAACCCCGAGAGCGACCCCTCCGGGGAGCTCGTTCCTGGCGTCGGCTGCTCATCTGATGAGAAACCCTGGAACGTGCTGGCTGACAGTGTGGGTGTGAAAAGCCAGTCGTCGAAATACTCCGCCGGCATGGGTCTGTGTGGGAAGATCGAATGGAACTCGTCTTTGAGGTAATGCTCCTCCACAGCATAGCACGGCACCCAGTCGTTGGCGCTGGCCGGGGTACCTTCCCTGGCAAGGAGATATTCAACTCCCTCTTCCCCCCATCTCGAGTCCAAAATCTCCGTGACCTCGTTGAGTGGCGTCGCCCTCTGTGATGCCTCCCCTGTTGGCGATGTGCTACGTGGGGCTGGTGCGTTCCCTGGCGCCTGAAACCTGTGGGGTGCCTTGTAGGGTGTGAGCACTGACCTGTGAAAGACTGGGTGCATTCTGGAGCCCTCCGGGAGTGTCAACCGGTAGGCCACTGGATTGATTTGTGCCGCGACCTGGTAAGGTCCCAGCTGCTTGTGCCCGAGCTTCTTCTTAGCTAGCGTTCTGGCCGGCACTGCCTGGGCTGCTAACCAGACCCAGCCCCCACCTGGATGTCTTCCCCAACCCTCCTGTGCCTGTCTGCCTGCATCTTGTAGGCGTGTTTCGCGAGTTCCAAGTGCCTTCGGAGTTGCTCATGGACCTCCAGTAACTCTGCGGCTAAGTGCTCTGCCCCCCGTGGCTCCCCCTCCCCCTCAGTTTCCAACCCCGGGAAGGTTCTGGGATGGCGCCCATTGTTGGCGAAGAACGGTGTCACCCCTGTAGACCCGTGCTTCGAGTTGTTGTAGGCAAACTCGGCCAGCGGTAGGTAGTCCACCCAGGTCGAGGGCTGTTGATTAGCGTAGCATCGCAGGTACTGCTGCATGATGGCGTTGACCCTCTCCGCTTGTCCGTTGGTCTGCGGGTGTCGTGCCGACGCTAAGTTGATCTTGACGTTCAGGATGCCCAGCAACTTCTGCCAGAAGCTCGAGATGAATTGGCGGCCCCGGTCGGGCAGGATGGACCGCGGCAAGCCGTGAGCTTTGAACACGTGGTCTATGAACAGCTTGGCCGTCTGTTCCGCTGTGGCCACCTTCGCGCACGGAGTGAAGTGCGCCATCTTGGTGAACAGGTCTACGACCACGAGTACCGCTGTTTTGCCTCGCGAGCTGGGCAGATCTGTAACAAAGTCCAGGGCCACTTTCTCCCACGGTTCGAGCGGCGTCTGCAGCGGTTCCAGCAGACCCGCCGGCTTCCTGTGTACTGGTTTGGCCCTTTGGCAGGTGTCACACCTGGAAACGTAATCCGCGACTTCTCCCCTCACCTTGGGCCACCAAAAGTCCCTGGTGACTAATTCCGCCGTCCTGTCCTTGCCGAAGTGCCCAGCGCTGGGCGCGTCGTGTAGCTGCTGCAGGACTCTCGCGCGAAGGTCGTCTCCCGGTACGTAGAGAGCCCCTTTACGGAGGAGTAGTCCGTCGCGTATCTGGAACTCGTCGTCCTTCGCTGTGCCGTTTTGCACCTCCTCCATCTTGGATTGTGCAAACGAATCCGCCTGTAGCGCGCGACGCACTGCGTCCAGGTCCACGGCGGCTGAAGCGCACGCCCACGCTTTTGGTGCGAAAATGTGTTTGGCCGCTGCCGGTGCCGCTTCCTCGAGATACTGCGGCTTCCTGGATAGCGCATCCGCCATGACGTTGTTGTCTCCCGGGATGTATTCTATCCGGAAATCGAAATCCGCAAAGAACTCCGCCCAGCGGATGTGTCTCTGGTTCAGGAACCTCGCCGTGCGCCAGTACTCCAGGTTCTTATGGTCCGTGCGGACCTGCACTGTGTGTCTGGCTCCGACCAGGAAGTGCCGCCACGCCTTGAAAGCTGCATGAATGGCCAGCAACTCCCTGTCCCAGATGGTGTAGTTCTCCTCTGACTTGCTGAGCTTCCTGGAGTAGAATGCGCACGGTCTCCAGTCCCCTTGCGGATCTTGCTGCAACAGGACCGCCCCCACCGCTCTGTCTGAGGCGTCCGTTTCAACCCTTATCGGTTTGCTGGGGTTTACGTGTAGCAGCTGTTCTTCGGACGCGAAGAGACGCTTGAGCCTCCGAAAGGACTGCTCCGCCTGGTCCGTCCAGGTGAACTTCTTCTTCTTGGAGCTGAGGGTGTCCGTGATGGCCGCCGTCTCCTTCGCGAACCCCTTGATGAACTTGCGATAAAAGTTGGCGAAACCGACGAACTTCTGGACCTCCTTCCGATTGCGCGGGCTCTTCCAGTCCAACACCGCGCGGACCTTGGCGCTGTCCATGGCGAGTCCCTTGTCGGACAGCTTGTAGCCCAGGAAATCCACCTCTGTCGTGTCGAACTGGCACTTCTCCAGCTTGGCGTAAAGTCTGTGCTCCCGTAGTCTCTGCAGGACCTCCTTGACGTCCTCCTCATGCGCCTCCTGCGATTCCGAGAAGATCAGGATGTCATCTGAGAAGCAGACGCACTTCTTGTAGAGGAGTCCCGCTAACACGTGGTGCATGAAAGCTTGGAAACAATGGGAGCCATTTTGCAGACCAAACGGCATGACTCGATATTCATAGGTGCCTAAAGGCGTAAACATGGCTGTCTTCCACTCGTCGCCCTCCCGCATGCGTATAAGGTTGTACGCCCCTCGTAGATCCAACTTGGTGAAGATCCGTCCCTTCCTCACCGTCGCGAGCAGGTCGTCAATCTTGGGCATGGGGAATGCCGTGGGCTTTGTCCTGGAATTGATGATCCTATAATCCACTATGAGCCTCCGTTCGGGCGTGTCTTTCTTCTTCACGAAAAACACGGGACTGCCCCCCACTGCTTTGGATTCCCGGATGAATCCCCGCTTCAAGTTGCGATCTATGAACTCCCTGAGTTCTTGCATTTCGTCTTCAGACATGGAGTACAGTCTCCCAGTCGGCAGCGTCGCCCCTGGCAGGAGGTCAATCTTGCAATCGTAGGGTCTGTGGGGAGGCAGCTTGTCTGCTTCCTTCTCGCAGAAGACTTCCAAAAAGGCCTTGTACTTGTTGGGCACCGCTTGCACCATGCCTAGGTGTAGCTGCGGTTCATCCTCTTGCCCCTCTTCTTCCTGGCAGGTCTGGATGCAGTGTTCTGCGCAATAGGAAGAGCAGAAGGTCAATTGCTGCTGGTACCATCCAATGCCGGGCTGTGCCTATCCAGCCAACTCATGCCCAACACTATGGGCGTGTCCGACAGGTGGGTGCCGTTGAAGCTGATGACTTCGCGGTGGTTCCCAATTTGCATCACCAGAGGCGGTGTTTGCTGTACCACCTCGCCTCCCAGTATCTTCCTGCCATCGACCGTGACGACATTTAGGGGCATCGTGGCTGGCAGGAGTGCTATGCGATGCTGCTTGACGAAGTCCACTCCTACAAAGTCTGCATTGCTACCAGAGTCAATGGTAATAGGGACCTCCAGGGTGAGCCCATCGGGCAGCTGGAGCGATGCGGTGAGTTGCACCACTGGTTTGGGTGGGAGGGGGTCTGTGGGCTGCAAAATCTCTGGGGGCTGCTTCACTGACTCGCCTGGTTGAGCCCCAGTGCTTCTGTCTCCAACCAGGCTTCGTCGTTTCCCTGCAGCTGTTCCCCCTGCTGAATTGCTCCTTTTACAGTTGCTGAGGCTGCAGTGTGCTTCTGGAGCCTCTGGGGACACTCTTTGGCCATGTGCTGTGCACTGTCGCAGATATAACACTTCCTGCTCCCTCTAGGAGCCTTCGCCTTGACTGCTCCTGGTGTTTGGGCTCTGCTTGCTGTCTGAGCCCTGGCACCACCTATCTCCATCGGCTCTTCTCCCCTCCCCAGCGGAGGCGTGGATTGAGCGCACTCTGTCTCTCTGGGTAGGAAAGGAGTTGTTCTGGCTAGCGTGTTTGCCCTACGTCCCTCCTCCCTGCTCCAAAGGCGGTCTTCCAGGCGTACCCCTATTGCGAGCGCCCTCTGGACTACTTCTGTGGTGCTTTTGGGCCTCTCTCCCCTCGCCAGCTCATCTTTCACGGCTCCATTCAGCCCCTCCCAGAACAGATCCCTGACGGCAGCGGAGTCCTTCTGCCAGCCCAGCACATTTACTAACCCAAAAAAGCGGGAGTGATATTGTCGCACCGTTGCTTTCCCCTGCCTCAGTCCATGCATTTCCCTTCTGGCCACATCCACAACTACCGTTGATTTAAAACAAGCGTCCATAGCTTCAATAAAAGCGCTTGAATCTTTGAGGGCGGGATCATTTTCACGCAATAAGGTCCGCAGCCATGACTTAGCTTCCCCATGCAGATGAGTGATTATGAAGCCCACTTTCTCCTCCTCATCTCTAAAGTCTTTCCGAAGCAAATTGAGCGTGAAAACTATGTCTGCTCTGAAGTTAGGATACTGCTGCAGGTTCCCGTCGAAGTGGGCTACTATGCTGCCCCCCCCCCGTTTCCCGAGGCCAACTCCCTCCGGCTTGGCTCCTGGCTGCCCCTCCTTGCCCCAAAGGTCCCACCTGGCTTGCAGATCCTGGCAGAGCGCAGCTGTTTCTTCTTCCTTTTTCTTTGATGCGGCCAATTCTGTGTAAAGCGCTGAGACTGCATCCTGCAGTTGTGTCACCTTCTCCTCTGTAGTCATCTTTGCCTATCTTCGTGAGCTTGCAAAACACCAAGTTTTTGCCCCTCGCTGCGCCAACTCACGCTGCGAGGGTTGAATACTTTCGAAGGAGATGGAGCTTACTGTCAGCGCTGCCCAAGGTCCCAGCTCACACAAGACCAACGCTGCTTCCTTCTTTAGTATAAAAGTCTTTATTGAAGTTCAGTTTCACTTCCACAGGCGCAGCGTGCAACGCTACGTCTTTAACCTTAGACCGCCGAAGCTCCATCTGAATCACCTCCCCCCTGACACCAGTTTAAGATTCTAGCCTTACTCCACCTCTTCCTCTGTTCCTTCCTTCTCTGGGTCCGCCTGCTAGTCGGGGTCTTACCTTTCCTAGACTCCTCTGACGCTGAGTCCCCTGACTCTTCCCCCTCCCTCCTTCGGGCTTTAGGACCTGGCTCCCAATCCGGGTTTTCTGCTGTCCCACGCTCCTGCATATTTGAACTTGGCGTGCGCGCGCAGCCTCCCACTTTCCTTCTGACCGTTACACTTGTGTCACTGCTCCCTCCTTCGGGGAGGCTAGCTGGACCTGACCTTCCCTCCGTTTCCCCACTTTCCGATGGGGGCGTGGTCATCCCTGACTCATCTTCTCTCCCCACTGGAGGAGAGGCTGGTCCTGACTCATGTGACTCTTCCCCCCACTGCGCTCTGGTGGGGGAGCTGGTCCTGATCCTCCGCTGCTCTCTTGGGAGTCTCTGCTGGCCCCTTGTTTCTGGTGCGTCCCCCCTGGGACCCCCCTTGTCCTTACCATAGGCGCCCCCTTCTGGGAATCTTCTGATTCGCTGGAGAAGCTCATGGAATCTCTCGGGTCACTGTCATATTCCCCTACGCTCCCCTCGGATTCCTCTCCTCCGCTCTCTATTTGCTCTCTCCCCTGTGCTTCTGCTCCTGAGCCTCTGACAGAACCCAAAACACCTTTTTTGTTTGGTTGGGGGTGATTCTGGTGCACACCCAAAAAACATCGTGCGAATTGAAATAAGCCCAATCAAAGCTTCTTCGTCGTCTTTCTACACATATGGAAGTGAAAAGACGGTGTTGTGTTTTTTTGGTCTCATTACACACACTTTGCGACGTCTGGGTCAATGTGCATTAACACCAAAGAACCCGACTTGAAATAAGCGAAATCCAAGATTCTTCTTTCTATGTAGCTGAAACCCACAACAACCTGTTTGGCTTTGTTTATTACACTTCGCTTTGCAAGTGTTAGGGTTAGGGTTAGGGTTAGGGTTAGGGTTAGGGTTACGGTTCAGGTTAGGGTTAGGGTTAGGGTTCGGGTGAATGAACACCGAATGAACAATTCAAGCTTATTCATCCTCTTTCTATTGAGATGGAACCAAAACACCTATGCTTGATTTGGTCTGATAACAAACATGTCACTCTGCGATTTTTGGGTGAATGTGCATTCTAACCCCAAAAACACCATTTGAAATAAGTCCAATCAGAGCTTTATCATCTTCTTTTTATGTAGATGGAACCCAAAACACCTTTTTCGTTTGGTTGGGGGTGATTCTGGTGCACACCCAAAAAACTTCGTGCGAATTGATATAAGATCAATCAAAGCTTCTTTGTGGTCTTTCTACACATATGGAAGTGAAAAGACGGTGTTGTGTTATTTTGGTCTCATTACACACACTTTGCGATGTCTGGGTCTATGTGCATTGACACCAAAGAACCCGACTTGAAATAAGTGAAATCCAAGATTCTTCTTTCTATGTAGCTGAAACCCAAAACAACCTGTTTGGCTTTGTTTATTACACTTCGCTTTGCAAGTGTGAGGGTTAGGGTTTGGGTGAATGAACACCGAATGAACAATTCAAGCTTATTCATCCTCTTTCTATTGAGATGGAACCAAAACACCTATGCTTGATTTGTTCTGATAACAAACATGTCACTCTGCGATTTTTTGGTGAATGTGCATTCTAACCCCAAAAACACCAATTTGAAATAAGCCCAATCAGAGATTTATCATCTTCTTTGTATGTAGATGGAACCCAAAACAACCTGTTTGGCTTTGTTTCGGCTTATTACACTTCGCTTTGCTAGGGTTAGGATTCGGGTTCGGGTTCGGGTTCGGGTTCGGGTTTGGGTTCGAGTTCGAGTTAGGGTTAGGGTTAAGTTTAGGGTTAGGGTTAGGGTTAGGGTTAGGGTTAAGTTTAGGGTTAGGGTTAGGGTTAGGGTTAGGGTTCGGGTTCGGGTTCGGGTGAATGAACACCGAATGAACAATTCAAGCTTATTCATCCTCTTTCTATTGAGATGGAACCAAAACACCTATGCTTGATTTGTTCTGATAACAAACATGACACTCTGCGATTTTTGGGTGAATGTGCATTCTAACCCCAAAAACACCAATTTGAAATAAGCCCAATCAGAGCTTTATCATCTTCTTTTTATGTAGATGGAACCCAAAAGACCTTTTTCGTTTGGTTGGGGGTGATTCTGGTGCACACCCAAAAAACATCGTGCGAATTGATATAAGATCAATCAAAGCTTCTTTGTGGTCTTTCTACACATATGGAAGTGAAAAGACGGTGTTGTGTTATTTTGGTCTCATTACACACACTTTGCGATGTCTGGGTCTATGTGCATTGACACCAAAGAACCCGACTTGAAATAAGCGAAATCCAAGATTCTTCTTTCTATGTAGCTGAAACCCAAAACAACCTGTTTGGCTTTGTTTATTACACTTCGCTTTGCAAGTGTTAGGGTTAGGGTTAGGGTTAGGGTTAGGGTTAGGGTTAGGGTTACGGTTACGGTTACGGTTACGGTTTGGGTGAATGAAAACTAAAAGAGCATTCCAACTTATTCATCCTCTTTCTATTGAGATGAAACCAAAGCACCTATGCTTGTTTTTTCCTGATAAGAAACATGTCACTGCGATTTTTGGGTGAATGTGCATTCTAACCCCCAAAACACCAATTTGAAATAAGCCCAATGAGAGCTTTATCATCTTCTTTTTATGCAGATGTAACCCAAAACACCTTTTTGCTTAGGTTGGGGGTGATTCTGGTGCACACCCAAAAAACATCGTGCGAATTGAAATAAGCCCAATCAAAGCTTCTTCGTCGTCTTTCTACACATATGTAAGAGAAGAAGACGGTGTTGTTTTATTTTGGTCTCCTTTCACACATTTGCGATTTCTGGGTCAATGTGCATTAACACCAAAGAACCCGACTTGAAATAAGCGAAATCCAAGATTCTTCTTTCTATGTAGCTGGAACCCAAAACAACCTGTTTGGCTTTGTTTATTACACTTCGCTTTTCAAGGGTTAGGGTTAGGGTTAAGTTTAGGGTTAGGGTTTGGGTTTGGGTTTGGGTTTGGGTTTGGGTTAGGGTTTGGGTTTGGGTTAGGGTTTGGGTTCGGATGAATGAACACCGAATGAACAATTCAAGCTTATTCATCCTCTTTCTATTGAGATGGAACCAAAACACCTATGCTTGATTTGATCTGATAACAAACATGTCACTCTGCGATTTTTGGGTGAATGAGCATTCTAACCCTAAAATCACCAAATTGAAATAAGCCCAATCAGAGCTTTATCATCTTCTTTTTATGTAGATGGAACCCAAAACACCTTTTTCCTTTGGTTGGGGGTGATTCTGCTGCTCACCAAAAAACACCATGCCAATTAAAATAAGCCCAATCAAAGCTTATTCGTCGTCTTTCTACGCATATGGAAGTGAAAAGACGGTGTTGTGTTATTTTGGTCTCATTACACACAGTTTGCGATGTCTGGGTCAATGTGCATTAACACCAAAGTACCCGACTTGGAGTAAGTGAAATCCAAGATTCTTCTTTCTCTGTAGCTGGAAACCAAAACAACCTGTTTGGGTTTGTTTATTACACTTTGCTTTCCTAGGCTTAGGCTTAGGGTTAGGGTTAGGGTTCGGGTGAATGAACACCGAAAGAACAATCCAAGCTTATTCATCCTCTTTCCATTGAGATGGAACCAAAACACCTATGCTTGATTTGTTCTGTTAACAAACATGTCACTCTGCGATTTTTGGGTGAATGTGCATTCTAACCACAAAAAAACCAATTTGCAATAAGCCCAATCAGAGCTTTATCATTTTCTTTTTATGTAAATGGAAGCCCAAACACCTTTTTGCTTTGCTTGGGGGTGATTCTGGTGCACACCCAAAAAACACCATGCAAATTGAAATAAGCCCAATCAAAGCTTATTCGTCGTCTTTCTACGCATATGAAAGCGAAAAGACGGTGTTGTCTTATTTTGGTCTCATAACACAAATTTGCGATATCTGGGTCAATGTGCATTAACACCAAAGAACCCGACTTGAAATAAGCAAAAAGCAAGTGTCAGAGGCTCAGGAGCAGAAGAGCAGGGGAGAGAGCAAATAGAGAGCGGAGGAGAGGAATCAGAGGGGAGCGTAGGGGAATATGACAGTGACCCGAGAGATTCCATGAGCTTCTCCAGTGAATCAGAAGATTCCCAGAAGGGGACGCCTATGGTAAGGGCGAGGGGGGTCCCAGGGGGGACGCTCCATAAACAAGGGACCAGCGGGGACTCCCAAGGGAGCAGCGGAGGATCAGGACCAGTTCCCCCACCAGAGCACAGTGGGGGGGAAGAGTCACACGAGTCAGGACCAGCTTCTCCTCCAGCTGGGAGAGAAGATGAGTCAGGGGTAACCACACCCCCATCGGGAAGTGGGGAAACGGAGGGAAGGCCAGGTCCAGCTAGCCTCCCCTAAAGAGGGAGCAGTGACACAAGTGTAACGGTCAGAAGGAAAGTGGGAGGCTGCGCGCGCGCGCCAAGTTCAAATGTGGAGGAGCGCGGGTGTCAGCGCTGCCCAAGGTCCCAGCTCACACAAGACCAACGCTGCTTCTTGCTCAAGTTCAAAAGTCTTTATTGAAGTTCAGTCTCATTTCCAGACGTGCACTGTTCCAGACGGGACTGCCCCCCACTGCTTTGGATTCCCGGATGAATCCCCGCTTCAAATTGCGATCTATGAACTCCCTGAGTTCTTGCATTTCGTCTTCAGACATGGAGTACAGTTTCCCAGTTGGCAGCGTCGCCCCTGGCAGGAGGTCAATCTTGCAGTCGTAGGGTCTGTGGGGAGGCAGCTTGTCTGCTTCCTTCTCGCAGAAGACTTCCAAAAAGTCCTTGTACTTGTTGGGCACCGCTTGCACCACGCCTAGGTGTAGCTGCGGTGCATCCTCTTGCCCCTCTCCTTCCTGGCAGGTCTGGATGCAGTGCGCTGCGCAGTAGGAAGAGCAGAAGGTCAATTGCCGCTGGTACCACGCTAATGCCGGGCTGTGCCTATCCAGCCAACTCATGCCCAACACTATGGGCGTGTCCGACAGGTGGGTGACGTTGAAACTGATGACTTCGCGGTGGTTTCCAATTTGCATCACCAGAGGCGGTGTTTGCTGTACCACCTCGCCTCCCAGTATCTTCCTGCCATCTACCGTGACAACATTTAGGGGCATCGTGGCTGGCAGGAGTGCTATGCGATGCTGCTTGACGAAGTCCAACCCTACAAAGTCTGCGTTGCTACCAGAGTCAATGGTAAGAGGGACCTCCAGGGTGAGCCCATCGGGCAGCTGGAGCGATGCAGTGAGTTGCACCACTGGTTTGGGTGGGAGGGGGTCTGTGGGCTGCAAAATCTCTGGGGACTGTTTCACTGACTCGCCTGGTTGAGCCCCAGAGCCTCCATCTCCAACCAGGCGTCGCCTTTTCCCTGCTGCTCAATTCCCTGCTGAATTCCTCCTTTAACAGTTGCTGAGGCTGCAGTGTGCTTCTGGAGCCTCTGGGGACACTCTTTCGCCATGTGCTGTGCACTGTCGCAGATGTAACACTTCCTGCTCCCTCTAGGAGCCTTCGCCTTGACTGCTCCTGGTGTCTGGGCTCTGCTTGCTGTCTGAGCCCTTGCACCTCCGATTTCCATTGGCTCCTCTCCACTTATGAGAGGAGGCGTGGACTGAGCGCGCTCTGTCTCTCTGGGTAGGAAGGGAGTTGTTCTAACTGACGTGTTTGCTCTTCGCCCCTCCTCCCTGCTCCACGGGCGTTCTTCCAGGCGCACCCCAATTGCAAGCGCCCTTTGGACTACTTCTGTTGTATTTTGGGGTCTCTCCCCCCCTCGCCAGTTCATCTTTAACGGCTCCATTCAGCCCCTCCCAGAACAGATCCCTGACGGCAGCTGAGTCCTTCTGCCAGCCCAGCACATTTACTAACCCAAAAAAGCGGGAATGATACTGGCGCACCGTCGCTCTCCCTTGTCGCAATCCATGCATTTCCCTTCTAGCGACATCCACATCCACCGTTGATTTAAAGCAAGCGTCCATGGCTCCAATAAAAGCGCTTGAATCTTTGAGGGCGGGGTCATTTTCGCGTAGCAAAGTTCGCAGCCACGACTTAGCTTCCCCATGCAGATGAGTGATTATGAAACCCACTTTCTCCTCCTCATCTCTAAAATCTTTCCGAAGCAAATTGAGCGCGAAGACTACTTCTGCTCTGAAGTTAGGGTACTGCTGCAGGTTCCCGTCAAAATGGGTCACAAGGCTTGCCCCCCTTTTCCCGAGGCTAACTCCCTCCGGCTTGGCTCCCAGCTGCCCCTCCTTTCCCCATTTGTCCCACCTGGCTTGCAGATCCTGGCAGAGCGCAGCTGTGTCTTCTTCTTTTTTCCTAGACGCAGCTAATTCTGCGTAGAGCGTTGACACCGCTTCCTGCAATTGCTTGACTTTTTCCTCAGTCGTCATCTTTGCCTATCTCCGTGAGCTCGCAGAGTTTATTTGAGATGGGACTTACTGTCAGCGCTGCCCAAGGTCCCAGCTCACACAAGACCAACGCTGCTTCTTGCTCAAGTTCAAAAGTCTTTATTGAAGTTCAGTCTCATTTCCAGACGTGCAGCGCGCAACGCTACATCTATCCGTCAGATCATAGAAGTCCCATCTGAATCTCCGCCCCCCTGACACCAGCTTAAGATTCTAGCTTTACTCCACCTCTTTCTCTGTTCCTTCTTTCTCTGGGTCCTTCTGCTAGTCGGAGTCTCTGCCCTCCGAGATTCTTCTGACGCTGATTCTCCCGACTCCTCCTCCCCCCTCTTTCGGGCTTTAGGACCTGGCTCCCAATCCGGGTTTTCTGCTGTCCCGCGCTCCTCCACATTTGAACTTGGCGCGCGCGCGCAGCCTCCCACTTTCCTTCTGACCGTTACACTTGTGTCACTGCTCCCCCTTTCGGGGAGGCTAGCTGGACCTGCCCTTCCCTCCGTCTCCCCACTCCCCGATGGAGGAGACGCTGGTCCTGACTCCCATGCCTCTTCTCCCCCACTGTGCTCTGGTGGGGGAACTGGCCCTACTTCTCCGCTACTCCTTTGGGACTCCCCTCTGGTTCCCTGTTTATGGATCGTCCCTTCTGGGATTCGCCTCGCCCTTACCATAGGCGCCCCCTCCTGGGAATCTTCTGATTCGCTGGAGAAGCTCATGGAATCTCTCGGTCCACTGTCATATTCCCCTACGCTCCCCTCTGATTCCTCTCCTCCGCTCTCTATTTGCTCTCTCCCCTGCTCTTCTGCTCCTGAGCCTCTGACAGCGGGACAGCAGAAAACCCGGATTGGGAGCCAGGTCCTAAAGCCCGAAAGAGGGAGGGGGAAGAGTCAGGGGACTCAGCGTCAGAGGAGTCTAGGAGGGCTGAGACTCCGACTAGCAGGAGGGCCCAGAGAAGGAAGGAACAGAGGAAGAGGTGGAGTAAGGCTAGAATCTTAAACTGGTGTCAGGGGGGAGGAGATTCAGATGGAACTTCGACGGTCTAAGGCATAGACGTAGCGTTGCGCGCTGCGCGTCTGGAAATGAAACTGAACTTCAATAAAGACCTTTTTACTTGAGGAAGAAGCAGCGTTGGTCTTGTGTGAGCTGGGACCTTGGGCAGCGCTGACAGCAAGATTCTTCTTTCTATGTAGCTGGAACCCAAAACAACCTGTTTGGCTTTGTTTTGGCTTATTACATTTCACTTTGCTAGCGTTATGGTTAGGTTTAGGGTAAGGTTAGGGCTAGGGTGAATGAACACCGAAACAGCAATCCAAGCTTATTCGTCCTGTTTCTATTGACATGGAACGAAAAAACCTATGTTTGATTTGGGCTGAGAACAAACATTTCACTCTGGCAATTTGGGTGAATTTGCATTCTAACCCCAAAAACACCAATTTGAAATAAGCCCAATCAGAGATTTATCATCGTCTTTTTATGTAGATGGAACCCAAAACAACCTGTTTGGCTTTGTTTCGGCTTATTACACTTCGCTTTGCTAGGGTTCGGGTTCGGGTTCGGGTTCGGGTTCGGGTTAGGGTTAGGGTTCGGTTTAGGGTTCGGGTTGAGGTTAGGGTTAGGGTTAAGTTTAGGGTTAGGGTTAGGGTTAGGGTTAAGTTTAGGGTTAGGGTTAGGGTTAGGGTTAAGTTTAGGGTTAGGGTTAGGGTTAGGGTTAGGGTTAGAGTTCGGGTGAATGAACACCGAATGAACAATTCAAGCTTATTCATCCTCTTTTGACAACCATATGTCTGGAGTGCTGTGATGGTGTTTCCTGCTTGGCAGGGGGTTGGACTCGATGGCCCTTGTGGTCCCTTCCAACTCTATGATTCTTTGATTCTATGATTCTTTCTATTGAGATGGAACCAAAACACCTATGCTTGATTTGGTCTGATAACAAACATGTCACTCTGTGATTTTTGGGTGAATGAGCATTCTAACGCTCAAAACACCATTTTGAAATAAGCCTTGAAACAAGATGAGCTTGAGCTCTTGGTACAGCAAACTAAATATGACATAATAGGCATCACTGAAACCTGGTGGGATAAGTCCTACGATTGGAATGTAATAATGGAGGGATACAATCTATTTCAGAGAAACAGACCAGACAAGAAAGGAGGAGGAGTGGCGTTATATGTCAGGGATGTGTATACCTGGGAAGAGATCCAAGATTTAGAACCTCAAAGCCAAAGTGAGAACATTTGGGTCAAAATTAAGGGAGAGAAGAATAACAGTGACCTCATTGTGGGAGTTTACTATAGATCCCCAAGCCAAACGGAGGACATAGATGATGCCTTCCTGGAACAGATGGCCAAGCATGCAAAAGGAAGGGAGATAGTAGTAATGGGGGACTTCAATTACCCGGATATTTGTTGGATGTCAAACTCAGCCAAGAGCATAACGTCAAACAGATTCCTCACTGGCCTTGCAGACAACTTCATTGTCCAGAAAGTGGGAGAAGCAACAAGAGGAACAGCCATTTTAGGTCTTTTCCTAACCAATGTTGATGACCTGGTTAGTGGGGGAGAAGTGCAAGAATCATTAGGCGCGAGTGATCATGCTCTTCTGAAGTTTACTATACAGCGGAAAGGAGCAGCCAAGCATACTAGGACTCAATTTCTTGACTTTAAGAAAGCCGACTTCATAAAACTTAGGGAAGTGCTGGGTGAGATCCCATGGACAGTAATACTAAAAGGAAAGGGAGTTCATGATGGCTGGGAGTTTGTTAAGAGGGAGATAGTAAAAGCACAACTTCAGGCAATACCAATGAGACGGAAACATGGAAGGTGCCTAAAGAAGCCGGGGTGGCTATCTAAAGAACTTTTAACTGAGTTAAGATTAAAAAAGGATGTGTACAAAAAATGGAAAAGGGGGGAAACCACCAAAGAGGAATTCAAACAAATAGCCAGCACGTGTAGACACAAAGTCAGAAAAGCTAAAGCACAGAATGAATTCAGGCTTGCTAGAGAGGTTAAAAGCAACAAAAAAGGCTTTTATGGGTATGTTCGTAGCAAAAGGAAGAACAAAGGAACAGTGGGGTCACTCAGAGGAGAAGATGGTGAAATGCAAACAGGGGACACAGAAAGGGCTGAACTCCTCAGTGCCTTCTTTGCCTCAGTCTTCTCCGATAAAGAAAACAATGCCCGACCTGAAGAATTTGGAGCAAATGATTCAGCAGAGGAAACACAGCCCAGAATAACTAAGGAGATAGTACAAGAATACTTGGCTAGTCTAGATGTATTCAAGTCTCCAGGGCCAGATGAACTGCATCCAAGAGTATTAAAAGAACTGGCAGATGTGATCTCAGAACCACTGGCAGTCATCTTTGAGAATTCCTGGAGAACAGGCGAAGTCCCGGCAGACTGGAGGAGGGCAAATGTTGTCCCTATTTTCAAAAAGGGGAAAAGAGAGGACCCAAATAATTACCGCCCAGTCAGTCTGACATCAATACCAGGGAAGATTCTGGAGCAGATCATAAAGCAAACAGTCTGTGAGCACCTAGAAAGGAATGCTGTGATCACCAATAGTCAGCATGGATTTCTGAAAAATAAGTCATGTCAGACTAACCTGGTCTCTTTTTTTGACAGAATTACAAGCCTGGTAGATGAAGGGAACACAGTGGATGCAGCCTACCTTGATTTCAGCAAGGCATTTGACAAGGTGCCCCATGATATTCTTGTAAAGAAGCTGGTAAAATGCTGTCTTGACTATGCTACCACTCAGTGGATTTGTAACTGGCTGACTGACCGAACCCAAAGGGTACTCATCAATGGTTCCTCTTCATACTGGAGAAGAGTGACTAGTGGGGTGCCACAGGGTTCTGTCTTGGGCCCGGTCTTATTCAACATCTTTATCAACGACTTGGATGATGGACTCAAGGGCATCCTGATCAAATTTGCAGATGACACCAAACTGGGAGGGGTGGCTAACACCCCAGAGTACAGGATCACACTTCAAAACGACCTTGACAGATTAGAGAACTGGGCCAAAACAAACAAGATGAATTTTAACAGGGAGAAATGTAAAGTATTGCACTTGGGCAAAAAAAATGAGAAGCGCAAATACAAGATGGATGACACCTGGCTTGAGAGCACTACATGTGAAAAGGATCTAGGAGTCTTGGTTGACCACAAACTTGACATGAGCCAACAGTGTGACGCGGCAGCTAAAAAAGCCAATGCAATTCTGGGCTGCATCAATGGGAGTATAGCATCTAGATCAAGGGAAGTAATAGTGCCACTGTATTCTGCTCTGGTCAGACCTCACCAAGAGTACTGTGTCCAGTTCTGGGCACCACAGTTCAAGAAGGACACTGACAAACTGGAATGTGTCCAGAGGAGGGCAACCAAAATGGTCAAAGGCCTGGAGACTTCCGGGTTGGCGCCATTGTTTAATGGCGGATTCCCTCCGAGCTCCGGAGGGAATCGGCTCCGTAGCGTCTGGGTCTGGCCGCTGCGGCGAAGCGGGGACCCTTAAAATCACAGGCGCGGATGCCTGTGAACACAGAGACTCTGCGGGCACCATTTGCGCCCCCCCAATCCGCGACGGAGCCTTTTTAAAGGCTTCGGAACGGAGGCAGGGTGAGGCGTGGTGCTGAGAGTACTCCCTCGCCTACGGAGTGAAGCCGCAAACCATTGACAGAGAGCGCCAACTTCTTCCAAGACTGATTGGACTCTAAAATATAAACCCGTGAGTAATACGGAGATTGGAACTTTAAAAATTTTTAATTTTGGATTTGGAACGAGCGGGAAGGGGCTAAAAAGGAAGTTCACCCCCCCCCTCTTTGTAAACAATCTAAAGCAAAGGACTGGGCAGCTAAGGTCGAGAGAATCTGTTTTTTGTTTTTTAATGAAAGATCCTGACTTCACGGTTTTGATACTATAAGAAGATTTACTGGAGGATAAAAAGAATTTTGGGAGCTGAAATTTCACCCCCCCCCCCGAGACCCGGGAACGTCCTATGAGAAAGCCTGTTGCATTGAAGATTTTGACAGCTGTCAAGTGAGCTGCTAGTCAGCTAGCTGTCAGCTGGAAAAAGAGAACATTGTTTCTGCTGTTTTTGCTGGTTTACTTGGTATAACTTGTTGAAAATAAGGAGGGCTGATACAAAATAACTGGACTTTTGGTTTTGAGCTGAAAGGAACAACAAGGAACTAAAATCCCCCTAGAGGGGTAATAGGGACATTACATCACAAAAATGGCTGGAGTATGTAAAATCCAAGCAGAATTGGACAGAGCACTCGTTCTCTTGGGAAACTTGCAAGATGAGTACAATGCTTTGTCTACAAAGGTATCACTACTACACTGGACAGTAAACAACAGTTTTGAGCCTGATAAGGACTTGAAACAGGAAGCCCATTCAACTGAACAAATAAATGAAACTGAAAGTGTCGATACGATGGAGCAATATGTTGTTTTTGAAGAAAATGAAGGAGGAGCAGGAGATTTGCAGGAGTCAAAGGAGAGTTACAATATGAGGCCTGACATGATGATAAAAAAGGATAATAAAAAGTGGATGTGGAAAGCCTGGTCTGAATGGGAGTTTGGAAAATGGAGAGATCCCTTTTGGAGGAGATCTGAAGACCTGAGGATTACAAATTTGTTGGTGAAAGCTGGAGCTTTGGGGACATCTGGATTTGAAAGAAATTTGAAACAAGAGTTGGAGCACCCCATAGGCTTTGCCTTTAAGTATGGAGGACTGGCTGGAAGCGACATGGATTCTGTTGGGCCGGAGCCCCTCCGAGACTTGGGGTTTAACATCAAGGACTATCAAAGAGACCGGCAGAAAGGAACTGAGAGAGATATAAGGGCCTCGGATGTGAGATCTCCAGGCTAAAAAAAATAATAATATAAAGACTGATGGATATTGGTTGGGGACTGGAACCGGGAAAAGGGTGGGTGGAGGTTGGGAATCCAAAGGGTACATAAGGATAATTTGCTTTTTATATTTTTTGTTAGTGGTAAGGAAATTGGGTAAATCATGGAAGGGAAATTTTGGTCGACTTTAGGAAAAAGGTTTAAGAATAATCAATGAGGTATAAGTATTAATGTGTAATTTTAATAAGGTAAAATTGGTTTCTTTTCTTTTTAAATTAATTGAAAATAAGGCTGTTAAAAATAAATTGAAGAAATGGAAAAAAGAAGTAAAGTAAAGCAATAGTATGTTGGAACAAATGTTTAAGCTAAGGTAAAGAAATAAGTTAAGGACTTGCTGAACTGACAATTTAAATTGGAATACAAGAAGGGGAGGTGTGAGGAAGTCTGAGAAATAAGGTTAAGAATAATAAGTATTAGAAACTTTATGTGTTTTTTCTAATTTTTTTTGTTTAGTTTTGAATGTTATGTATTTTTGTGTTTTTTGTTTCGTTTATTTTTTGTTTTTGTTTGTTGTGTGTTATTTGAAAATGCTAATAAATATTTAATTTAAAAAAAAAATGGTCAAAGGCCTGGAAACGATGCCTTATGAGGAACGGTTAAGGGAGCTGGGCATGTTTAGCCTGGAGAAGAGGAGGTTAAGGGGTGATATGATAGCCATGTTCAAATATATAAAAGCATGCCACATAGAGGAGGGAGAATGGTTGTTTTCTGCTGCTCCAGAGAAGCGGACACGGAGCAATGGATCCAAACTGCAGGAAAGAAGATTCCACCTAAACATTAGGAAGAACTTCCTGACAGTAAGAGCTGTTCGACAGTGGAATTTGCTGCCAAGGAGTGTGGTGGAGTCTCCTTCTTTGGAGGTCTCTAAGCAGAGACTTGACAACCATCTACATAGAAAGGAGAATCTTGGAATTCGCTTATTTCAAGTCGTGTTCTTTGGTGTAAATGCACATTGACCCAGAAATCGTAGTCTATGTAACGAGACCAAAATAACAAAACACCGTCTTTTCACTTCCGTACGTGTGAAAAAAGACGAATAAGCTTTGATTGGGCTTATTTCAATTCCCATGGTGTTTTTTGGGTGTGCACCAGAATCGCCCCAACCAAAGCAAAGAGGCGTTTTGGGTTCCATCTGCATAAAAAGAAGATAAAGCTCTGTTTGTTTACTACAAATTGTTTTTGGGGTTAGAATGCACATTCACTTAAAATTCACAATGTGAAATGCTTGTTATCAGCCCAAATCAAGCATAGGTGTTTTGGTTCCATCTCAATAGAAAGAGGTCGAATAAGCTTGGATTGGTCTTTCGGTGTTCATTCACTCACAAATAGCAAAGTGAAGTGTAATAAGCCAAAACAAAGAAAAACAGGTTGTTTTGCGTTCCATCTACATAGAAAGAAGAATCTTGGATGTCGCTTATTTCAAGTCGTTTTCCTAGGTGTAAATGCACATTGACCCTGAAATGGCAAAGTGTATGTAACGAGACCAAAATAACAAAACACCGTCTTTTCGCTTCCATATGCGTAGAAAGAAGACAAATAAGGTATGATTGGGCTTATTTCAACTCGCATGGTGTTTTCTGGGTGTGCACCACAATAACCCCTAACCAAATCAAAAAGGCGTTTTGGTTTCCATCTGCATAAAAAGAAGATGATAAAGCTCTGATTGGGCTTATTTCCAATTGTTTTTCGTGTTGAAATGCACATTCACACAAAAATCGCAGTGTGAAATGCTTGTTATCAGCCCAAATTAAGCATAGGTGTTTGGGTTCCATCTCAATAGAAAGAGGACGAATAAGCTTGTATTGTTCTTTCGGTGTTCATTCACCAACAAATAGCAAAGCGAAGTTAAGGGAAAACCATGCAAAACAGGTTGATTGGCGTTCCATCTACATAGAAAGAAGAATCTTGGAATCCGCTTATTTCGTGTTCTTTGGTGTAAATGCACATTGACCCAGAAATCATAGTCTATGTAACAAGACCAAAATAACAAAACACCGTCATTTCACTTCCATACGTGTTGAAAGAAGACGAATAAGCTTTGATTGGGCTTCTAGCTGGTCCTGACTCATGTGACTCTTCCCCCCCACTGTGCTCTGGTGGGGGAACTGGTCCTGATCCTCCGCTACTCCCTTGGGAGTCCCCTCTGGTTCCTTGTTTATGGAGCGTCCCCCCTGGGACTCCCCTCGCCCTTATCATAGGCGCCCCCTCCTGGGAATCTTCTGATTCGCTGGAGAAGCTCATGGAATCTCTCGGGCCACTGTCATATTCCCCTACGCTCCCCTCTGATTCCTCTCCTCCGCTCTCTATTTGCTCTCTCCCCTGCTCTTCTGCTCCTGAGCCTCTGACATCCATCCCCCCCTCGAAGCCCCCCCTTCCCCCTCTTCGGGTGTGGGTTCCGGGTGCTCCAGCGCTGGGGGTGTGAGTGCTGGCTTCCGTTCTCTCCCCCTTGTGTGCAACCGGCCAGCGGGATCAGGCCCCCCCACGATGGGTTCGTCGACATCGACTTCCTCTGCTTCCATTTCTCTGCTGTCGTGCTCAAAACCAGGATCCTCCCCCCATACGTCCATGTCCTCCTCTCCACCCGGTCCCTCGGGTGAGGCTGTGTGCAAGGGCCCCCTCAGCAGTTCCCTGCTCCACCCCACTTCTGGTTGAGTGTCCCACCAATAGGAGCGGTCCGTGACAAACCCCGAGAGCGACCCCTCCGGGGAGCTCGTCCCAGGCGTCGGCTCCTCATCTGAGGAGAAACCCTGGAACGTGCTGGCTGACAGTGTGGGTGTGAAAAGCCAGTCGTCGAAATACTCCGCCGGCATGGGTCTGTGTGGGAAGATCGAATGGAACTCGTCTTTGACGTAGTGCTCCTCCACGGCATAGCACGGCACCCACTCGTTGGCGCTGGCCGGAGTACCCTCCCTGGCGAGGAGATATTCAACTCCCTCTTCCCCCCATCTGGAGTCCAAAATCTGCGTGACCTCGTTGAGTGGCGTCGCCCTCTGTGGTCCCTCCCCTGTTGGCGATGGGCTACGTGGGGCTGGTGCGGTCCCTGGCGCCTGAAACCTGTGGGGTGCCTTGTAAGGTGTGAGCACTGACCTGTGAAAGACTGGGTGCATTCTGGAGCCCTCCGGGAGTGTCAACCGGTAGGCCACTGGATTGATTTGTGCCGCGACCTGGTAAGGTCCCAGCTGCTTGTGTCCTAGCTTCTTCTTAGCTAGCGTTCTGGCCGGCACTGCCTGAGCTGCTAACCAGACCCAGTCCCCTACCTGTATGTCTTCCCCAACCCTCCTGTGCCTGTCTGCCTGCATCTTGTAGGCGTGTTTCGCGAGTTCCAAGTGCCTTCGGAGTTGCTCATGGACCTCCTGTAACTCTGCGGCTAAGTGCTCTGCCCCCCGTGGCTCCCCCTCTGCCTCGGTCTCCAACCCCGGGAAGGTTCTGGGGTGGCGCCCATTGTTGGCGAAGAACGGTGTCACCCCTGTAGACCCGTGCTTTGTGTTGTTGTAGGCAAACTCGGCTAGCGGTAGGTAGTCCACCCAGGTCGAGGGCTGTTGATTGGCGTAGCATCGCAGGTACTGCTGCATGATGGCGTTGACCCTCTCCGCTTGTCCGTTGGTCTGCGGGTGTCGTGCCGACGCTAAGTTGATCTTGACGTTCAGGATGCCCAGCAGCTTCTGCCAGAAGTTCGAGATGAATTGGCGGCCCCGGTCGGACAGGATGGACCGCGGCAAGCCGTGAGCTTTGAACACGTGGTCTATGAACAGCTTGGCGGTCTGTTCCGCTGTGGCCACCTTCGCGCACGGAATGAAATGCGCCATCTTGGTGAAGAGGTCTACGACCACGAGTACCGCTGTTTTGCCGCGCGAGCTGGGCAGATCTGTAACAAAGTCCAGGGCCACTTTCTCCCATGGTTCGAGCGGCGTCTGCAGCGGTTCCAGCAGACCCGCCGGCTTCCTGTGTACTGGCTTGGCCCTTTGGCAGGTGTCACACCTGGAAACGTAATCCGCGACTTCTCCCCTCACCTTGGGCCACCAAAAGTCCCTGGTGACTAATTCCGCCGTCTTGTCCTTGCCGAAGTGCCCAGCGCTGGGCGCGTCGTGCAGCTGCTGCAAGACTCTCGCGCGAAGGTCGTCTCCCGGTACGTAGAGAGCCCCTTTACGGAGGAGTAGTCCGTCGCGTATCTGGAACTCGTCGTCCCTCGCTGTGCCGTTTCGCACCTCCTCCATCTTGGATTGCGCAAACGAATCCGCCTGTAGCGCGCGACGCACTGCGTCCAGGTCCACGGCGGCTGAAGCGCACGCCCACACCTCTCGTGCGAAAATGTGTTTGGCCGCTGCCGGTGCCGCTTCCTTGAGATACTGCGGCTTCCTGGATAGCGCATCCGCCATGACGTTGTTGTCTCCCGGGATGTATTCTATCCGGAAATCGAAATCTGCAAAGAACTCCGCCCAGCGGATGTGTCTCTGGTTCAGGAACTTCGCCGTGCGCCAGTACTCCAGGTTCTTATGGTCCGTGCGGACCTGCACTGTGTGTCTGGCTCCGACCAGGAAGTGCCGCCACGCCTTGAAGGCTGCATGAATGGCCAGCAACTCCCTGTCCCAGATGGTGTAGTTCTGCTCCGACGTGCTGAGCTTCCTGGAGTAGAATGCGCACGGTCTCCAGTCCCCTTGCGGATCTTGCTGCAACAGGACCGCCCCCACCGCTCTGTCCGAGGCGTCCGTTTCAACCCTCATCGGTTTGCTGGGGTTTACGTGTAGCAGCTGTTCTTCGGACGCGAAGAGACGCTTGAGCCTCCGAAAGGACTGCTCCGCCTGGTCCGTCCAGGTGAACTTCTTCTTCTTGGAGCTGAGGGTGTCCGTGATGGCCGCCGTCTCCTTCGCGAACCCCTTGATGAACTTGCGATAAAAGTTGGCGAAACCGACGAACTTCTGGACCTCCTTCCGGTTGCGCGGGCTCTTCCAGTCCAACACTGAGTGGACCTTGGCGCTGTCCATGGCAAGTCCCTTGTCGGACAGCTTGTAGCCCAGGAAATCCACCTCCGTCATGTCGAACTGGCACTTCTCCAGGTTGGCGTAAAGTCTGTGCTCCCGTAGTCTCTGCAGGACCTCCTTGACGTCCTCCTCGTGCGCCTCCTGCGATTCCGAAAAAATCAGGATGTCATCTAAGAAGCAGACGCACTTCTTGTAAAGGAGTCCCGCTAGCACGTGGTGCATGAAAGCTTGGAAACAATGGGAGCCATTTTGGAGACCAAACGGCATGACTCTGTATTCATAGGTTCCTAAAGGCGTAAACATGGCTGTCTTCCACTCGTCGCCCTCCCGCATGCGTATAAGGTTGTAGGCCCCTCGTAGATCCAACTTGGTGAAGATCCGTCCCTTCCTCACCGTCGCGAGCAGGTCGTCAATTTTGGGCATGGGGAATGCCGTGGGCTTTGTCCTGGAATTGATGATTCTATAATCCACTATGAGCCTCCGTTCGGGCGTGTCTCTCTTCTTCACGAAAAACACGGGACTGCCCCCCACTGCTTTGGGTTCCCGGATGAATCCCCGCTTCAAATTGCGATCTATGAACTCCCTGAGTTCTTGCATTTCGTCTTCAGACATGGAATACAGTCTCCCAGTCGGCAGCGTCGCCCCCGGCAGGAGGTCAATCTTGCAGTCGTAGGGCCTGTGGGGAGGCAGCTTGTCCGCTTCCTTCTCGCAGAAAACTTCCAAAAAGGCCCTGTACTTGTTGGGTACCGCTTGCACCATGCCTAGGTGTAGCTGCGGTTCATCCTCTTGCCCCTCTTCTTCCTGGCAGGTCTGGATGCAGTGCGCTGCGCAGTAGGAAGAGCAGAAGGTCAATTGCCGCTGGTACCACGCTAATGCCGGGCTGTGCCTATCCAGCCAACTCATGCCCAACACTATGGGCGTGTCCGACAGGTGGGTGACGTTGAAACTGATGACTTCGCGGTGGTTCCCAATTTGCATCACCAGAGGCGGTGTCTGCTGTACCACCTCTCCTCCCAGTATCTTCCTGCCATCTACCGTGACAACATTTAGGGGCATCGTGGCTGGCAGGAGTGCTATGCGATGCTGCTTGACGAAGTCCACTCCTACAAAGTCTGCATTGCTACCAGAGTCAATGGTAATAGGGACCTCCAGGGTGAGCCCATCGGGCAGCTGGAGCGATGCGGTGAGTTGCACCACTGGTTTGGGTGGGAGGGGGTCTGTGGGCTGCAAAATCTCTGGGGGCTGCTTCACTGACTCGCCTGGTTGACCCCCAGTGCTGTTGTTTCCAACCAGGCTTCGTCGTTTCCCTGCAGCTGTTCCCTCTGCTGAATTGCTCCTTTTACAGTTGCTGAGGCTGCAGTGTGCTTCTGGATCCTCTGGGGACACTCTTTGGCCATGTGCTGTGCACTGTCGCAGATGTAACACTTCCTGCTCCTTCTAGGAGCCTTCGCCTTGACTGCTCCTGGTGTTTGGGCTCTGCTTGCTGTCTGAGCTCTGGCACCTCCGATCTCCATCGGCTCCTCTCCCCTCCCCAGCGGAAGCGTTGATTGAGCGCGCTCTGTCTCTCTGGGTAGGAAGGGAGTTGTTCTAACTGACGTGTTTGCTCTTCGCCCCTCCTCCCTGCTCCACGGGCGTTCTTCCAGGCGCACGCCAATTGCGAGCACCCTTTGGACTACTTCTGTGGTGTTTTGGGGTCTCTCCCCCCTCGCCAGCTCATCTTTCACGGCTCCATTCAGCCCCTCCCAGAACAGATCCCTGACGGCAGCTGAGTCCTTCTGCCAGCCCAGCACATTTACTAACCCAAAAAAGCGGGAATGATACTGGCGCACCGTCGCTTTTCCTTGCCGCAATCCATGCATTTCCCTTCTAGCCACATCCACATCTACCGTTGATTTAAAGCAAGCATCCATAGCTTCAATAAAGGCGCTTGAATCTTTGAGGGCGGGGTCATTTTCGCGTAATAAGGTTCGCAGCCACGACTTAGCTTCCCCATGCAGATGAGTGATTATGAAACCCACTTTCTCCTCCTCATCCCTAAAGTCTTTCCGAAGCAATTTGAGCGCGAAAACTACTTCTGCTCTGAAGTTAGGGTACTGCTGCAGGTTCCCGTCAAAGTGGGTTACAATACTGGCCCCCCTTTTCCCGAGGCCAACTCCCTCCGGCTTGGCTCCCAGCTGCCCCTCCTTTCCCCACCTGTCCCACCTGGCTTGCAGATCCTGGCAGAGCGCAGCTGTTTCTCCTTCCTTTTTCTTAGATGCAGCCAATTCTGCGTAGAGCGCTGAGACTGCCTCCTGCAGTTGCTTCACTTTCTCCTCTGTAGTCATCTTTGCCTATCTTCGTGAGCTTGCGGAGTGGAGATGGGACTTACTGTCAGCGCTGCCCAAGGTCCCAGCTCACACAAGACCAACGCTGCTTCTTCCTCAAGTAAAAAGGTCTTTATTGAAGTTCAGTTTCATTTCCAGGCGCGCAGCGCGCAACGCTACGTCTATGCCTCAGACCGTAGTAGTCCCATCTGAATCTCCTCCCCCCTGACACCAGCTTAAGATTCTAGCCTTACTCCACCTCTTCCTCTGTTCCTTCTTTCTCTGGGTCCTCCTGCTAGTCGGAGTTTCAGCCCTCCTAGATTCCTCTGACACTGACTCCCCTGACTCTTCTCCCCCCCTCCTTCGGGCTTTAGGACCTGGCTCCCAATCCGGGTTTTCTGCTGTCCCGCGCTCCTCCACATTTGAACTTGGCGCGCGCGCGCAGCCTCCCACTTTCCTTCTGACCGTTACACTTGTGTCACTGCTCCCTCTTTCGGGGAGGCTAGCTGGACCTGGCCTTCCCTCCGTTTCCCCACTTCCCGATGGGGGCGTGGTTACCCCTGACTCATCTTCTCTCCCCGCTGGAGGAGAAGCTGGTCCTGACTCATGTGACTCTTCCCCCCCACTGTGCTCTGGTGGGGGAACTGGTCCTGATCCTCCGCTACTCCCTTGGGAGTCCCCTCTGGTTCCTTGTTTATGGAGCGTCCCCCCTGGGACTCCCCTCGCCCTTATCATAGGCGCCCCCTCCTGGGAATCTTCTGATTCGCTGGAGAAGCTCATGGAATCTCTCGGGTCACTGTCATATTCCCCTACGCTCCCCTCTGATTCCTCTCCTCCGCTCTCTATTTGCTCTCTCCCCTGCTCTTCTGCTCCTGAGCCTCTGACAGACGTGTTCCATGCAATCTTCCCACACAGACCCATGCCGGCGGAGTATTTCGACGACTGGCTTTTCACACCCACACTTTCAGCCAGTACGTTCCAGGGTTTCTCATCAGCTGAGGAGCCGACGCCAGAAACAAGCTCCCCGGAGGGGTCACTCTCGGGGTTTGTCACAGACCGCTCCTATTGGTGGGACAGTCAACCGGAGGTGGGGTGGAGCAGGGAACTGCTGAGGGGGCCCTTACACACAGCCTCACCCGAGGTACCAGGGGGAGGGGAGGACATGGACGTGTTGGGGGAGGATCCTGGATTCGAGCACGACAGCAGAGAAATGGAAGCAGAGGAAATTGACGTAGACGAGCCCATTGCCGGCGGGCCAGATCCCGCTGGCCGGCTGCACACCAGGGGGAGAGAACGGTATCCCGCACTCACACCCACAGCACTGGAGCACCCGGAACCCACACCCGTAGAGGGGGAGGGGGAAGGGGGGCTTCGAGGGGGGTGGATGTCAGGGGCTCAGGAGCAGAAGCACAGGGGAGAGTGGAAATGGAGAGCGAAGGGGAGGAAACCGAGGGCAGCGTAGGGGAGTATGACAGTGACCCGAGAGATTCCATGAGCTTCTCCAGCGAATCAGAAGATTCCCAGAAGGGGGCGCCGATGGTCAGGGCAAGGGGGGTCCCAGGGGGGACGCACCAGAAGCAAGGGGCCAGCGGGGACTCCCAAAGCAGCAGCAGGGGATCAGGACCAGCTTCCCCACCAGAGCGTAGTGGGGGGGAAGAGTCCCATGTGTCAGGACCAGCGTCTCCTCCAGCGGGGAGAGAAGATGAGTCAGGGCTGACCACGCCCCCATCGGAAAGTGGGGAAACGGAGGGGAGGTCAGTTCCAGCTAGCCTCCCCGAAGGGGGGAGCAGTGACAGCAGTGTAACGGTCAGAAGGAAAGTGGCGGGCTGGGCGTGCGCACCAAGTTCAAATGTACAGGCGCGCGGGACAGCAGGAAACCCGGATCGGGAACCAGGTCCTAAAGCCCACCGGAGGGAGGGGGAAGATTCAGAGGACTCAGCTTCAGAAGAGTCTAGGAAGGGCGAGACCCCGACGGACAGGCGGACCCAGAGGAGGAAAGAACAAAGGAAGAGGTGGAGCAAGGCTAGAGTCTTAAACTGATGTCAGGGGGGAGGAGATTCAGACGGAGCTTCGGCGGTCTAGAGTTTGAGACGTAGGGCTGCGCGCTGCGGCTGTGGAAGTGAAACTGAACTTCAATAAAGACTTTTATACTTAACAACAAAGCGGCGTTGGTCCTTTGTGAGCTGGGACCTAGGGCAGCTCTGACAGTATGTAACGAGACCAAAATAACAAAACACCTTCAAATCCATTCCATATGCGTAGAAAGAAGACGAATAAGTTTGAGTGGGCTTATTTCAATTCGCATCGTGTTTTTTGGGTGCGCACCAGAATCACTTCTAACTGAAGCAAAATGGTGTTTTGGTTTCCATCTACATAAAAAGATGATAATAACTGTCAGAGGCTCAGGAGCAGAAGAGCAGGGGAGAGAGCAAATAGAGAGCGGAGGAGAGGAATCAGAGGGGAGCGTAGGGGAATATGACAGTGACCCGAGAGATTCCATGAGCTTCTCCAGCGAATCAGAAGATTCCCAGGAGGGGGCGCCTATGATAAGGGCGAGGGGAGTCCCAGGGGGGACGCTCCATAAACAAGGAACCAGAGGGGACTCCCAAGGGAGTTGCGGAGGATCAGGACCAGTTCCCCCACCAGAGCACAGTGGGGGGGAAGAGTCACATGAGTCAGGACCAGCTTCTCCTCCAGCGGGGAGAGAAGATGAGTCAGGGGTAACCACGCCCCCATCGGGAAGTGGGGAAACGGAGGGAAGGCCAGGTCCAGCTAGCCTCCCCGAAAGAGGGAGCAGAGACACAAGTGTAACGGTCAGAAGGAAAGTGGGAGGCTGCGCGCGCGCGCCAAGTTCAAATGTGGAGGAGCGCGGGACAGCAGAAAACCCGGATTGGGAGCCAGGTCCTAAAGCCCGAAGGAGGGAGGGCTGAGACTCCGACTAGCAGGAGGGCCCAGAGAAGGAAGGAACAGAGGAAGAGGTGGAGTAAGGCTAGAATCTTAAACTGGTGTCAGGGGGGAGGAGATTCAGATGGAACTTCGACGGTCTAAGGCACAGGTGTCAAACACAAGGCCCGCGGGCCGAATCCGGCCCGCCAGACCTCGTCATGTGGCCCGTGTAGCCGCCGCCGGCCGCCAGCCTTCACCTTTTATTCTCGCTTTTTTTTTTTTGACACAAGAAAGCCGCCTCTTCAGCGCATGCGCAGCAGCCTACAAGCCAGAGAACGTCTGCCCTCTAGCGGCGCCGGCCGTTCTACACAGGAAACCTCCACTTTACATGTCCTTTACATAGTCCTACAGATACAACCAGCCCTTTGAGGGTGACCAAACTGCTGATGCGGCCCCCGATGAATTTGAGTTTGACACCCCTGGTCTAAGGTATAGACGTAGCGTTGCGTGCTGCGCGTCTGGAAATGAAACTGAACTTCAATAAAGACTTTTTTACTTGAAGAAGAAGCAGCGTTGGTCTTGTGTGAGATGGGACTTTGGGCAGCGCTGACAATAACGCTCTGATTGGGCTTATTTAAAAGTGGTGTTTTGGGGGTTGGAATGCACATTCAACCAAAAATCGCAGAGTGAAATGTTTGTTTTCAGCCCAAAACAAGCATAGGTGTTTTGGTTCCACCTCAATAGAAAGAGGACATATAAGTTTGGGTTGTTATTTCGGTGTTCGTTCACCCACAAATAGCAAAGTGTGATAAGCCTAAATGAAGCAAAACAGGTTGTTTTGGGTTCAATCTACATAGAAAGCAAAATCTTGGATTTCGCTTATTTCATGTTCTATGGTGTTAAAGCACATTGACCCAAAAATCGCAAAGTGTTTGTAACGAGACCAAAATAACAAAACACCTTCAAATCCATTCCATATGCGTAGAAAGAAGACGAATAAACTTTGAGTGGGCTTATTTCAATTCGCATCGTGTTTTTTGGGTGCGCACCAGAATCACTTCTAACTGAAGCAAAACGGTGTTTTGGTTTCCATCTACATAAAAAGATGATAATAACGCTCTGATTGGGCTTATTTAAAATTGGTGTTTTTGGGGTTGGAATGCACATTCAACCAAAAATCGCAGAGTGAAATGTTTGTTTTCAGCCCAAATCAAGCATAGGTGTTTTGGTTCCATCTCAATAGAAAGAGGACATATAAGTTTGGGTTGTTCTATCGGTGTTCGTTCACCCACAAATAGCAAAGTGTGATAAGCCTAAACGAAGCAAAACAGGTTGTTTTGGGTTCCATTTACATAGAAAACAAAATCTTGGATTTCGCTTATTTCGTGTTCTATGGTGTTAATGCACATTGACCCAAAAATCGCAAAGTGTATGTGTCAGAGGCTCAGGAGCAGAAGAGCAGGGGAGAGAGCAAATAGAGAGCGGAGGAGAGGAATCAGAGGGGAGCGTAGGGGAATATGACAGTGGACCGAGAGATTCCATGAGCTTCTCCAGCGAATCAGAAGATTCCCAGGAGGGGGCGCCTATGGTAAGGGCGAGGCGAATCCCAGAGGGGACGATCCATAAACAAGGAACCAGAGGGGAGTCCCAAAGGAGTAGCGGAGGAGTAGGGCCAGTTCCCCCACCAGAGCACAGTGGGGGGGAAGAGTCACGTGAGTCAGGACCAGCTTCTCCTCCATCGGGGAGTGGGGAGACGGAGGGAAGGCCAGGTCCAGCTAGCCTCCCCGAAAGGGGGAGCAGTGACACAAGTGTAACGGTCAGAAGGAAAGTGGGAGGCTGCGCGCGCGCGCGCCAAGTTCAAATGTGGAGGAGCGCGGGACAGCAGAAAACCCGGATTGGGAGCCAGGTCCTAAAGCCCGAAAGAGGGGGGGGGAGGAGTCGGGAGAATCAGCGTCAGAAGAATCTCGGAGGGCTGAGACTCCGACTAGCAGAAGGACCCAGAGAAAGAAGGAACAGAGGAAGAGGTGGAGTAAGGCTAGAATCTTAAGCTGGTGTCAGGGGGTGGAGATTCAGATGGGACTTCTACGGTCTGATGGATAGATGTAGCGTTGCGCGCTGCGCGTCTGGAAATGAGACTGAACTTCAATAAAGACTTTAAAACTTGAGTAAGAAGCAGCGTTGGTCCTGTGTGAGCTGGGACCTTGGGCAGCGCTGACAGTAAGTCCCATCTCAAAAAACTCTGCAAGCTCACGAAGATAGGCAAAGATGACTACAGAGGAAAAGGTCAAGCAATTGCAGGAAGCGGTCTCAACGCTCTACGCAGAATTGGCTGCGTCTAAGAAAAAAGAAGAAGACACAGCTGCGCTCTGCCAGGATCTGCAAGCCAGGTGGGACAGATGGGGAAAGGAGGGGCAGCTGGGAGCCAAGCCGGAGGGAGTTGGCCTCGGGAAAAGGGGGGCGAGCCTTGTGACCCATTTTGACGGGAACCTGCAGCAGTACCCTAACTTCAGAGCAGAAGTAGTTTTCGCGCTCAATTTGCTTCGGAAAGATTTTAGAGATGAGGAGGAGAAAGTGGGTTTCATAATTACTCATCTGCATGGGGAAGCTAAGTCGTGGCTGCGAACCTTGTTACGCGAAAATGACCCCGCCCTCAAAGATTCAAGCGCCTTTATTGGAGCCATGGACGCTTGCTTTAAATCAACGGTGGATATGGATGTCGCTAGAAGGGAAATGCATGGATTGCGGCAAGGAAAAGCGACGGTGCGCCAGTATCATTCCCGCTTTTTTGGGTTAGTAAATGTGCTGGGCTGGCAGAAGGACTCAGCTGCCGTCAGGGATCTGTTCTGGGAGGGGCTGAATGGAGCCGTGAAAGATGAACTGGCGAGGGGGGAGAGACCCCAAAATACAACAGAAGTAGTCCAAAGGGCGCTCGCAATTGGGGTGCGCCTGGAAGAACGCCCGTGGAGCAGGGAGGAGGGGCGAAGAGCAAACACGTCAGTTAGAACGACTCCCTTCCTACCCAGAGAGACAGAGCGCGCTCAGTCCACACCTGCTCTGATGAGGGGAGAGGAGCCAATGGAAATCGGAGGTGCAAGGGCTCAGACAGCAAGCAGAGCCCAAACACCAGGAGCAGTCAAGGCGAAGGCTCCTAGAGGGAGCAGGAAGTGTTACATCTGCGACAGTGCACTGCACATGGCCAAAGAGTGTCCCCAGAGGCTCCAGAAGCACACTGCAGCCTCAGCAACTGTTAAAGGAGCAATTCAGCAGGGAGTAGAGCAGCAGGGAAACGGCGACGCCTGGTTGGAGATGGAGGCACTGGGGCTCAACCAGGCGAGTCAGTGAAGCAGTCCCCAGAGATTTTGCAGCCCATAGACCCCCTCCCACCCAAACCAGTGGTGCAACTCACCGCATCGCTCCAGCTGCCCGATGGGCTCACCCTGGAGGTCCCTATTACCATTGACTCTGGTAGCAACGCAGACTTTGTAGGGTTGGACTTCGTCAAGCAGCATCGCATAGCACTCCTGCCAGCCACGACGCCCCTAAATGTTGTCACGGTAGATGGCAGGAAGATACTGGGAGGAGAGGTGGTACAGCAGACACCGCCTCTGGTGATGCAAATTGGGAACCACCGTGAAGTCATCAGTTTCAACGTCACCCACCTGTCGGACACGCCCATAGTGTTGGGCATGAGTTGGCTGGATAGGCACAGCCCGGCATTAGCGTGGTACCAGCGGCAATTGACCTTCTGCTCTTCCTACTGCGCAGCGCATTGCATCCAGACCTGCCAGGAAGAAGAGGGGCAAGAGGATGAACCGCAGCTACACCTAGGCATGGTGCAAGCGGTGCCCAACAAGTACAAGGCCTTTTTGGAAGTCTTCTGCGAGAAGGAAGCAGACAAGCTGCCTCCCCACAGACCCTACGACTGCAAGATTGACCTCCTGCCAGGGGCGACGCTGCCGACTGGGAGACTGTACTCCATGTCTGAAGACGAAATGCAAGAACTCAGGGAGTTCATAGATCGCAATTTGAAGCGGGGATTCATCCGGGAATCCAAAGCAGTGGGGGGCAGTCCCGTGTTTTTCGTGAAGAAGAGAGACACGCCCGAACGGAGGCTCATAGTGGATTATAGAATCATCAATTCCAGGACAAAGCCCACAGCATTCCCCATGCCCAAAATTGACGACCTGCTCGCGACGGTGAGGAAGGGACGGATCTTCACCAAGTTGGATCTACGAGGGGCCTACAACCTTATACGCATGCGGGAGGGCGACGAGTGGAAGACAGCCATGTTTACGCCTTTAGGAACCTATGAATACAGAGTCATGCCGTTTGGTCTCCAAAATGGCTCCCATTGTTTCCAAGCTTTCATGCACCACGTGCTAGCGGGACTCCTCTACAAGAAGTGCGTCTGTTTCTTAGATGACATCCTGATCTTTTCGGACTCGAAGGAGGCGCACGAGGAGGACGTCAAGGAGGTCCTGCAGAGACTACGGGAGCACAGACTTTACGCCAAACTGGAGAAGTGCCAGTTCGACACGACAGAGGTGGATTTCCTGGGCTACAAGCTGTCCGACAAGGGACTTGCCATGGACAGCGCCAAGGTCCGCTCAGTGTTGGACTGGAAGAGCCCGCGCAACCGGAAGGAGGTTCAGAAGTTCGTCGGTTTCGCCAACTTTTATCGCAAGTTCATCAAGGGGTTCGCGAAGGAGACGGCGGCCATCACGGACACCCTCAGCTCCAAGAAGAAGAAGTTCACCTGGACGGACCAGGCGGAGCAGTCCTTTCGGAGGCTCAAGCGTCTTTTCGCGTCCGAAGAACAGCTGCTACACGTAAACCCCAGCAAACCGATGAGGGTTGAAACGGACGCCTCGGACAGAGCGGTGGGAGCAGTCCTGTTGCAGCAAGATCCGCAAGGGGACTGGAGACCGTGCGCATTCTACTCCAAGAAGCTCAGCACGTCGGAGCAGAACTACACCATCTGGGACAGGGAGTTGCTGGCCATTCATGCAGCCTTCAAGGCGTGGCGGCACTTCCTGGTCGGAGCCAGACACACAGTGCAGGTCCGCACGGACCACAAGAACCTGGAGTACTGGCGCACGGCGAAGTTCCTGAACCAGAGACACATCCGCTGGGCGGAGTTCTTTGCAGATTTCGATTTCCGGATAGAATACATCCCGGGAGACAACAACGTCATGGTGGATGCGCTATCCAGGAAGCCGCAGTATCTTGAGGAAGCGGCACCGGCAGCGGCCAAACACATTTTCGCACCAGAGGTGTGGGCGTGCGCTTCAGCCGCAGTGGACCTGGACGCAGTCCGTCGCGCGCTACAGGCGGATTCGTTTGCGCAATCCAAGATGGAGGAGGTGCGAAACGGCACAGCGAGGGACGACGAGTTCCAGATACGCGACGGACTACTCCTCCGCAAAGGGGCTCTCTACGTACCGGGAGACGACCTTCGCGCAAGAGTCTTGCAGCAGCTGCACGACGCGCCCAGCGCTGGGCACTTCGGCAAGGACAAGACGGCGGAATTAGTCACCAGGGACTTTTGGTGGCCCAAGGTGCGGGGAGAAGTTGCGGATTACGTTTCCAGGTGTGACACCTGCCAAAGGGCCAAGCCAGTACACAGGAAGCCGGCGGGTCTGCTGGAACCGCTGCAGACGCCGCTCGAACCATGGGAGAAAGTGGCCCTGGACTTTGTTACAGATCTGCCCAGTTCGCGCGGCAAAACTGCGGTACTCGTGGTCGTAGACCTCTTCACCAAGATGGCGCATTTCATTCCGTGCGCGAAGGTGGCCACAGCGGAACAGACCGCCAAGCTGTTCATAGACCACGTATTCAAAGCTCACGGCCTACCGCGGTCCATCCTGTCCGACCGGGGCCGCCAATTCATCTCGAACTTCTGGCAGAAGCTGCTGGGCATCCTGAACGTCAAGATCAACTTAGCGTCGGCACGACACCCGCAGACCAACGGACAAGCGGAGAGGGTCAACGCCATCATGCAACAGTACCTGCGATGCTACGCCAATCAACAGCCCTCGACCTGGGTGGACTACCTACCGCTAGCCGAGTTTGCCTACAACAACACGAAGCACGGGTCTACAGGGGTGACACCGTTCTTCGCCAACAATGGGCGCCACCCCAGAACCTTCCCGGGGTTGGAGACCGAGGCAGAGGGGGAGCCACGGGGGGCAGAGCACTTAGCCGCAGAGTTACAGGAGGTCCATGAGCAACTCCGAAGGCACTTGGAACTCGCGAAACACGCCTACAAGATGCAGGCAGACAGGCACAGGAGGGTTGGGGAAGACATACAGGTAGGGGACTGGGTCTGGTTAGCAGCTCAGGCAGTGCCGGCCAGAACGCTAGCTAAGAGGAAGCTAGGACACAAGCAGCTGGGACCTTACCAGGTCGCGGCACAAATCAATCCAGTGGCCTACCAGTTGACACTCCCGGAGGGCTCCAGAATGCACCCAGTCTTTCACAGGTCAGTGCTCACGCCTTACAAGGCACCCCACAGGTTTCAGGCGCCAGGGACCGCACCAGCCCCACGTAGCCCATCGCCAACAGGGGAGGGACCACAGAGGGCGACGCCACTCAACGAGGTCACGCAGATTTTGGACTCCAGATGGGGGGAAGAGGGAGTTGAATATCTCCTCGCCAGGGAGGGTACTCCGGCCAGCGCCAACGAGTGGGTGCCGTGCTACGCCCTGGAGGAGCACTACCTCAAAGACGAGTTCCATTCGATCTTCCCACACAGACCCATGCCGGCGGAGTATTTCGACGACTGGCTTTTCACACCCACACTGTCAGCCAGCACGTTCCAGGGTTTCTCCTCAGATGAGGAGCCGACGCCGGGGATGAGCTCCCCGGAGGGGTCGCTCTCGGGGTTTGCCACGGACCGCTCCTATTGGTGGGACACTCAACCAGAAGTGGGGTGGAGCAGGGAACTGCTGAGGGGGCCCTTGCACACAGCCTCACCCGAGGGACCGGGTGGAGAGGAGGACATGGACGTATGGGGGGAGGATCTTGGTTTTGAGCACGACAGCAGAGAAATGGAAGCAGAGGAAGTCGACGTCGACGAACCCATCGTGGGGGGGCCTGATCCCGCTGGCCGGTTGCACACCAGGGGGAGAGAACGGAAGCCAGCACTCACACCCCCAGCGCTGGAGCACCTGGAACCCACACCCGAAGAGGGGGAGGGGGGAAGGGGGGGCTTCGAGGGGGGGATGGATGTCAGAGGCTCAGGAGCAGAAGAGCAGGGGAGAGAGCAAATAGAGAGCGGAGGAGAGGAATCAGAGGGGAGCGTAGGGGAATATGACAGTGGACCGAGAGATTCCATGAGCTTCTCCAGCGAATCAGAAGATTCCCAGGAGGGGGCGCCTATGGTAAGAGCGAGGCGAGTCCCAGGGGGGACGATCCATAAACAAGGAACCAGAGGGGAATCCCAAAGGAGTAGCGGAGGAGTAGGACCAGTTCCCCCACCAGAGCACAGTGGGGGGGAAGAGTCACGTAAGTCAGGACCAGCTTCTCCTCCATCGGGGAGTGGGGAGACGGAGGGAAGGCCAGGTCCAGCTAGCCTCCCCGAAAGAGGGAGCAGTGACACAAGTGTAACGGTCAGAAGGAAAGTGGGAGGCTGCGCGCGCACGCCAAGTTCAAATGTGGAGGAGCGCGGGTCAGCAGAAAACCCGGATTGGGAGCCAGGTCCTAAAGCCCGAAAGAGGGGGGGAGAAGAGTCGGGAGAATCAGCGTCAGAAGAATCTAGGAGGGCTGAGACTCCGACTAGCAGAAGGACCCAGAGAAAGAAGGAACAGAGGAGGTGGAGTAAGGCTAGAATCTTAAGCTGGTGTCAGGGGGGAGGAGATTCAGATGGGACTCCTACGGTCTGATGGATAGATGTAGCGTTGCGCGCTGCGCGTCTGCAAATGAGACTGAACTTCAATAAAGACTTTTTAACTTGAGCAAGAAGCAGCGTTGGTCTTGTGTGAGCTGGGACCTTGGGCAGCGCTGACAGTATGTAACGAGACCAAAATAACAAAACACCTTCTTATCGCTCCCATATGCGTAGAAAGAAGACAAATAAGCTTTGAGTGGGCTTATTTCAATTCGCATCGTATTTTTTGGGTGCGCACCAGAATCGGTCCTAACAGAAGCAAAACGGTGTTTTGCTTTCCATCTACATAAAAAGATGATAATAACGCTCTGATTGGGCTTATTTAAAATTGGTGTTTTGGGGGTTGGAATGCACATTCAACCAAAAATCGCAGAGTGAAATGTTTGTTTTCAGCCCAAATCAAGCATAGGTGTTTTGGTTCCATCTCAATAGAAAGAGGACATATAAGTTTGGGTTGTTCTTTCGGTGTTCGTTCACCCACAAATAGCAAAGTGTGATAAGCCTAAACGAAGCAAAACAGGTTGTTTTGGGTTCCATCTACATAGAAAGCAAAATCTTGGATTTCGCTTATTTCGTGTTCTATGGTGTTAATGCACATTGACCCAAAAATCGCAAAGTGTATGTAACAAGACCAAAATAACAAAACACCTTCTTATCGCTCCCATATGCGTAGAAAGAAGACGAATAAGCTTTGAGTGGGCTTATTTCAATTCGCATCGTGTTTTCTGGGTGCGCACCAGAATCGCTCCTAACAGAAGCAAAACGGTGTTTTGCTTTCCATCTACATAAAAAGATGATAATAACGCACTGATCGGGCTTATTTAAAATTGGTGTTTTTGGGGTTGGAATGCACATTCAACCAAAAATGGCAGAGTGAAATGTTTGTTTTCAGCCCAAATCAAGCATAGGTGTATTGGTTCCATCTCAATAGAAAGAGGACATATAAGTTTGGCTTGTTTTTTCGGTGTTCATTGCCCCACAAATAGCAAAGCAAAGTGTATTAAGCTTAAACAAAGCAAAAAAGTGTTGATTTGGCTTCCATCTACATAGAAAGAAGAAACTTGAATTTCGCTAATTTCAAGTCGTGTTCTATGGTGTTAATGCACATTGACCCAAAAATCGCAAAGTGTATGTAACGAGACCAAAATAACAAAACACCTTCAAATCCATTCCATATGCGTAGAAAGAAGACGAATAAGCTTTGAGTGGGCTTATTTCAATTCGCATCGTATTTTTTGGGTGCGCACCAGAATCGCTTCTAACTGAAGCAAAACGGTGTTTTGGTTTCCATCTACATAAAAAGATGATAATAACGCACTGATTGGGCTTATTTAAAATTGGTGTTTTGGGGGTTGGAATGCACATTCAACCAAAAATCGCAGAGTGAAATGTTTGTTTTCAGCCCAAATCAAGCATAGGTGTTTTGGTTCCACCTCAATAGAAAGAGGACATATAAGTTTGGCTTGTTCTTTCGGTGTTCGTTCACCCACAAATAGCAAAGTGTGATAAGCCTAAACGAAGCAAAACAGGTTGTTTTGGGTTCCATCTACATAGAAAGCAAAATCTTGGATTTCGCTTATTTCGTGTTCTATGTTGTTAATGCACATTGACCCAAAAATCGCAAAGTGTATGTAACGAGACCAAAATAACAAAACACCTTCTTATCGCTCCCATATGCGTAGAAAGAAGACGAATAAGCTTTGAGTGGGCTTATTTCAATTCGCATCGTGTTTTTTGGGTGCGCACCAGAATCGCTCCTAACAGAAGCAAAACGGTGTTTTGCTTTCCATCTACATAAAAAGATGATAATAACGGGCTTATTTAAAAGTGGTGTTTTGGGGTTGGAATGCACATTCAACCAAAAATGGCAGAGTGAAATGTTTGTTTTCAGCCCAAATCAAGCATAGGTGTTTTGGTTCCATCTCAATAGAAAGAGGACATATAAGTTTGGCTTGTTTTTTCGGTGTTCATTGCCCCACAAATAGCAAAGCAAAGTGTATTAAGCGTAGTAACAAGACGAATAAGCTTTGAGTGGGCTTATTTCAATTCGCATCGTGTTTTTTGGGTGCGCACCAGAATCGCTTCTAACTGAAGCAAAACGGTGTTTTGGTTTCCATCTACATAAAAAGATGATGATAACGCTCTGATTGCGCTTATTTAAAAGTGGTGTTTTGGGGTTGGAATGCACATTCAACCAAAAATCGCAGAGTGAAATGTTTGTTTTCAGCCCAAATCAAGCATAGGTGTTTTGGTTCCACCTCAATAGAAAGAGGACATATAAGTTTGGGTTGTTCTTTCGGTGTTCATTCACCCACAAATAGCAAAGTGTGATAAGCCTAAACGAAGCAAAACAGGTTGTTTTGGGTTCCATCTACATAGAAAACAAAATCTTGGATTTCGCTTATTTCGTGTACTATGGTGTTAATGCACATTGACCCAAAAATCGCAAAGTGTATGTAACGAGACCAAAATAACAAAACACCTTCTTATCGCTCCCATATGCGTAGATAGAAGACGAATAAGCTTTGAGTGGGCTTATTTCAATTCGCATCATGTTTTTTGGGTGCGCACCAGAATCGCTCCTAACAGAAGCAAAACGGTGTTTTGCTTTCCATCTACATAAAAAGATGATAATAACGCTCTGATTGGGCTTATTTAAAATTGGTGTTTTTGGGGTTGGAATGCACATTCAACCAAAAATTGCAGAGTGAAATGTTTGTTTTCAGCCCAAATCAAGCATAGGTGTATTGGTTCCATCTCAATAGAAAGAGGACATATAAGTTTGGCTTGTTTTTTCGGTGTTCATTGCCCCACAAATAGCAAAGCAAAGTGTATTAAGCTTAAACAAAGCAAAAAAGTGTTGATTTGGCTTCCATCTACATAGAAAGAAGAACCTTGAATTTCGCTAATTTCAAGTCGTGTTCTATGGTGTTAATGCACATTGACCCAAAAATCGCAAAGTGTATGTAACGAGACCAAAATAACAAAACACCTTCAAATCCATTCCATATGCGTAGAAAGAAGACGAATAAGCTTTGAGTGGGCTTATTTCAATTCGCATCGTGTTTTTTGGGTGCGCACCAGAATCGCTCCTAACAGAAGCAAAACGGTGTTTTGCTTTCCATCTACATAAAAAGATGATAATAACGGGCTTATTTAAAAGTGGTGTTTTGGGGTTGGAATGCACATTCAACCAAAAATGGCAGAGTGAAATGTTTGTTTTCAGCCCAAATCAAGCATAGGTGTATTGGTTCCATCTCAATAGAAAGAGGACATATAAGTTTGGCTTGTTTTTTCGGTGTTCATTGCCCCACAAATAGCAAAGCAAAGTGTATTAAGCTTAAACAAAGCAAAAAAGTGTTGATTTGGCTTCCATCTACATAGAAAGAAGAACCTTGAATTTCGCTAATTTCAAGTCGTGTTCTATGGTGTTAATGCACATTGACCCAAAAATCGCAAAGTGTATGTAACGAGACCAAAATAACAAAACACCTTCAAATCCATTCCATATGCGTAGAAAGAAGACGAATAAGCTTTGAGTGGGCTTATTTCAATTCGCATCGTATTTTTTGGGTGCGCACCAGAATCGCTTCTAACTGAAGCAAAACGGTGTTTTGGTTTCCATCTACATAAAAAGATGATAATAACGCTCTGATTGGGCTTATTTAAAATTGGTGTTTTTGGGGTTGGAATGCACATTCAACCAAAAATTGCAGAGTGAAATGTTTGTTTTCAGCCCAAATCAAGCATAGGTGTATTGGTTCCATCTCAATAGAAAGAGGACATATAAGTTTGGCTTGTTTTTTCGGTGTTCATTGCCCCACAAATAGCAAAGCAAAGTGTATTAAGCTTAAACAAAGCAAAAAAGTGTTGATTTGGCTTCCATCTACATAGAAAGAAGAAACTTGAATTTCGCTAATTTCAAGTCGTGTTCTATGGTGTTAATGCACATTGACCCAAAAATCGCAAAGTGTATGTAACGAGACCAAAATAACAAAACACCTTCAAATCCATTCCATATGCGTAGAAAGAAGACGAATAAGCTTTGAGTGGGCTTATTTCAATTCGCATCGTATTTTTTGGGTGCGCACCAGAATCGCTTCTAACTGAAGCAAAACGGTGTTTTGGTTTCCATCTACATAAAAAGATGATAATAACGCTCTGATTGGGCTTATTTAAAATTGGTGTTTTTGGGGTTGGAATGCACATTCAACCAAAAATTGCAGAGTGAAATGTTTGTTTTCAGCCCAAATCAAGCATAGGTGTATTGGTTCCATCTCAATAGAAAGAGGACATATAAGTTTGGCTTGTTTTTTCGGTGTTCATTGCCCCACAAATAGCAAAGCAAAGTGTATTAAGCTTAAACAAAGCAAAAAAGTGTTGATTTGGCTTCCATCTACATAGAAAGAAGAAACTTGAATTTCGCTAATTTCAAGTCGTGTTCTATGGTGTTAATGCACATTGACCCAAAAATCGCAAAGTGTATGTAACGAGACCAAAATAACAAAACACCTTCAAATCCATTCCATATGCGTAGAAAGAAGACGAATAAGCTTTGAGTGGGCTTATTTCAATTCGCATCGTATTTTTTGGGTGCACACCAGAATCGCTTCTAACTGAAGCAAAACGGTGTTTTGGTTTCCATCTACATAAAAAGATGATGATAACGCTCTGATTGCGCTTATTTAAAAGTGGTGTTTTGGGGTTGGAATGCACATTCAACCAAAAATCGCAGAGTGAAATGTTTGTTTTCAGCCCAAATCAAGCATAGGTGTTTTGGTTCCACCTCAATAGAAAGAGGACATATAAGTTTGGGTTGTTCTTTCGGTGTTCATTCACCCACAAATAGCAAAGTGTGATAAGCCTAAACGAAGCAAAACAGGTTGTTTTGGGTTCCATCTACATAGAAAACAAAATCTTGGATTTCGCTTATTTCGTGTACTATGGTGTTAATGCACATTGACCCAAAAATCGCAAAGTGTATGTAACGAGACCAAAATAACAAAACACCTTCTTATCGCTCCCATATGCGTAGATAGAAGACGAATAAGCTTTGAGTGGGCTTATTTCAATTCGCATCATGTTTTTTGGGTGCGCACCAGAATCGCTCCTAACAGAAGCAAAACGGTGTTTTGCTTTCCATCTACATAAAAAGATGATAATAACGCTCTGATTGGGCTTATTTAAAATTGGTGTTTTTGGGGTTGGAATGCACATTCAACCAAAAATTGCAGAGTGAAATGTTTGTTTTCAGCCCAAATCAAGCATAGGTGTATTGGTTCCATCTCAATAGAAAGAGGACATATAAGTTTGGCTTGTTTTTTCGGTGTTCATTGCCCCACAAATAGCAAAGCAAAGTGTATTAAGCTTAAACAAAGCAAAAAAGTGTTGATTTGGCTTCCATCTACATAGAAAGAAGAACCTTGAATTTCGCTAATTTCAAGTCGTGTTCTATGGTGTTAATGCACATTGACCCAAAAATCGCAAAGTGTATGTAACGAGACCAAAATAACAAAACACCTTCAAATCCATTCCATATGCGTAGAAAGAAGACGAATAAGCTTTGAGTGGGCTTATTTCAATTCGCATCGTGTTTTTTGGGTGCGCACCAGAATCGCTCCTAACAGAAGCAAAACGGTGTTTTGCTTTCCATCTACATAAAAAGATGATAATAACGGGCTTATTTAAAAGTGGTGTTTTGGGGTTGGAATGCACATTCAACCAAAAATGGCAGAGTGAAATGTTTGTTTTCAGCCCAAATCAAGCATAGGTGTATTGGTTCCATCTCAATAGAAAGAGGACATATAAGTTTGGCTTGTTTTTTCGGTGTTCATTGCCCCACAAATAGCAAAGCAAAGTGTATTAAGCTTAAACAAAGCAAAAAAGTGTTGATTTGGCTTCCATCTACATAGAAAGAAGAACCTTGAATTTCGCTAATTTCAAGTCGTGTTCTATGGTGTTAATGCACATTGACCCAAAAATCGCAAAGTGTATGTAACGAGACCAAAATAACAAAACACCTTCAAATCCATTCCATATGCGTAGAAAGAAGACGAATAAGCTTTGAGTGGGCTTATTTCAATTCGCATCGTATTTTTTGGGTGCGCACCAGAATCGCTTCTAACTGAAGCAAAACGGTGTTTTGGTTTCCATCTACATAAAAAGATGATAATAACGCTCTGATTGGGCTTATTTAAAATTGGTGTTTTTGGGGTTGGAATGCACATTCAACCAAAAATTGCAGAGTGAAATGTTTGTTTTCAGCCCAAATCAAGCATAGGTGTATTGGTTCCATCTCAATAGAAAGAGGACATATAAGTTTGGCTTGTTTTTTCGGTGTTCATTGCCCCACAAATAGCAAAGCAAAGTGTATTAAGCTTAAACAAAGCAAAAAAGTGTTGATTTGGCTTCCATCTACATAGAAAGAAGAAACTTGAATTTCGCTAATTTCAAGTCGTGTTCTATGGTGTTAATGCACATTGACCCAAAAATCGCAAAGTGTATGTAACGAGACCAAAATAACAAAACACCTTCAAATCCATTCCATATGCGTAGAAAGAAGACGAATAAGCTTTGAGTGGGCTTATTTCAATTCGCATCGTATTTTTTGGGTGCGCACCAGAATCGCTTCTAACTGAAGCAAAACGGTGTTTTGGTTTCCATCTACATAAAAAGATGATAATAACGCTCTGATTGGGCTTATTTAAAATTGGTGTTTTTGGGGTTGGAATGCACATTCAACCAAAAATTGCAGAGTGAAATGTTTGTTTTCAGCCCAAATCAAGCATAGGTGTATTGGTTCCATCTCAATAGAAAGAGGACATATAAGTTTGGCTTGTTTTTTCGGTGTTCATTGCCCCACAAATAGCAAAGCAAAGTGTATTAAGCTTAAACAAAGCAAAAAAGTGTTGATTTGGCTTCCATCTACATAGAAAGAAGAAACTTGAATTTCGCTAATTTCAAGTCGTGTTCTATGGTGTTAATGCACATTGACCCAAAAATCGCAAAGTGTATGTAACGAGACCAAAATAACAAAACACCTTCAAATCCATTCCATATGCGTAGAAAGAAGACGAATAAGCTTTGAGTGGGCTTATTTCAATTCGCATCGTATTTTTTGGGTGCGCACCAGAATCGCTTCTAACTGAAGCAAAACGGTGTTTTGGTTTCCATCTACATAAAAAGATGATAATAACGCTCTGATTGGGCTTATTTAAAATTGGTGTTTTGGGGGTTGGAATGCACATTCAACCAAAAATCGCAGAGTGAAATGTTTGTTTTCAGCCCAAATCAAGCATAGGTGTTTTGGTTCCATCTCAATAGAAAGAGGACATATAAGTTTGGGTTGTTCTTTCGGTGTTCGTTCACCCACAAATAGCAAAGTGTGATAAGCCTAAACGAAGCAAAACAGGTTGTTTTGGGTTCCATCTACATAGAAAGCAAAATCTTGGATTTCGCTTATTTCGTGTTCTATGGTGTTAATGCACATTGACCCAAAAATCGCAAAGTGTATGTAACGAGACCAAAATAACAAAACACCTTCTTATCGCTCCCATATGCGTAGAAAGAAGACGAATAAGCTTTGAGTGGGCTTATTTCAATTCGCATCGTGTTTTTTGGGTGCGCACCAGAATCGCTCCTAACAGAAGCAAAACGGTGTTTTGCTTTCCATCTACATAAAAAGATGATAATAACGGGCTTATTTAAAAGTGGTGTTTTGGGGTTGGAATGCACATTCAACCAAAAATGGCAGAGTGAAATGTTTGTTTTCAGCCCAAATCAAGCATAGGTGTATTGGTTCCATCTCAATAGAAAGAGGACATATAAGTTTGGCTTGTTTTTTCGGTGTTCATTGCCCCACAAATAGCAAAGCAAAGTGTATTAAGCTTAAACAAAGCAAAAAAGTGTTGATTTGGCTTCCATCTACATAGAAAGAAGAAACTTGAATTTCGCTAATTTCAAGTCGTGTTCTATGGTGTTAATGCACATTGACCCAAAAATCGCAAAGTGTATGTAACGAGACCAAAATAACAAAACACCTTCAAATCCATTCCATATGCGTAGAAAGAAGACGAATAAGCTTTGAGTGGGCTTATTTCAATTCGCATCGTATTTTTTGGGTGCGCACCAGAATCGCTTCTAACTGAAGCAAAACGGTGTTTTGGTTTCCATCTACATAAAAAGATGATAATAACGCTCTGATTGGGCTTATTTAAAATTGGTGTTTTGGGGGTTGGAATGCACATTCAACCAAAAATCGCAGAGTGAAATGTTTGTTTTCAGCCCAAATCAAGCATAGGTGTTTTGGTTCCATCTCAATAGAAAGAGGACATATAAGTTTGGGTTGTTCTTTCGGTGTTCGTTCACCCACAAATAGCAAAGTGTGATAAGCCTAAACGAAGCAAAACAGGTTGTTTTGGGTTCCATCTACATAGAAAGCAAAATCTTGGATTTCGCTTATTTCGTGTTCTATGGTGTTAATGCACATTGACCCAAAAATCGCAAAGTGTATGTAACGAGACCAAAATAACAAAACACCTTCTTATCGCTCCCATATGCGTAGAAAGAAGACGAATAAGCTTTGAGTGGGCTTATTTCAATTCGCATCGTGTTTTTTGGGTGCGCACCAGAATCGCTCCTAACAGAAGCAAAACGGTGTTTTGCTTTCCATCTACATAAAAAGATGATAATAACGGGCTTATTTAAAAGTGGTGTTTTGGGGTTGGAATGCACATTCAACCAAAAATCGCAGAGTGAAATGTTTGTTTTCAGCCCAAATCAAGCATAGGTGTATTGGTTCCATCTCAATAGAAAGAGGACATATAAGTTTGGCTTGTTTTTTCGGTGTTCATTGCCCCACAAATAGCAAAGCAAAGTGTATTAAGCTTAAACAAAGCAAAAAAGTGTTGATTTGGCTTCCATCTACATAGAAAGAAGAACCTTGAATTTCGCTAATTTCAAGTCGTGTTCTATGGTGTTAATGCACATTGACCCAAAAATCGCAAAGTGTATGTAACGAGACCAAAATAACAAAACACCTTCAAATCCATTCCATATGCGTAGAAAGAAGACGAATAAGCTTTGAGTGGGCTTATTTCAATTCGCATCGTATTTTTTGGGTGCGCACCAGAATCGCTTCTAACTGAAGCAAAACGGTGTTTTGGTTTCCATCTACATAAAAAGATGATAATAACGCTCTGATTGGGCTTATTTAAAATTGGTGTTTTGGGGGTTGGAATGCACATTCAACCAAAAATCGCAGAGTGAAATGTTTGTTTTCAGCCCAAATCAAGCATAGGTGTTTTGGTTCCATCTCAATAGAAAGAGGACATATAAGTTTGGGTTGTTCTTTCGGTGTTCGTTCACCCACAAATAGCAAAGTGTGATAAGCCTAAACGAAGCAAAACAGGTTGTTTTGGGTTCCATCTACATAGAAAGCAAAATCTTGGATTTCGCTTATTTCGTGTTCTATGGTGTTAATGCACATTGACCCAAAAATCGCAAAGTGTATGTAACGAGACCAAAATAACAAAACACCTTCTTATCGCTCCCATATGCGTAGAAAGAAGACGAATAAGCTTTGAGTGGGCTTATTTCAATTCGCATCGTGTTTTTTGGGTGCGCACCAGAATCGCTCCTAACAGAAGCAAAACGGTGTTTTGCTTTCCATCTACATAAAAAGATGATAATAACGGGCTTATTTAAAAGTGGTGTTTTGGGGTTGGAATGCACATTCAACCAAAAATCGCAGAGTGAAATGTTTGTTTTCAGCCCAAATCAAGCATAGGTGTATTGGTTCCATCTCAATAGAAAGAGGACATATAAGTTTGGCTTGTTTTTTCGGTGTTCATTGCCCCACAAATAGCAAAGCAAAGTGTATTAAGCTTAAACAAAGCAAAAAAGTGTTGATTTGGCTTCCATCTACATAGAAAGAAGAACCTTGAATTTCGCTAATTTCAAGTCGTGTTCTATGGTGTTAATGCACATTGACCCAAAAATCGCAAAGTGTATGTAACGAGACCAAAATAACAAAACACCTTCAAATCCATTCCATATGCGTAGAAAGAAGACGAATAAGCTTTGAGTGGGCTTATTTCAATTCGCATCGTATTTTTTGGGTGCGCACCAGAATCGCTTCTAACTGAAGCAAAACGGTGTTTTGGTTTCCATCTACATAAAAAGATGATAATAACGCTCTGATTGGGCTTATTTAAAATTGGTGTTTTGGGGGTTGGAATGCACATTCAACCAAAAATCGCAGAGTGAAATGTTTGTTTTCAGCCCAAATCAAGCATAGGTGTTTTGGTTCCATCTCAATAGAAAGAGGACATATAAGTTTGGGTTGTTCTTTCGGTGTTCGTTCACCCACAAATAGCAAAGTGTGATAAGCCTAAACGAAGCAAAACAGGTTGTTTTGGGTTCCATCTACATAGAAAGCAAAATCTTGGATTTCGCTTATTTCGTGTTCTATGGTGTTAATGCACATTGACCCAAAAATCGCAAAGTGTATGTAACGAGACCAAAATAACAAAACACCTTCTTATCGCTCCCATATGCGTAGAAAGAAGACGAATAAGCTTTGAGTGGGCTTATTTCAATTCGCATCGTGTTTTTTGGGTGCGCACCAGAATCGCTCCTAACAGAAGCAAAACGGTGTTTTGCTTTCCATCTACATAAAAAGATGATAATAACGGGCTTATTTAAAAGTGGTGTTTTGGGGTTGGAATGCACATTCAACCAAAAATCGCAGAGTGAAATGTTTGTTTTCAGCCCAAATCAAGCATAGGTGTATTGGTTCCATCTCAATAGAAAGAGGACATATAAGTTTGGCTTGTTTTTTCGGTGTTCATTGCCCCACAAATAGCAAAGCAAAGTGTATTAAGCTTAAACAAAGCAAAAAAGTGTTGATTTGGCTTCCATCTACATAGAAAGAAGAAACTTGAATTTCGCTAATTTCAAGTCGTGTTCTATGGTGTTAATGCACATTGACCCAAAAATCGCAAAGTGTATGTAACGAGACCAAAATAACAAAACACCTTCAAATCCATTCCATATGCGTAGAAAGAAGACGAATAAGCTTTGAGTGGGCTTATTTCAATTCGCATCGTATTTTTTGGGTGCGCACCAGAATCGCTTCTAACTGAAGCAAAACGGTGTTTTGGTTTCCATCTACATAAAAAGATGATAATAACGCTCTGATTGGGCTTATTTAAAATTGGTGTTTTGGGGTTGGAATGCACATTCAACCAAAAATCGCAGAGTGAAATGTTTGTTTTCAGCCCAAATCAAGCATAGGTGTTTTGGTTCCATCTCAATAGAAAGAGGACATATAAGTTTGGGTTGTTCTTTCGGTGTTCGTTCACCCACAAATAGCAAAGTGTGATAAGCCTAAACGAAGCAAAACAGGTTGTTTTGGGTTCCATCTACATAGAAAGCAAAATCTTGGATTTCGCTTATTTCGTGTTCTATGGTGTTAATGCACATTGACCCAAAAATCGCAAAGTGTATGTAACGAGACCAAAATAACAAAACACCTTCTTATCGCTCCCATATGCGTAGAAAGAAGACGAATAAGCTTTGAGTGGGCTTATTTCAATTCGCATCGTGTTTTTTGGGTGCGCACCAGAATCGCTCCTAACAGAAGCAAAACGGTGTTTTGCTTTCCATCTACATAAAAAGATGATAATAACGGGCTTATTTAAAAGTGGTGTTTTGGGGTTGGAATGCACATTCAACCAAAAATGGCAGAGTGAAATGTTTGTTTTCAGCCCAAATCAAGCATAGGTGTATTGGTTCCATCTCAATAGAAAGAGGACATATAAGTTTGGCTTGTTTTTTCGGTGTTCATTGCCCCACAAATAGCAAAGCAAAGTGTATTAAGCTTAAACAAAGCAAAAAAGTGTTGATTTGGCTTCCATCTACATAGAAAGAAGAAACTTGAATTTCGCTAATTTCAAGTCGTGTTCTATGGTGTTAATGCACATTGACCCAAAAATCGCAAAGTGTATGTAACGAGACCAAAATAACAAAACACCTTCAAATCCATTCCATATGCGTAGAAAGAAGACGAATAAGCTTTGAGTGGGCTTATTTCAATTCGCATCGTATTTTTTGGGTGCGCACCAGAATCGCTTCTAACTGAAGCAAAACGGTGTTTTGGTTTCCATCTACATAAAAAGATGATAATAACGCTCTGATTGGGCTTATTTAAAATTGGTGTTTTGGGGGTTGGAATGCACATTCAACCAAAAATCGCAGAGTGAAATGTTTGTTTTCAGCCCAAATCAAGCATAGGTGTTTTGGTTCCATCTCAATAGAAAGAGGACATATAAGTTTGGGTTGTTCTTTCGGTGTTCGTTCACCCACAAATAGCAAAGTGTGATAAGCCTAAACGAAGCAAAACAGGTTGTTTTGGGTTCCATCTACATAGAAAGCAAAATCTTGGATTTCGCTTATTTCGTGTTCTATGGTGTTAATGCACATTGACCCAAAAATCGCAAAGTGTATGTAACGAGACCAAAATAACAAAACACCTTCTTATCGCTCCCATATGCGTAGAAAGAAGACGAATAAGCTTTGAGTGGGCTTATTTCAATTCGCATCGTGTTTTTTGGGTGCGCACCAGAATCGCTCCTAACAGAAGCAAAACGGTGTTTTGCTTTCCATCTACATAAAAAGATGATAATAACGGGCTTATTTAAAAGTGGTGTTTTGGGGTTGGAATGCACATTCAACCAAAAATGGCAGAGTGAAATGTTTGTTTTCAGCCCAAATCAAGCATAGGTGTATTGGTTCCATCTCAATAGAAAGAGGACATATAAGTTTGGCTTGTTTTTTCGGTGTTCATTGCCCCACAAATAGCAAAGCAAAGTGTATTAAGCTTAAACAAAGCAAAAAAGTGTTGATTTGGCTTCCATCTACATAGAAAGAAGAACCTTGAATTTCGCTAATTTCAAGTCGTGTTCTATGGTGTTAATGCACATTGACCCAAAAATCGCAAAGTGTATGTAACGAGACCAAAATAACAAAACACCTTCAAATCCATTCCATATGCGTAGAAAGAAGACGAATAAGCTTTGAGTGGGCTTATTTCAATTCGCATCGTATTTTTTGGGTGCGCACCAGAATCGCTTCTAACTGAAGCAAAACGGTGTTTTGGTTTCCATCTACATAAAAAGATGATAATAACGCTCTGATTGGGCTTATTTAAAATTGGTGTTTTGGGGGTTGGAATGCACATTCAACCAAAAATCGCAGAGTGAAATGTTTGTTTTCAGCCCAAATCAAGCATAGGTGTTTTGGTTCCATCTCAATAGAAAGAGGACATATAAGTTTGGGTTGTTCTTTCGGTGTTCGTTCACCCACAAATAGCAAAGTGTGATAAGCCTAAACGAAGCAAAACAGGTTGTTTTGGGTTCCATCTACATAGAAAGCAAAATCTTGGATTTCGCTTATTTCGTGTTCTATGGTGTTAATGCACATTGACCCAAAAATCGCAAAGTGTATGTAACGAGACCAAAATAACAAAACACCTTCTTATCGCTCCCATATGCGTAGAAAGAAGACGAATAAGCTTTGAGTGGGCTTATTTCAATTCGCATCGTGTTTTTTGGATGCGCACCAGAATCGCTCCTAACAGAAGCAAAACGGTGTTTTGCTTTCCATCTACATAAAAAGATGATAATAACGGGCTTATTTAAAAGTGGTGTTTTGGGGTTGGAATGCACATTCAACCAAAAATCGCAGAGTGAAATGTTTGTTTTCAGCCCAAATCAAGCATAGGTGTATTGGTTCCATCTCAATAGAAAGAGGACATATAAGTTTGGCTTGTTTTTTCGGTGTTCATTGCCCCACAAATAGCAAAGCAAAGTGTATTAAGCTTAAACAAAGCAAAAAAGTGTTGATTTGGCTTCCATCTACATAGAAAGAAGAACCTTGAATTTCGCTAATTTCAAGTCGTGTTCTATGGTGTTAATGCACATTGACCCAAAAATCGCAAAGTGTATGTAACGAGACCAAAATAACAAAACACCTTCAAATCCATTCCATATGCGTAGAAAGAAGACGAATAAGCTTTGAGTGGGCTTATTTCAATTCGCATCGTATTTTTTGGGTGCGCACCAGAATCGCTTCTAACTGAAGCAAAACGGTGTTTTGGTTTCCATCTACATAAAAAGATGATAATAACGCTCTGATTGGGCTTATTTAAAATTGGTGTTTTGGGGGTTGGAATGCACATTCAACCAAAAATCGCAGAGTGAAATGTTTGTTTTCAGCCCAAATCAAGCATAGGTGTTTTGGTTCCATCTCAATAGAAAGAGGACATATAAGTTTGGGTTGTTCTTTCGGTGTTCGTTCACCCACACATAGCAAAGTGTGATAAGCCTAAACGAAGCAAAACAGGTTGTTTTGGGTTCCATCTACATAGAAAGCAAAATCTTGGATTTCGCTTATTTCGTGTTCTATGGTGTTAATGCACATTGACCCAAAAATCGCAAAGTGTATGTAACGAGACCAAAATAACAAAACACCTTCTTATCGCTCCCATATGCGTAGAAAGAAGACGAATAAGCTTTGAGTGGGCTTATTTCAATTCGCATCGTGTTTTTTGGGTGCGCACCAGAATCGCTCCTAACAGAAGCAAAACGGTGTTTTGCTTTCCATCTACATAAAAAGATGATAATAACGGGCTTATTTAAAAGTGGTGTTTTGGGGTTGGAATGCACATTCAACCAAAAATCGCAGAGTGAAATGTTTGTTTTCAGCCCAAATCAAGCATAGGTGTATTGGTTCCATCTCAATAGAAAGAGGACATATAAGTTTGGCTTGTTTTTTCGGTGTTCATTGCCCCACAAATAGCAAAGCAAAGTGTATTAAGCTTAAACAAAGCAAAAAAGTGTTGATTTGGCTTCCATCTACATAGAAAGAAGAACCTTGAATTTCGCTAATTTCAAGTCGTGTTCTATGGTGTTAATGCACATTGACCCAAAAATCGCAAAGTGTATGTAACGAGACCAAAATAACAAAACACCTTCAAATCCATTCCATATGCGTAGAAAGAAGACGAATAAGCTTTGAGTGGGCTTATTTCAATTCGCATCGTATTTTTTGGGTGCGCACCAGAATCGCTTCTAACTGAAGCAAAACGGTGTTTTGGTTTCCATCTACATAAAAAGATGATAATAACGCTCTGATTGGGCTTATTTAAAATTGGTGTTTTGGGGGTTGGAATGCACATTCAACCAAAAATCGCAGAGTGAAATGTTTGTTTTCAGCCCAAATCAAGCATAGGTGTTTTGGTTCCATCTCAATAGAAAGAGGACATATAAGTTTGGGTTGTTCTTTCGGTGTTCGTTCACCCACAAATAGCAAAGTGTGATAAGCCTAAACGAAGCAAAACAGGTTGTTTTGGGTTCCATCTACATAGAAAGCAAAATCTTGGATTTCGCTTATTTCGTGTTCTATGGTGTTAATGCACATTGACCCAAAAATCGCAAAGTGTATGTAACGAGACCAAAATAACAAAACACCTTCTTATCGCTCCCATATGCGTAGAAAGAAGACGAATAAGCTTTGAGTGGGCTTATTTCAATTCGCATCGTGTTTTTTGGGTGCGCACCAGAATCGCTCCTAACAGAAGCAAAACGGTGTTTTGCTTTCCATCTACATAAAAAGATGATAATAACGGGCTTATTTAAAAGTGGTGTTTTGGGGTTGGAATGCACATTCAACCAAAAATGGCAGAGTGAAATGTTTGTTTTCAGCCCAAATCAAGCATAGGTGTATTGGTTCCATCTCAATAGAAAGAGGACATATAAGTTTGGCTTGTTTTTTCGGTGTTCATTGCCCCACAAATAGCAAAGCAAAGTGTATTAAGCTTAAACAAAGCAAAAAAGTGTTGATTTGGCTTCCATCTACATAGAAAGAAGAAACTTGAATTTCGCTAATTTCAAGTCGTGTTCTATGGTGTTAATGCACATTGACCCAAAAATCGCAAAGTGTATGTAACGAGACCAAAATAACAAAACACCTTCAAATCCATTCCATATGCGTAGAAAGAAGACGAATAAGCTTTGAGTGGGCTTATTTCAATTCGCATCGTATTTTTTGGGTGCGCACCAGAATCGCTTCTAACTGAAGCAAAACGGTGTTTTGGTTTCCATCTACATAAAAAGATGATAATAACGCTCTGATTGGGCTTATTTAAAATTGGTGTTTTGGGGGTTGGAATGCACATTCAACCAAAAATCGCAGAGTGAAATGTTTGTTTTCAGCCCAAATCAAGCATAGGTGTTTTGGTTCCATCTCAATAGAAAGAGGACATATAAGTTTGGGTTGTTCTTTCGGTGTTCGTTCACCCACAAATAGCAAAGTGTGATAAGCCTAAACGAAGCAAAACAGGTTGTTTTGGGTTCCATCTACATAGAAAGCAAAATCTTGGATTTCGCTTATTTCGTGTTCTATGGTGTTAATGCACATTGACCCAAAAATCGCAAAGTGTATGTAACGAGACCAAAATAACAAAACACCTTCTTATCGCTCCCATATGCGTAGAAAGAAGACGAATAAGCTTTGAGTGGGCTTATTTCAATTCGCATCGTGTTTTTTGGGTGCGCACCAGAATCGCTCCTAACAGAAGCAAAACGGTGTTTTGCTTTCCATCTACATAAAAAGATGATAATAACGGGCTTATTTAAAAGTGGTGTTTTGGGGTTGGAATGCACATTCAACCAAAAATCGCAGAGTGAAATGTTTGTTTTCAGCCCAAATCAAGCATAGGTGTATTGGTTCCATCTCAATAGAAAGAGGACATATAAGTTTGGCTTGTTTTTTCGGTGTTCATTGCCCCACAAATAGCAAAGCAAAGTGTATTAAGCTTAAACAAAGCAAAAAAGTGTTGATTTGGCTTCCATCTACATAGAAAGAAGAACCTTGAATTTCGCTAATTTCAAGTCGTGTTCTATGGTGTTAATGCACATTGACCCAAAAATCGCAAAGTGTATGTAACGAGACCAAAATAACAAAACACCTTCAAATCCATTCCATATGCGTAGAAAGAAGACGAATAAGCTTTGAGTGGGCTTATTTCAATTCGCATCGTATTTTTTGGGTGCGCACCAGAATCGCTTCTAACTGAAGCAAAACGGTGTTTTGGTTTCCATCTACATAAAAAGATGATAATAACGCTCTGATTGGGCTTATTTAAAATTGGTGTTTTGGGGGTTGGAATGCACATTCAACCAAAAATCGCAGAGTGAAATGTTTGTTTTCAGCCCAAATCAAGCATAGGTGTTTTGGTTCCATCTCAATAGAAAGAGGACATATAAGTTTGGGTTGTTCTTTCGGTGTTCGTTCACCCACAAATAGCAAAGTGTGATAAGCCTAAACGAAGCAAAACAGGTTGTTTTGGGTTCCATCTACATAGAAAGCAAAATCTTGGATTTCGCTTATTTCGTGTTCTATGGTGTTAATGCACATTGACCCAAAAATCGCAAAGTGTATGTAACGAGACCAAAATAACAAAACACCTTCTTATCGCTCCCATATGCGTAGAAAGAAGACGAATAAGCTTTGAGTGGGCTTATTTCAATTCGCATCGTGTTTTTTGGGTGCGCACCAGAATCGCTCCTAACAGAAGCAAAACGGTGTTTTGCTTTCCATCTACATAAAAAGATGATAATAACGGGCTTATTTAAAAGTGGTGTTTTGGGGTTGGAATGCACATTCAACCAAAAATGGCAGAGTGAAATGTTTGTTTTCAGCCCAAATCAAGCATAGGTGTATTGGTTCCATCTCAATAGAAAGAGGACATATAAGTTTGGCTTGTTTTTTCGGTGTTCATTGCCCCACAAATAGCAAAGCAAAGTGTATTAAGCTTAAACAAAGCAAAAAAGTGTTGATTTGGCTTCCATCTACATAGAAAGAAGAAACTTGAATTTCGCTAATTTCAAGTCGTGTTCTATGGTGTTAATGCACATTGACCCAAAAATCGCAAAGTGTATGTAACGAGACCAAAATAACAAAACACCTTCAAATCCATTCCATATGCGTAGAAAGAAGACGAATAAGCTTTGAGTGGGCTTATTTCAATTCGCATCGTATTTTTTGGGTGCGCACCAGAATCGCTTCTAACTGAAGCAAAACGGTGTTTTGGTTTCCATCTACATAAAAAGATGATAATAACGCTCTGATTGGGCTTATTTAAAATTGGTGTTTTGGGGTTGGAATGCACATTCAACCAAAAATCGCAGAGTGAAATGTTTGTTTTCAGCCCAAATCAAGCATAGGTGTTTTGGTTCCATCTCAATAGAAAGAGGACATATAAGTTTGGGTTGTTCTTTCGGTGTTCGTTCACCCACAAATAGCAAAGTGTGATAAGCCTAAACGAAGCAAAACAGGTTGTTTTGGGTTCCATCTACATAGAAAGCAAAATCTTGGATTTCGCTTATTTCGTGTTCTATGGTGTTAATGCACATTGACCCAAAAATCGCAAAGTGTATGTAACGAGACCAAAATAACAAAACACCTTCTTATCGCTCCCATATGCGTAGAAAGAAGACGAATAAGCTTTGAGTGGGCTTATTTCAATTCGCATCGTGTTTTTTGGGTGCGCACCAGAATCGCTCCTAACAGAAGCAAAACGGTGTTTTGCTTTCCATCTACATAAAAAGATGATAATAACGGGCTTATTTAAAAGTGGTGTTTTGGGGTTGGAATGCACATTCAACCAAAAATGGCAGAGTGAAATGTTTGTTTTCAGCCCAAATCAAGCATAGGTGTATTGGTTCCATCTCAATAGAAAGAGGACATATAAGTTTGGCTTGTTTTTTCGGTGTTCATTGCCCCACAAATAGCAAAGCAAAGTGTATTAAGCTTAAACAAAGCAAAAAAGTGTTGATTTGGCTTCCATCTACATAGAAAGAAGAAACTTGAATTTCGCTAATTTCAAGTCGTGTTCTATGGTGTTAATGCACATTGACCCAAAAATCGCAAAGTGTATGTAACGAGACCAAAATAACAAAACACCTTCAAATCCATTCCATATGCGTAGAAAGAAGACGAATAAGCTTTGAGTGGGCTTATTTCAATTCGCATCGTATTTTTTGGGTGCGCACCAGAATCGCTTCTAACTGAAGCAAAACGGTGTTTTGGTTTCCATCTACATAAAAAGATGATAATAACGCTCTGATTGGGCTTATTTAAAATTGGTGTTTTGGGGGTTGGAATGCACATTCAACCAAAAATCGCAGAGTGAAATGTTTGTTTTCAGCCCAAATCAAGCATAGGTGTTTTGGTTCCATCTCAATAGAAAGAGGACATATAAGTTTGGGTTGTTCTTTCGGTGTTCGTTCACCCACAAATAGCAAAGTGTGATAAGCCTAAACGAAGCAAAACAGGTTGTTTTGGGTTCCATCTACATAGAAAGCAAAATCTTGGATTTCGCTTATTTCGTGTTCTATGGTGTTAATGCACATTGACCCAAAAATCGCAAAGTGTATGTAACGAGACCAAAATAACAAAACACCTTCTTATCGCTCCCATATGCGTAGAAAGAAGACGAATAAGCTTTGAGTGGGCTTATTTCAATTCGCATCGTGTTTTTTGGGTGCGCACCAGAATCGCTCCTAACAGAAGCAAAACGGTGTTTTGCTTTCCATCTACATAAAAAGATGATAATAACGGGCTTATTTAAAAGTGGTGTTTTGGGGTTGGAATGCACATTCAACCAAAAATCGCAGAGTGAAATGTTTGTTTTCAGCCCAAATCAAGCATAGGTGTATTGGTTCCATCTCAATAGAAAGAGGACATATAAGTTTGGCTTGTTTTTTCGGTGTTCATTGCCCCACAAATAGCAAAGCAAAGTGTATTAAGCTTAAACAAAGCAAAAAAGTGTTGATTTGGCTTCCATCTACATAGAAAGAAGAACCTTGAATTTCGCTAATTTCAAGTCGTGTTCTATGGTGTTAATGCACATTGACCCAAAAATCGCAAAGTGTATGTAACGAGACCAAAATAACAAAACACCTTCAAATCCATTCCATATGCGTAGAAAGAAGACGAATAAGCTTTGAGTGGGCTTATTTCAATTCGCATCGTATTTTTTGGGTGCGCACCAGAATCGCTTCTAACTGAAGCAAAACGGTGTTTTGGTTTCCATCTACATAAAAAGATGATAATAACGCTCTGATTGGGCTTATTTAAAATTGGTGTTTTGGGGGTTGGAATGCACATTCAACCAAAAATCGCAGAGTGAAATGTTTGTTTTCAGCCCAAATCAAGCATAGGTGTTTTGGTTCCATCTCAATAGAAAGAGGACATATAAGTTTGGGTTGTTCTTTCGGTGTTCGTTCACCCACAAATAGCAAAGTGTGATAAGCCTAAACGAAGCAAAACAGGTTGTTTTGGGTTCCATCTACATAGAAAGCAAAATCTTGGATTTCGCTTATTTCGTGTTCTATGGTGTTAATGCACATTGACCCAAAAATCGCAAAGTGTATGTAACGAGACCAAAATAACAAAACACCTTCTTATCGCTCCCATATGCGTAGAAAGAAGACGAATAAGCTTTGAGTGGGCTTATTTCAATTCGCATCGTGTTTTTTGGGTGCGCACCAGAATCGCTCCTAACAGAAGCAAAACGGTGTTTTGCTTTCCATCTACATAAAAAGATGATAATAACGGGCTTATTTAAAAGTGGTGTTTTGGGGTTGGAATGCACATTCAACCAAAAATGGCAGAGTGAAATGTTTGTTTTCAGCCCAAATCAAGCATAGGTGTATTGGTTCCATCTCAATAGAAAGAGGACATATAAGTTTGGCTTGTTTTTTCGGTGTTCATTGCCCCACAAATAGCAAAGCAAAGTGTATTAAGCTTAAACAAAGCAAAAAAGTGTTGATTTGGCTTCCATCTACATAGAAAGAAGAAACTTGAATTTCGCTAATTTCAAGTCGTGTTCTATGGTGTTAATGCACATTGACCCAAAAATCGCAAAGTGTATGTAACGAGACCAAAATAACAAAACACCTTCAAATCCATTCCATATGCGTAGAAAGAAGACGAATAAGCTTTGAGTGGGCTTATTTCAATTCGCATCGTATTTTTTGGGTGCGCACCAGAATCGCTTCTAACTGAAGCAAAACGGTGTTTTGGTTTCCATCTACATAAAAAGATGATAATAACGCTCTGATTGGGCTTATTTAAAATTGGTGTTTTGGGGTTGGAATGCACATTCAACCAAAAATCGCAGAGTGAAATGTTTGTTTTCAGCCCAAATCAAGCATAGGTGTTTTGGTTCCATCTCAATAGAAAGAGGACATATAAGTTTGGGTTGTTCTTTCGGTGTTCGTTCACCCACAAATAGCAAAGTGTGATAAGCCTAAACGAAGCAAAACAGGTTGTTTTGGGTTCCATCTACATAGAAAGCAAAATCTTGGATTTCGCTTATTTCGTGTTCTATGGTGTTAATGCACATTGACCCAAAAATCGCAAAGTGTATGTAACGAGACCAAAATAACAAAACACCTTCTTATCGCTCCCATATGCGTAGAAAGAAGACGAATAAGCTTTGAGTGGGCTTATTTCAATTCGCATCGTGTTTTTTGGGTGCGCACCAGAATCGCTTCTAACTGAAGCAAAACGGTGTTTTGGTTTCCATCTACATAAAAAGATGATAATAACGGGCTTATTTAAAAGTGGTGTTTTGGGGTTGGAATGCACATTCAACCAAAAATGGCAGAGTGAAATGTTTGTTTTCAGCCCAAATCAAGCATAGGTGTATTGGTTCCATCTCAATAGAAAGAGGACATATAAGTTTGGCTTGTTTTTTCGGTGTTCATTGCCCCACAAATAGCAAAGCAAAGTGTATTAAGCTTAAACAAAGCAAAAAAGTGTTGATTTGGCTTCCATCTACATAGAAAGAAGAAACTTGAATTTCGCTAATTTCAAGTCGTGTTCTATGGTGTTAATGCACATTGACCCAAAAATCGCAAAGTGTATGTAACGAGACCAAAATAACAAAACACCTTCAAATCCATTCCATATGCGTAGAAAGAAGACGAATAAGCTTTGAGTGGGCTTATTTCAATTCGCATCGTATTTTTTGGGTGCGCACCAGAATCGCTTCTAACTGAAGCAAAACGGTGTTTTGGTTTCCATCTACATAAAAAGATGATAATAACGCTCTGATTGGGCTTATTTAAAATTGGTGTTTTGGGGTTGGAATGCACATTCAACCAAAAATCGCAGAGTGAAATGTTTGTTTTCAGCCCAAATCAAGCATAGGTGTTTTGGTTCCATCTCAATAGAAAGAGGACATATAAGTTTGGGTTGTTCTTTCGGTGTTCGTTCACCCACAAATAGCAAAGTGTGATAAGCCTAAACGAAGCAAAACAGGTTGTTTTGGGTTCCATCTACATAGAAAGCAAAATCTTGGATTTCGCTTATTTCGTGTTCTATGGTGTTAATGCACATTGACCCAAAAATCGCAAAGTGTATGTAACGAGACCAAAATAACAAAACACCTTCTTATCGCTCCCATATGCGTAGAAAGAAGACGAATAAGCTTTGAGTGGGCTTATTTCAATTCGCATCGTGTTTTTTGGGTGCGCACCAGAATCGCTTCTAACTGAAGCAAAACGGTGTTTTGGTTTCCATCTACATAAAAAGATGATAATAACGGGCTTATTTAAAAGTGGTGTTTTGGGGTTGGAATGCACATTCAACCAAAAATGGCAGAGTGAAATGTTTGTTTTCAGCCCAAATCAAGCATAGGTGTATTGGTTCCATCTCAATAGAAAGAGGACATATAAGTTTGGCTTGTTTTTTCGGTGTTCATTGCCCCACAAATAGCAAAGCAAAGTGTATTAAGCTTAAACAAAGCAAAAAAGTGTTGATTTGGCTTCCATCTACATAGAAAGAAGAAACTTGAATTTCGCTAATTTCAAGTCGTGTTCTATGGTGTTAATGCACATTGACCCAAAAATCGCAAAGTGTATGTAACGAGACCAAAATAACAAAACACCTTCAAATCCATTCCATATGCGTAGAAAGAAGACGAATAAGCTTTGAGTGGGCTTATTTCAATTCGCATCGTATTTTTTGGGTGCGCACCAGAATCGCTTCTAACTGAAGCAAAACGGTGTTTTGGTTTCCATCTACATAAAAAGATGATAATAACGCTCTGATTGGGCTTATTTAAAATTGGTGTTTTGGGGGTTGGAATGCACATTCAACCAAAAATCGCAGAGTGAAATGTTTGTTTTCAGCCCAAATCAAGCATAGGTGTTTTGGTTCCATCTCAATAGAAAGAGGACATATAAGTTTGGGTTGTTCTTTCGGTGTTCGTTCACCCACAAATAGCAAAGTGTGATAAGCCTAAACGAAGCAAAACAGGTTGTTTTGGGTTCCATCTACATAGAAAGCAAAATCTTGGATTTCGCTTATTTCGTGTTCTATGGTGTTAATGCACATTGACCCAAAAATCGCAAAGTGTATGTAACGAGACCAAAATAACAAAACACCTTCTTATCGCTCCCATATGCGTAGAAAGAAGACGAATAAGCTTTGAGTGGGCTTATTTCAATTCGCATCGTGTTTTTTGGGTGCGCACCAGAATCGCTCCTAACAGAAGCAAAACGGTGTTTTGCTTTCCATCTACATAAAAAGATGATAATAACGGGCTTATTTAAAAGTGGTGTTTTGGGGTTGGAATGCACATTCAACCAAAAATGGCAGAGTGAAATGTTTGTTTTCAGCCCAAATCAAGCATAGGTGTATTGGTTCCATCTCAATAGAAAGAGGACATATAAGTTTGGCTTGTTTTTTCGGTGTTCATTGCCCCACAAATAGCAAAGCAAAGTGTATTAAGCTTAAACAAAGCAAAAAAGTGTTGATTTGGCTTCCATCTACATAGAAAGAAGAAACTTGAATTTCGCTAATTTCAAGTCGTGTTCTATGGTGTTAATGCACATTGACCCAAAAATCGCAAAGTGTATGTAACGAGACCAAAATAACAAAACACCTTCAAATCCATTCCATATGCGTAGAAAGAAGACGAATAAGCTTTGAGTGGGCTTATTTCAATTCGCATCGTATTTTTTGGGTGCGCACCAGAATCGCTTCTAACTGAAGCAAAACGGTGTTTTGGTTTCCATCTACATAAAAAGATGATAATAACGCTCTGATTGGGCTTATTTAAAATTGGTGTTTTGGGGGTTGGAATGCACATTCAACCAAAAATCGCAGAGTGAAATGTTTGTTTTCAGCCCAAATCAAGCATAGGTGTTTTGGTTCCACCTCAATAGAAAGAGGACATATAAGTTTGGGTTGTTGTTTCGGTGTTCGTTAACCCACACATAACAAAGTGTGATAAGCCTAAACGAAGCAAAACAGGTTGTTTTGGGTTCCATCTACATAGAAAGCAAAATCTTGGATTTCGCTTATTTCGTGTTCTATGGTGTTAATGCACATTGACCCAAAAATCGCAAAGTGTATGTAACGAGACCAAAATAACAAAACACCTTCTTATCGCTCCCATATGCGTAGAAAGAAGACGAATAAGCTTTGAGTGGGCTTATTTCAATTCGCATCGTATTTTTTGGGTGCGCACCAGAATCGCTCCTAACAGAAGCAAAACGGTGTTTTGCTTTCCATCTACATAAAAAGATGATAATAACGGGCTTATTTAAAAGTGGTGTTTTGGGGTTGGAATGCACATTCAACCAAAAATGGCAGAGTGAAATGTTTGTTTTCAGCCCAAATCAAGCATAGGTGTTTTGGTTCCATCTCAATAGAAAGAGGACATATAAGTTTGGCTTGTTTTTTCGGTGTTCATTGCCCCACAAATAGCAAAGCAAAGTGTATTAAGCTTAAACAAAGCAAAAAAGTGTTGATTTGGCTTCCATCTACATAGAAAGAAGAACCTTGAATTTCGCTAATTTCAAGTCGTGTTCTATGGTGTTAATGCACATTGACCCAAAAATCGCAAAGTGTATGTAACGAGACCAAAATAACAAAACACCTTCAAATCCATTCCATATGCGTAGTAACAAGACGAATAAGCTTTGAGTGGCCTTATTTCAATTCGCATCATGTTTTTTGGGTGCGCACCAGAATCGCTTCTAACTGAAGCAAAACGGTGTTTTGGTTTCCATCTACATAAAAAGATGATGATAACGCTCTGATTGCGCTTATTTAAAAGTGGTGTTTTGGGGTTGGAATGCACATTCAACCAAAAATCGCAGAGTGAAATGTTTGTTTTCAGCCCAAATCAAGCATAGGTGTTTTGGTTCCATCTCAATAGAAAGAGGACATATAAGTTTGGGTTGTTCTTTCGGTGTTCATTCACCCACAAATAGCAAAGTGTGATAAGCCTAAACGAAGCAAAACAGGTTGTTTTGGGTTCCATCTACATAGAAAACAAAATCTTGGATTTCGCTTATTTCGTGTACTATGGTGTTAAAGCACATTGACCCAAAAATCGCAAAGTGTATGTAACGAGACCAAAATAACAAAACACCTTCTTATCGCTCCCATATGCGTAGAAAGAAGACGAATAAGCTTTGAGTGGGCTTATTTCAATTCGCATCGTATTTTTTGGGTGCGCACCAGAATCGCTTCTAACTGAAGCAAAACGGTGTTTTGGTTTCCATCTACATAAAAAGATGATAATAACGCTCTGATTGGGCTTATTTAAAATTGGTGTTTTTGGGGTTGGAATGCACATTCAACCAAAAATTGCAGAGTGAAATGTTTGTTTTCAGCCCAAATCAAGCATAGGTGTATTGGTTCCATCTCAATAGAAAGAGGACATATAAGTTTGGCTTGTTTTTTCGGTGTTCATTGCCCCACAAATAGCAAAGCAAAGTGTATTAAGCTTAAACAAAGCAAAAAAGTGTTGATTTGGCTTCCATCTACATAGAAAGAAGAACCTTGAATTTCGCTAATTTCAAGTCGTGTTCTATGGTGTTAATGCACATTGACCCAAAAATCGCAAAGTGTATGTAACGAGACCAAAATAACAAAACACCTTCAAATCCATTCCATATGCGTAGAAAGAAGACGAATAAGCTTTGAGTGGGCTTATTTCAATTCGCATCGTATTTTTTGGGTGCGCACCAGAATCGCTTCTAACTGAAGCAAAACGGTGTTTTGGTTTCCATCTACATAAAAAGATGATAATAACGCTCTGATTGGGCTTATTTAAAATTGGTGTTTTGGGGGTTGGAATGCACATTCAACCAAAAATCGCAGAGTGAAATGTTTGTTTTCAGCCCAAATCAAGCATAGGTGTTTTGGTTCCATCTCAATAGAAAGAGGACATATAAGTTTGGGTTGTTCTTTCGGTGTTCGTTCACCCACAAATAGCAAAGTGTGATAAGCCTAAACGAAGCAAAACAGGTTGTTTTGGGTTCCATCTACATAGAAAGCAAAATCTTGGATTTCGCTTATTTCGTGTTCTATGGTGTTAATGCACATTGACCCAAAAATCGCAAAGTGTATGTAACGAGACCAAAATAACAAAACACCTTCTTATCGCTCCCATATGCGTAGAAAGAAGACGAATAAGCTTTGAGTGGGCTTATTTCAATTCGCATCGTGTTTTTTGGGTGCGCACCAGAATCGCTCCTAACAGAAGCAAAACGGTGTTTTGCTTTCCATCTACATAAAAAGATGATAATAACGGGCTTATTTAAAAGTGGTGTTTTGGGGTTGGAATGCACATTCAACCAAAAATGGCAGAGTGAAATGTTTGTTTTCAGCCCAAATCAAGCATAGGTGTATTGGTTCCATCTCAATAGAAAGAGGACATATAAGTTTGGCTTGTTTTTTCGGTGTTCATTGCCCCACAAATAGCAAAGCAAAGTGTATTAAGCTTAAACAAAGCAAAAAAGTGTTGATTTGGCTTCCATCTACATAGAAAGAAGAAACTTGAATTTCGCTAATTTCAAGTCGTGTTCTATGGTGTTAATGCACATTGACCCAAAAATCGCAAAGTGTATGTAACGAGACCAAAATAACAAAACACCTTCAAATCCATTCCATATGCGTAGAAAGAAGACGAATAAGCTTTGAGTGGGCTTATTTCAATTCGCATCGTATTTTTTGGGTGCGCACCAGAATCGCTTCTAACTGAAGCAAAACGGTGTTTTGGTTTCCATCTACATAAAAAGATGATAATAACGCTCTGATTGGGCTTATTTAAAATTGGTGTTTTGGGGGTTGGAATGCACATTCAACCAAAAATCGCAGAGTGAAATGTTTGTTTTCAGCCCAAATCAAGCATAGGTGTTTTGGTTCCATGTCAATAGAAAGAGGACATATAAGTTTGGCTTGTTTTTTCGGTGTTCATTGCCCCACAAATAGCAAAGCAAAGTGTATTAAGCTTAAACAAAGCAAAAAAGTGTTGATTTGGCTTCCATCTACATAGAAAGAAGAAACTTGAATTTCGCTAATTTCAAGTCGTGTTCTATGGTGTTAATGCACATTGACCCAAAAATCGCAAAGTGTATGTAACGAGACCAAAATAACAAAACACCTTCAAATCCATTCCATATGCGTAGAAAGAAGACGAATAAGCTTTGAGTGGGCTTATTTCAATTCGCATCGTATTTTGGGTGCGCACCAGAATCGCTTCTAACTGAAGCAAAACGGTGTTTTGGTTTCCATCTACATAAAAAGATGATAATAACGCTCTGATTGGGCTTATTTAAAATTGGTGTTTTGGGGGTTGGAATGCACATTCAACCAAAAATCGCAGAGTGAAATGTTTGTTTTCAGCCCAAATCAAGCATAGGTGTTTTGGTTCCATCTCAATAGAAAGAGGACATATAAGTTTGGGTTGTTCTTTCGGTGTTCGTTCACCCACAAATAGCAAAGTGTGATAAGCCTAAACGAAGCAAAACAGGTTGTTTTGGGTTCCATCTACATAGAAAGCAAAATCTTGGATTTCGCTTATTTCGTGTTCTATGGTGTTAATGCACATTGACCCAAAAATCGCAAAGTGTATGTAACGAGACCAAAATAACAAAACACCTTCTTATCGCTCCCATATGCGTAGAAAGAAGACGAATAAGCTTTGAGTGGGCTTATTTCAATTCGCATCGTGTTTTTTGGGTGCGCACCAGAATCGCTCCTAACAGAAGCAAAACGGTGTTTTGCTTTCCATCTACATAAAAAGATGATAATAACGGGCTTATTTAAAAGTGGTGTTTTGGGGTTGGAATGCACATTCAACCAAAAATCGCAGAGTGAAATGTTTGTTTTCAGCCCAAATCAAGCATAGGTGTTTTGGTTCCACCTCAATAGAAAGAGGACATATAAGTTTGGGTTGTTGTTTCGGTGTTCGTTAACCCACACATAACAAAGTGTGATAAGCCTAAACGAAGCAAAACAGGTTGTTTTGGGTTCCATCTACATAGAAAGAAAAATCTTGGATTTCGCTTATTTCGTGTTCTATGGTGCTAAAGCACATTGACCCAAAAATGCAAAGTGTATGTAACGAGACCAAAATAACAAAACACCTTCTTATCGCTCCCATATGCGTAGAAAGAAGACAAATAAGCTTTGAGTGGGCTTATTTCAATTCGCATCGTGTTTTTTGGGTGCGCACCAGAATCACTCCTAACAGAAGCAAAACGGTGTTTTGTTTGCCATCTACATAAAAAGATGATAATAACGGGCTTATTTAAAAGTGGTGTTTTGGGGTTGGAATGCACATTCAACCAAAAATGGCAGAGTGAAATGTTTGTTTTCAGCCCAAATCAAGCATAGGTGTTTTGGTTCCATCTCAATAGAAAGAGGACATATAAGTTTGGCTTGTTTTTTCGGTGTTCATTGCCCCACAAATAGCAAAGCAAAGTGTATTAAGCTTAAACAAAGCAAAAAAGTGTTGATTTGGCTTCCATCTACATAGAAAGAAGAACCTTGAATTTCGCTAATTTCAAGTCGTGTTCTATGGTGTTAATGCACATTGACCCAAAAATCGCAAAGTGTATGTAACGAGACCAAAATAACAAAACACCTTCAAATCCATTCCATATGCGTAGAAAGAAGACGAATAAGCTTTGAGTGGGCTTATTTCAATTTGCATCGTGTTTTTTGGGTGCGCACCAGAATCACTTCTAACTGAAGCAAAACGGTGTTTTGGTATCCATCTACATAAAAAGATGATGATAACGCTGTGATTGGGCTTATTTAAAATTGCTGTTTTGGGGGTTGGAATGCACATTCAACCAAAAATCGCAGAGTGAAATGTTTGTTTTCAGCCCAAATCAAGCATAGGTGTTTTGGTTCCATCTCAATAGAAAGAGGACATATAAGTTTGGGTTGTTCTTTCGGTGTTCGTTCACCCACAAATAGCAAAGTGTGATAAGCCTAAACGAAGCAAAACAGGTTGTTTTGGGTTCCATCTACATAGAAAGCAAAATCTTGGATTTCGCTTATTTCGTGTTCTATGGTGTTAATGCACATTGACCCAAAAATCGCAAAGTGTATGTAACGAGACCAAAATAACAAAACACCTTCTTATCGCTCCCATATGCGTAGAAAGAAGACGAATAAGCTTTGAGTGGGCTTATTTCAATTCGCATCGTGTTTTTTGGGTGCGCACCAGAATCGCTCCTAACAGAAGCAAAACGGTGTTTTGCTTTCCATCTACATAAAAAGATGATAATAACGGGCTTATTTAAAAGTGGTGTTTTGGGGTTGGAATGCACATTCAACCAAAAATCGCAGAGTGAAATGTTTGTTTTCAGCCCAAATCAAGCATAGGTGTATTGGTTCCATCTCAATAGAAAGAGGACATATAAGTTTGGCTTGTTTTTTCGGTGTTCATTGCCCCACAAATAGCAAAGCAAAGTGTATTAAGCTTAAACAAAGCAAAAAAGTGTTGATTTGGCTTCCATCTACATAGAAAGAAGAACCTTGAATTTCGCTAATTTCAAGTCGTGTTCTATGGTGTTAATGCACATTGACCCAAAAATCGCAAAGTGTATGTAACGAGACCAAAATAACAAAACACCTTCTTATCGCTCCCATATGCGTAGAAAGAAGACAAATAAGCTTTGAGTGGGCTTATTTCAATTCGCATCGTGTTTTTTGGGTGCGCACCAGAATCACTCCTAACAGAAGCAAAACGGTGTTTTGTTTGCCATCTACATAAAAAGATGATAATAACGGGCTTATTTAAAATTGGTGTTTTGGGGGTTGGAATGCACATTCAACCAAAAATGGCAGAGTGAAATGTTTGTTTTCAGCCCAAATCAAGCATAGGTGTTTTGGTTCCATCTCAATAGAAAGAGGACATATAAGTTTGGCTTGTTTTTTCGGTGTTCATTGCCCCACAAATAGCAAAGCAAAGTGTATTAAGCTTAAACAAAGCAAAAAAGTGTTGATTTGGCTTCCATCTACATAGAAAGAAGAACCTTGAATTTCGCTAATTTCAAGTCGTGTTCTATGGTGTTAATGCACATTGACCCAAAAATCGCAAAGTGTATGTAACGAGACCAAAATAACAAAACACCTTCAAATCCATTCCATATGCGTAGTAACAAGACGAATAAGCTTTGAGTGGCCTTATTTCAATTCGCATCATGTTTTTTGGGTGCGCACCAGAATCGCTTCTAACTGAAGCAAAACGGTGTTTTGGTTTCCATCTACATAAAAAGATGATGATAACGCTCTGATTGCGCTTATTTAAAAGTGGTGTTTTGGGGTTGGAATGCACATTCAACCAAAAATCGCAGAGTGAAATGTTTGTTTTCAGCCCAAATCAAGCATAGGTGTTTTGGTTCCATCTCAATAGAAAGAGGACATATAAGTTTGGGTTGTTCTTTCGGTGTTCGTTCACCCACAAATAGCAAAGTGTGATAAGCCTAAACGAAGCAAAACAGGTTGTTTTGGGTTCCATCTACATAGAAAACAAAATCTTGGATTTCGCTTATTTCGTGTACTATGGTGTTAAAGCACATTGACCCAAAAATCGCAAAGTGTATGTAACGAGACCAAAATAACAAAACACCTTCTTATCGCTCCCATATGCGTAGAAAGAAGACGAATAAGCTTTGAGTGGGCTTATTTCAATTCGCATCGTATTTTTTGGGTGCGCACCAGAATCGCTTCTAACTGAAGCAAAACGGTGTTTTGGTTTCCATCTACATAAAAAGATGATAATAACGCTCTGATTGGGCTTATTTAAAATTGGTGTTTTTGGGGTTGGAATGCACATTCAACCAAAAATGGCAGAGTGAAATGTTTGTTTTCAGCCCAAAAAAAGCATAGGTGTATTGGTTCCATCTCAATAGAAAGAGGACATATAAGTTTGGCTTGTTTTTTCGGTGTTCATTGCCCCACAAATAGCAAAGCAAAGTGTATTAAGCTTAAACAAAGCAAAAAAGTGTTGATTTGGCTTCCATCTACATAGAAAGAAGAACCTTGAATTTCGCTAATTTCAAGTCGTGTTCTATGGTGTTAATGCACATTGACCCAAAAATCGCAAAGTGTATGTAACGAGACCAAAATAACAAAACACCTTCAAATCCATTCCATATGCGTAGAAAGAAGACGAATAAGCTTTGAGTGGGCTTATTTCAATTCGCATCGTATTTTGGGTGCGCACCAGAATCGCTTCTAACTGAAGCAAAACGGTGTTTTGGTTTCCATCTACATAAAAAGATGATAATAACGCTCTGATTGGGCTTATTTAAAATTGGTGTTTTGGGGGTTGGAATGCACATTCAACCAAAAATCGCAGAGTGAAATGTTTGTTTTCAGCCCAAATCAAGCATAGGTGTTTTGGTTCCATCTCAATAGAAAGAGGACATATAAGTTTGGGTTGTTCTTTCGGTGTTCGTTCACCCACAAATAGCAAAGTGTGATAAGCCTAAACGAAGCAAAACAGGTTGTTTTGGGTTCCATCTACATAGAAAGCAAAATCTTGGATTTCGCTTATTTCGTGTTCTATGGTGTTAATGCACATTGACCCAAAAATCGCAAAGTGTATGTAACGAGACCAAAATAACAAAACACCTTCTTATCGCTCCCATATGCGTAGAAAGAAGACGAATAAGCTTTGAGTGGGCTTATTTCAATTCGCATCGTGTTTTTTGGGTGCGCACCAGAATCGCTCCTAACAGAAGCAAAACGGTGTTTTGCTTTCCATCTACATAAAAAGATGATAATAACGGGCTTATTTAAAAGTGGTGTTTTGGGGTTGGAATGCACATTCAACCAAAAATCGCAGAGTGAAATGTTTGTTTTCAGCCCAAATCAAGCATAGGTGTTTTGGTTCCACCTCAATAGAAAGAGGACATATAAGTTTGGGTTGTTGTTTCGGTGTTCGTTAACCCACACATAACAAAGTGTGATAAGCCTAAACGAAGCAAAACAGGTTGTTTTGGGTTCCATCTACATAGAAAGAAAAATCTTGGATTTCGCTTATTTCGTGTTCTATGGTGCTAAAGCACATTGACCCAAAAATGCAAAGTGTATGTAACGAGACCAAAATAACAAAACACCTTCTTATCGCTCCCATATGCGTAGAAAGAAGACAAATAAGCTTTGAGTGGGCTTATTTCAATTCGCATCGTGTTTTTTGGGTGCGCACCAGAATCACTCCTAACAGAAGCAAAACGGTGTTTTGTTTGCCATCTACATAAAAAGATGATAATAACGGGCTTATTTAAAAGTGGTGTTTTGGGGTTGGAATGCACATTCAACCAAAAATGGCAGAGTGAAATGTTTGTTTTCAGCCCAAATCAAGCATAGGTGTTTTGGTTCCATCTCAATAGAAAGAGGACATATAAGTTTGGCTTGTTTTTTCGGTGTTCATTGCCCCACAAATAGCAAAGCAAAGTGTATTAAGCTTAAACAAAGCAAAAAAGTGTTGATTTGGCTTCCATCTACATAGAAAGAAGAACCTTGAATTTCGCTAATTTCAAGTCGTGTTCTATGGTGTTAATGCACATTGACCCAAAAATCGCAAAGTGTATGTAACGAGACCAAAATAACAAAACACCTTCAAATCCATTCCATATGCGTAGTAACAAGACGAATAAGCTTTGAGTGGCCTTATTTCAATTCGCATCATGTTTTTTGGGTGCGCACCAGAATCGCTTCTAACTGAAGCAAAACGGTGTTTTGCTTTCCATCTACATAAAAAGATGATAATAACGGGCTTATTTAAAAGTGGTGTTTTGGGGTTGGAATGCACATTCAACCAAAAATGGCAGAGTGAAATGTTTGTTTTCAGCCCAAATCAAGCATAGGTGTATTGGTTCCATCTCAATAGAAAGAGGACATATAAGTTTGGCTTGTTTTTTCGGTGTTCATTGCCCCACAAATAGCAAAGCAAAGTGTATTAAGCTTAAACAAAGCAAAAAAGTGTTGATTTGGCTTCCATCTACATAGAAAGAAGAAACTTGAATTTCGCTAATTTCAAGTCGTGTTCTATGGTGTTAATGCACATTGACCCAAAAATCGCAAAGTGTATGTAACGAGACCAAAATAACAAAACACCTTCAAATCCATTCCATATGCGTAGAAAGAAGACGAATAAGCTTTGAGTGGGCTTATTTCAATTCGCATCGTATTTTTTGGGTGCGCACCAGAATCGCTTCTAACTGAAGCAAAACGGTGTTTTGGTTTCCATCTACATAAAAAGATGATAATAACGCTCTGATTGGGCTTATTTAAAATTGGTGTTTTTGGGGTTGGAATGCACATTCAACCAAAAATTGCAGAGTGAAATGTTTGTTTTCAGCCCAAATCAAGCATAGGTGTATTGGTTCCATCTCAATAGAAAGAGGACATATAAGTTTGGCTTGTTTTTTCGGTGTTCATTGCCCCACAAATAGCAAAGCAAAGTGTATTAAGCTTAAACAAAGCAAAAAAGTGTTGATTTGGCTTCCATCTACATAGAAAGAAGAACCTTGAATTTCGCTAATTTCAAGTCGTGTTCTATGGTGTTAATGCACATTGACCCAAAAATCGCAAAGTGTATGTAACGAGACCAAAATAACAAAACACCTTCAAATCCATTCCATATGCGTAGAAAGAAGACGAATAAGCTTTGAGTGGGCTTATTTCAATTCGCATCGTATTTTTTGGGTGCGCACCAGAATCGCTTCTAACTGAAGCAAAACGGTGTTTTGGTTTCCATCTACATAAAAAGATGATAATAACGCTCTGATTGGGCTTATTTAAAATTGGTGTTTTGGGGGTTGGAATGCACATTCAACCAAAAATCGCAGAGTGAAATGTTTGTTTTCAGCCCAAATCAAGCATAGGTGTTTTGGTTCCATCTCAATAGAAAGAGGACATATAAGTTTGGGTTGTTCTTTCGGTGTTCGTTCACCCACAAATAGCAAAGTGTGATAAGCCTAAACGAAGCAAAACAGGTTGTTTTGGGTTCCATCTACATAGAAAGCAAAATCTTGGATTTCGCTTATTTCGTGTTCTATGGTGTTAATGCACATTGACCCAAAAATCGCAAAGTGTATGTAACGAGACCAAAATAACAAAACACCTTCTTATCGCTCCCATATGCGTAGAAAGAAGACGAATAAGCTTTGAGTGGGCTTATTTCAATTCGCATCGTGTTTTTTGGGTGCGCACCAGAATCGCTCCTAACAGAAGCAAAACGGTGTTTTGCTTTCCATCTACATAAAAAGATGATAATAACGGGCTTATTTAAAAGTGGTGTTTTGGGGTTGGAATGCACATTCAACCAAAAATGGCAGAGTGAAATGTTTGTTTTCAGCCCAAATCAAGCATAGGTGTTTTGGTTCCATCTCAATAGAAAGAGGACATATAAGTTTGGCTTGTTCTTTCGGTGTTCATTGCCCCACAAATAGCAAAGCAAAATGTATTAAGCTTAAACAAAGCAAAAAAGTGTTGATTTGGCTTCCATCTGCATAGAAAGAAGAACCTTGAATTTCGCTAATTTCAAGTCGTGTTCTATGGTGTTAATGCACATTGACCCAAAAATCGCAAAGTGTATGTAACGAGACCAAAATAACAAAACACCTTCAAATCCATTCCATATGCGTAGTAACAAGACGAATAAGCTTTGAGTGGCCTTATTTCAATTCGCATCGTGTTTTTTGGGTGCGCACCAGAATCGCTTCTAACTGAAGCAAAACGGTGTTTTGGTTTCCATCTACATAAAAAGATGATGATAACGCTCTGATTGCGCTTATTTAAAAGTGGTGTTTTGGGGTTGGAATGCACATTCAACCAAAAATCGCAGAGTGAAATGTTTGTTTTCAGCCCAAATCAAGCATAGGTGTTTTGGTTCCACCTCAATAGAAAGAGGACATATAAGTTTGGGTTGTTCTTTCGGTGTTCGTTCACCCACAAATAGCAAAGTGTGATAAGCCTATACGAAGCAAAACAGGTTGTTTTGGGTTCCATCTACATAGAAAGCAAAATCTTGGATTTCGCTTATTTCGTGTTCTATGGTGTTAATGCACATTGACCCAAAAATCGCAAAGTGTATGTAACGAGACCAAAATAACAAAACACCTTCTTATCGCTCCCATATGCGTAGAAAGAAGACGAATAAGCTTTGAGTGGGCTTATTTCAATTCGCATCGTATTTTTTGGGTGCGCACCAGAATCGCTCCTAACAGAAGCAAAACGGTGTTTTGCTTTCCATCTACATAAAAAGATGATAATAACGGGCTTATTTAAAAGTGGTGTTTTGGGGTTGGAATGCACATTCAACCAAAAATGGCAGAGTGAAATGTTTGTTTTCAGCCCAAATCAAGCATAGGTGTTTTGGTTCCATCTCAATAGAAAGAGGACATATAAGTTTGGCTTGTTTTTTCGGTGTTCATTGCCCCACAAATAGCAAAGCAAAGTGTATTAAGCTTAAACAAAGCAAAAAAGTGTTGATTTGGCTTCCATCTACATAGAAAGAAGAACCTTGAATTTCGCTAATTTCAAGTCGTGTTCTATGGTGTTAATGCACATTGACCCAAAAATCGCAAAGTGTATGTAACGAGACCAAAATAACAAAACACCTTCAAATCCATTCCATATGCGTAGTAACAAGACGAATAAGCTTTGAGTGGCCTTATTTCAATTCGCATCATGTTTTTTGGGTGCGCACCAGAATCGCTTCTAACTGAAGCAAAACGGTGTTTTGGTTTCCATCTACATAAAAAGATGATGATAACGCTCTGATTGCGCTTATTTAAAAGTGGTGTTTTGGGGTTGGAATGCACATTCAACCAAAAATCGCAGAGTGAAATGTTTGTTTTCAGCCCAAATCAAGCATAGGTGTTTTGGTTCCATCTCAATAGAAAGAGGACATATAAGTTTGGGTTGTTCTTTCGGTGTTCATTCACCCACAAATAGCAAAGTGTGATAAGCCTAAACGAAGCAAAACAGTTTGTTTTGGGTTCCATCTACATAGAAAACAAAATCTTGGATTTCGCTTATTTCGTGTACTATGGTGTTAAAGCACATTGACCCAAAAATCGCAAAGTGTATGTAACGAGACCAAAATAACAAAACACCTTCTTATCGCTCCCATATGCGTAGAAAGAAGACGAATAAGCTTTGAGTGGGCTTATTTCAATTCGCATCGTATTTTTTGGGTGCGCACCAGAATCGCTTCTAACTGAAGCAAAACGGTGTTTTGGTTTCCATCTACATAAAAAGATGATAATAACGCTCTGATTGGGCTTATTTAAAATTGGTGTTTTTGGGGTTGGAATGCACATTCAACCAAAAATGGCAGAGTGAAATGTTTGTTTTCAGCCCAAATCAAGCATAGGTGTATTGGTTCCATCTCAATAGAAAGAGGACATATAAGTTTGGCTTGTTTTTTCGGTGTTCATTGCCCCACAAATAGCAAAGCAAAGTGTATTAAGCTTAAACAAAGCAAAAAAGTGTTGATTTGGCTTCCATCTACATAGAAAGAAGAACCTTGAATTTCGCTAATTTCAAGTCGTGTTCTATGGTGTTAATGCACATTGACCCAAAAATCGCAAAGTGTATGTAACGAGACCAAAATAACAAAACACCTTCAAATCCATTCCATATGCGTAGAAAGAAGACGAATAAGCTTTGAGTGGGCTTATTTCAATTCGCATCGTATTTTTTGGGTGCGCACCAGAATCGCTTCTAACTGAAGCAAAACGGTGTTTTGGTTTCCATCTACATAAAAAGATGATAATAACGCTCTGATTGGGCTTATTTAAAATTGGTGTTTTGGGGGTTGGAATGCACATTCAACCAAAAATCGCAGAGTGAAATGTTTGTTTTCAGCCCAAATCAAGCATAGGTGTTTTGGTTCCACCTCAATAGAAAGAGGACATATAAGTTTGGGTTGTTCTTTCGGTGTTCGTTCACCCACAAATAGCAAAGTGTGATAAGCCTAAACGAAGCAAAACAGGTTGTTTTGGGTTCCATCTACATAGAAAGCAAAATCTTGGATTTCGCTTATTTCGTGTTCTATGGTGTTAATGCACATTGACCCAAAAATCGCAAAGTGTATGTAACGAGACCAAAATAACAAAACACCTTCTTATCGCTCCCATATGCGTAGAAAGAAGACGAATAAGCTTTGAGTGGGCTTATTTCAATTCGCATCGTGTTTTTTGGGTGCGCACCAGAATCGCTCCTAACAGAAGCAAAACGGTGTTTTGCTTTCCATCTACATAAAAAGATGATAATAACGGGCTTATTTAAAAGTGGTGTTTTGGGGTTGGAATGCACATTCAACCAAAAATGGCAGAGTGAAATGTTTGTTTTCAGCCCAAATCAAGCATAGGTGTTTTGGTTCCATCTCAATAGAAAGAGGACATATAAGTTTGGCTTGTTTTTTCGGTGTTCATTGCCCCACAAATAGCAAAGCAAAATGTATTAAGCTTAAACAAAGCAAAAAAGTGTTGATTTGGCTTCCATCTGCATAGAAAGAAGAACCTTGAATTTCGCTAATTTCAAGTCGTGTTCTATGGTGTTAATGCACATTGACCCAAAAATCGCAAAGTGTATGTAACGAGACCAAAATAACAAAACACCTTCAAATCCATTCCATATGCGTAGTAACAAGACGAATAAGCTTTGAGTGGCCTTATTTCAATTCGCATCGTGTTTTTTGGGTGCGCACCAGAATCGCTTCTAACTGAAGCAAAACGGTGTTTTGGTTTCCATCTACATAAAAAGATGATGATAACGCTCTGATTGCGCTTATTTAAAAGTGGTGTTTTGGGGTTGGAATGCACATTCAACCAAAAATCGCAGAGTGAAATGTTTGTTTTCAGCCCAAATCAAGCATAGGTGTTTTGGTTCCACCTCAATAGAAAGAGGACATATAAGTTTGGGTTGTTCTTTCGGTGTTCGTTCACCCACAAATAGCAAAGTGTGATAAGCCTATACGAAGCAAAACAGGTTGTTTTGGGTTCCATCTACATAGAAAGCAAAATCTTGGATTTCGCTTATTTCGTGTTCTATGGTGTTAATGCACATTGACCCAAAAATCGCAAAGTGTATGTAACGAGACCAAAATAACAAAACACCTTCTTATCGCTCCCATATGCGTAGAAAGAAGACGAATAAGCTTTGAGTGGGCTTATTTCAATTCGCATCGTATTTTTTGGGTGCGCACCAGAATCGCTCCTAACAGAAGCAAAACGGTGTTTTGCTTTCCATCTACATAAAAAGATGATAATAACGGGCTTATTTAAAAGTGGTGTTTTGGGGTTGGAATGCACATTCAACCAAAAATGGCAGAGTGAAATGTTTGTTTTCAGCCCAAATCAAGCATAGGTGTTTTGGTTCCATCTCAATAGAAAGAGGACATATAAGTTTGGCTTGTTTTTTCGGTGTTCATTGCCCCACAAATAGCAAAGCAAAGTGTATTAAGCTTAAACAAAGCAAAAAAGTGTTGATTTGGCTTCCATCTACATAGAAAGAAGAACCTTGAATTTCGCTAATTTCAAGTCGTGTTCTATGGTGTTAATGCACATTGACCCAAAAATCGCAAAGTGTATGTAACGAGACCAAAATAACAAAACACCTTCAAATCCATTCCATATGCGTAGTAACAAGACGAATAAGCTTTGAGTGGCCTTATTTCAATTCGCATCATGTTTTTTGGGTGCGCACCAGAATCGCTTCTAACTGAAGCAAAACGGTGTTTTGGTTTCCATCTACATAAAAAGATGATGATAACGCTCTGATTTCGCTTATTTAAAAGTGGTGTTTTGGGGTTGGAATGCACATTCAACCAAAAATCGCAGAGTGAAATGTTTGTTTTCAGCCCAAATCAAGCATAGGTGTTTTGGTTCCATCTCAATAGAAAGAGGACATATAAGTTTGGGTTGTTCTTTCGGTGTTCATTCACCCACAAATAGCAAAGTGTGATAAGCCTAAACGAAGCAAAACAGGTTGTTTTGGGTTCCATCTACATAGAAAACAAAATCTTGGATTTCGCTTATTTCGTGTACTATGGTGTTAAAGCACATTGACCCAAAAATCGCAAAGTGTATGTAACGAGACCAAAATAACAAAACACCTTCTTATCGCTCCCATATGCGTAGAAAGAAGACGAATAAGCTTTGAGTGGGCTTATTTCAATTCGCATCGTATTTTTTGGGTGCGCACCAGAATCGCTTCTAACTGAAGCAAAACGGTGTTTTGGTTTCCATCTACATAAAAAGATGATAATAACGCTCTGATTGGGCTTATTTAAAATTGGTGTTTTTGGGGTTGGAATGCACATTCAACCAAAAATCGCAGAGTGAAATGTTTGTTTTCAGCCCAAATCAAGCATAGGTGTATTGGTTCCATCTCAATAGAAAGAGGACATATAAGTTTGGCTTGTTTTTTCGGTGTTCATTGCCCCACAAATAGCAAAGCAAAGTGTATTAAGCTTAAACAAAGCAAAAAAGTGTTGATTTGGCTTCCATCTACATAGAAAGAAGAAACTTGAATTTCGCTAATTTCAAGTCGTGTTCTATGGTGTTAATGCACATTGACCCAAAAATCGCAAAGTGTATGTAACGAGACCAAAATAACAAAACACCTTCAAATCCATTCCATATGCGTAGAAAGAAGACGAATAAGCTTTGAGTGGGCTTATTTCAATTCGCATCGTATTTTTTGGGTGCGCACCAGAATCGCTTCTAACTGAAGCAAAACGGTGTTTTGGTTTCCATCTACATAAAAAGATGATAATAACGCTCTGATTGGGCTTATTTAAAATTGGTGTTTTGGGGGTTGGAATGCACATTCAACCAAAAATCGCAGAGTGAAATGTTTGTTTTCAGCCCAAATCAAGCATAGGTGTTTTGGTTCCATCTCAATAGAAAGAGGACATATAAGTTTGGGTTGTTCTTTCGGTGGTTCACCCACAAATAGCAAAGTGTGATAAGCCTAAACGAAGCAAAACAGGTTGTTTTGGGTTCCATCTACATAGAAAGCAAAATCTTGGATTTCGCTTATTTCGTGTTCTATGGTGTTAATGCACATTGACCCAAAAATCGCAAAGTGTATGTAACGAGACCAAAATAACAAAACACCTTCTTATCGCTCCCATATGCGTAGAAAGAAGACGAATAAGCTTTGAGTGGGCTTATTTCAATTCGCATCGTGTTTTTTGGGTGCGCACCAGAATCGCTCCTAACAGAAGCAAAACGGTGTTTTGCTTTCCATCTACATAAAAAGATGATAATAACGGGCTTATTTAAAAGTGGTGTTTTGGGGTTGGAATGCACATTCAACCAAAAATGGCAGAGTGAAATGTTTGTTTTCAGCCCAAATCAAGCATAGGTGTTTTGGTTCCACCTCAATAGAAAGAGGACATATAAGTTTGGGTTGTTGTTTCGGTGTTCGTTAACCCACACATAACAAAGTGTGATAAGCCTAAACGAAGCAAAACAGGTTGTTTTGGGTTCCATCTACATAGAAAGAAAAATCTTGGATTTCGCTTATTTCGTGTTCTATGGTGCTAAAGCACATTGACCCAAAAATGCAAAGTGTATGTAACGAGACCAAAATAACAAAACACCTTCTTATCGCTCCCATATGCGTAGAAAGAAGACAAATAAGCTTTGAGTGGGCTTATTTCAATTCGCATCGTGTTTTTTGGGTGCGCACCAGAATCACTCCTAACAGAAGCAAAACGGTGTTTTGCTTTCCATCTACATAAAAAGATGATAATAACGGGCTTATTTAAAAGTGGTGTTTTGGGGTTGGAATGCACATTCAACCAAAAATGGCAGAGTGAAATGTTTGTTTTCAGCCCAAATCAAGCATAGGTGTTTTGGTTCCATCTCAATAGAAAGAGGACATATAAGTTTGGCTTGTTTTTTCGGTGTTCATTGCCCCACAAATAGCAAAGCAAAGTGTATTAAGCTTAAACAAAGCAAAAAAGTGTTGATTTGGCTTCCATCTACATAGAAAGAAGAACCTTGAATTTCGCTAATTTCAAGTCGTGTTCTATGGTGTTAATGCACATTGACCCAAAAATCGCAAAGTGTATGTAACGAGACCAAAATAACAAAACACCTTCAAATCCATTCCATATGCGTAGAAAGAAGACGAATAAGCTTTGAGTGGGCTTATTTCAATATGCATCGTATTTTTTGGGTGCGCACCAGAATCGCTTCTAACTGAAGCAAAACGGTGTTTTGGTTTCCATCTACATAAAAAGATGATAATAACGCTCTGATTGGGCTTATTTAAAATTGGTGTTTTTGGGGTTGGAATGCACATTCAACCAAAAATCGCAGAGTGAAATGTTTGTTTTCAGCCCAAATCAAGCATAGGTGTATTGGTTCCATCTCAATAGAAAGAGGACATATAAGTTTGGCTTGTTTTTTCGGTGTTCATTGCCCCACAAATAGCAAAGCAAAGTGTATTAAGCTTAAACAAAGCAAAAAAGTGTTGATTTGGCTTCCATCTACATAGAAAGAAGAACCTTGAATTTCGCTAATTTCAAGTCGTGTTCTATGGTGTTAATGCACATTGACCCAAAAATCGCAAAGTGTATGTAACGAGACCAAAATAACAAAACACCTTCAAATCCATTCCATATGCGTAGAAAGAAGACGAATAAGCTTTGAGTGGGCTTATTTCAATTCGCATCGTATTTTTTGGGTGCGCACCAGAATCGCTTCTAACTGAAGCAAAACGGTGTTTTGGTTTCCATCTACATAAAAAGATGATAATAACGCTCTGATTGGGCTTATTTAAAATTGGTGTTTTGGGGGTTGGAATGCACATTCAACCAAAAATCGCAGAGTGAAATGTTTGTTTTCAGCCCAAATCAAGCATAGGTGTTTTGGTTCCATCTCAATAGAAAGAGGACATATAAGTTTGGGTTGTTCTTTCGGTGTTCGTTCACCCACAAATAGCAAAGTGTGATAAGCCTAAACGAAGCAAAACAGGTTGTTTTGGGTTCCATCTACATAGAAAGCAAAATCTTGGATTTCGCTTATTTCGTGTTCTATGGTGTTAATGCACATTGACCCAAAAATCGCAAAGTGTATGTAACGAGACCAAAATAACAAAACACCTTCTTATCGCTCCCATATGCGTAGAAAGAAGACGAATAAGCTTTGAGTGGGCTTATTTCAATTCGCATCGTGTTTTTTGGGTGCGCACCAGAATCGCTCCTAACAGAAGCAAAACGGTGTTTTGCTTTCCATCTACATAAAAAGATGATAATAACGGGCTTATTTAAAAGTGGTGTTTTGGGGTTGGAATGCACATTCAACCAAAAATCGCAGAGTGAAATGTTTGTTTTCAGCCCAAATCAAGCATAGGTGTTTTGGTTCCACCTCAATAGAAAGAGGACATATAAGTTTGGGTTGTTGTTTCGGTGTTCGTTAACCCACACATAACAAAGTGTGATAAGCCTAAACGAAGCAAAACAGGTTGTTTTGGGTTCCATCTACATAGAAAGAAAAATCTTGGATTTCGCTTATTTCGTGTTCTATGGTGCTAAAGCACATTGACCCAAAAATGCAAAGTGTATGTAACGAGACCAAAATAACAAAACACCTTCTTATCGCTCCCATATGCGTAGAAAGAAGACAAATAAGCTTTGAGTGGGCTTATTTCAATTCGCATCGTGTTTTTTGGGTGCGCACCAGAATCACTCCTAACAGAAGCAAAACGGTGTTTTGTTTGCCATCTACATAAAAAGATGATAGTAACGCTCTGATTGGGCTTCTTTAAAATTGCTGTTTTCGGGGTTGGAATGCACATTCAACCAAAAATCGCAGAGTGAAATGTTTGTTTTCAGCCCAAATCAAGCATAGGTGTATTGGTTCCATCTCAATAGAAAGAGGACATATAAGTTTGGCTTGTTTTTTCGGTGTTCATTTCCCCACAAATAGCAAAGCAAAGTGTATTAAGCTTAAACAAAGCAAAAAAGTGTTGATTTGGCTTCCATCTACATAGAAAGAAGAAACTTGAATTTCGCTAATTTCAAGTCGTGTTCTATGGTGTTAATGCACATTGACCCAAAAATCGCAAAGTGTATGTAACGAGACCAAAATAACAAAACACCTTCAAATCCATTCCATATGCGTAGAAAGAAGACGAATAAGCTTTGAGTGGGCTTATTTCAATTCGCATCGTATTTTTTGGGTGCGCACCAGAATCGCTTCTAACTGAAGCAAAATGGTGTTTTGGTTTCCATCTACATAAAAAGATGATAATAACGCTCTGATTGGGCTTATTTAAAATTGGTGTTTTGGGGGTTGGAATGCACATTCAACCAAAAATCGCAGTGAAATGTTTGTTTTCAGCCCAAATCAAGCATAGGTGTTTTGGTTCCATCTCAATAGAAAGAGGACATATAAGTTTGGGTTGTTCTTTCGGTGTTCGTTCACCCACAAATAGCAAAGTGTGATAAGCCTAAACGAAGCAAAACAGGTTGTTTTGGGTTCCATCTACATAGAAAGCAAAATCTTGGATTTCGCTTATTTCGTGTTCTATGGTGTTAATGCACATTGACCCAAAAATCGCAAAGTGTATGTAACAAGACCAAAATAACAAAACACCTTCTTATCGCTCCCATATGCGTAGAAAGAAGACGAATAAGCTTTGAGTGGGCTTATTTCAATTCGCATCGTGTTTTTTGGGTGCGCACCAGAATCGCTCCTAACAGAAGCAAAACGGTGTTTTGCTTTCCATCTACATAAAAAGATGATAATAACGCTCTGATCGGGCTTATTTAAAATTGGTGTTTTTGGGGTTGGAATGCACATTCAACCAAAAATGGCAGAGTGAAATGTTTGTTTTCAGCCCAAATCAAGCATAGGTGTATTGGTTCCATCTCAATAGAAAGAGGACATATAAGTTTGGCTTGTTTTTTCGGTGTTCATTGCCCCACAAATAGCAAAGCAAAGTGTATTAAGCTTAAACAAAGCAAAAAAGTGTTGATTTGGCTTCCATCTACATAGAAAGAAGAACCTTGAATTTCGCTAATTTCAAGTCGTGTTCTATGGTGTTAATGCACATTGACCCAAAAATCGCAAAGTGTATGTAACGAGACCAAAATAACAAAACACCTTCAAATCCATTCCATATGCGTAGAAAGAAGACGAATAAGCTTTGAGTGGGCTTATTTCAATTCGCATCGTATTTTTTGGGTGCGCACCAGAATCGCTTCTAACTGAAGCAAAACGGTGTTTTGGTGTCCATCTACATAAAAAGATGATAATAACGCACTGATTGGGCTTATTTAAAATTGGTGTTTTGGGGGTTGGAATGCACATTCAACCAAAAATCGCAGAGTGAAATGTTTGTTTTCAGCCCAAATCAAGCATAGGTGTTTTGGTTCCACCTCAATAGAAAGAGGACATATAAGTTTGGGTTGTTCTTTCGGTGTTCGTTCACCCACAAATAGCAAAGTGTGATAAGCCTAAACGAAGCAAAACAGGTTGTTTTGGGTTCCATCTACATAGATAGCAAAATCTTGGATTTCGCTTATTTCGTGTTCTATGTTGTTAATGCACATTGACCCAAAAATCGCAAAGTGTATGTAACGAGACCAAAATAACAAAACACCTTCTTATCGCTCCCATATGCGTAGAAAGAAGACGAATAAGCTTTGAGTGGGCTTATTTCAATTCGCATCGTGTTTTTTGGGTGCGCACCAGAATCGCTCCTAACAGAAGCAAAACGGTGTTTTGCTTTCCATCTACATAAAAAGATGATAATAACGGGCTTATTTAAAAGTGGTGTTTTGGGGTTGCAATGCACATTCAACCAAAAATCGCAGAGTGAAATGTTTGTTTTCAGCCCAAATCAAGCATAGGTGTTTTGGTTCCACCTCAATAGAAAGAGGACATATAAGTTTGGCTTGTTTTTTCGATGTTCATTTCCCCACAAATAGCAAAGCAAAGTGTATTAAGCTTAAACAAAGCAAAAAAGTGTTGATTTGGCTTCCATCTACATAGAAAGAAGAAACTTGAATTTCGCTAATTTCAAGTCGTGTTCTATGGTGTTAATGCACATTGACCCAAAAATCGCAAAGTGTATGTAACGAGACCAAAATAACAAAACACCTTCAAATCCATTCCATATGCGTAGAAAGAAGACGAATAAGCTTTGAGTGGGCTTATTTCAATTCGCATCGTATTTTTTGGGTGCGCACCAGAATCGCTTCTAACTGAAGCAAAATGGTGTTTTGGTTTCCATCTACATAAAAAGATGATAATAACGCTCTGATTGGGCTTATTTAAAATTGGTGTTTTGGGGGTTGGAATGCACATTCAACCACAAATCGCAGTGAAATGTTTGTTTTCAGCCCAAATCAAGCATAGGTGTTTTGGTTCCATCTCAATAGAAAGAGGACATATAAGTTTGGGTTGTTCTTTCGGTGTTCGTTCACCCACAAATAGCAAAGTGTGATAAGCCTAAACGAAGCAAAACAGGTTGTTTTGGGTTCCATCTACATAGAAAGCAAAATCTTGGATTTCGCTTATTTCGTGTTCTATGGTGTTAATGCACATTGACCCAAAAATCGCAAAGTGTATGTAACAAGACCAAAATAACAAAACACCTTCTTATCGCTCCCATATGCGTAGAAAGAAGACGAATAAGCTTTGAGTGGGCTTATTTCAATTCGCATCGTGTTTTCTGGGTGCGCACCAGAATCGCTCCTAACAGAAGCAAAACGGTGTTTTGCTTTCCATCTACATAAAAAGATGATAATAACGCTCTGATCGGGCTTATTTAAAATTGGTGTTTTTGGGGTTGGAATGCACATTCAACCAAAAATGGCAGAGTGAAATGTTTGTTTTCAGCCCAAATCAAGCATAGGTGTATTGGTTCCATCTCAATAGAAAGAGGACATATAAGTTTGGCTTGTTTTTTCGGTGTTCATTGCCCCACAAATAGCAAAGCAAAGTGTATTAAGCTTAAACAAAGCAAAAAAGTGTTGATTTGGCTTCCATCTACATAGAAAGAAGAAACTTGAATTTCGCTAATTTCAAGTCGTGTTCTATGGTGTTAATGCACATTGACCCAAAAATCGCAAAGTGTATGTAACGAGACCAAAATAACAAAACACCTTCAAATCCATTCCATATGCGTAGAAAGAAGACGAATAAGCTTTGAGTGGGCTTATTTCAATTCGCATCGTATTTTTTGGGTGCGCACCAGAATCGCTTCTAACTGAAGCAAAACGGTGTTTTGGTTTCCATCTACATAAAAAGATGATAATAACGCACTGATTGGGCTTATTTAAAATTGGTGTTTTGGGGGTTGGAATGCACATTCAACCAAAAATCGCAGAGTGAAATGTTTGTTTTCAGCCCAAATCAAGCATAGGTGTTTTGGTTCCACCTCAATAGAAAGAGGACATATAAGTTTGGGTTGTTCTTTCGGTGTTCGTTCACCCACAAATAGCAAAGTGTGATAAGCCTAAACGAAGCAAAACAGGTTGTTTTGGGTTCCATCTACATAGATAGCAAAATCTTGGATTTCGCTTATTTCGTGTTCTATGTTGTTAATGCACATTGACCCAAAAATCGCAAAGTGTATGTAACGAGACCAAAATAACAAAACACCTTCTTATCGCTCCCATATGCGTAGAAAGAAGACGAATAAGCTTTGAGTGGGCTTATTTCAATTCGCATCGTGTTTTTTGGGTGCGCACCAGAATCGCTCCTAACAGAAGCAAAACGGTGTTTTGCTTTCCATCTACATAAAAAGATGATAATAACGGGCTTATTTAAAATTGGTGTTTTGGGGTTGGAATGCACATTCAACCAAAAATGGCAGAGTGAAATGTTTGTTTTCAGCCCAAATCAAGCATAGGTGTTTTGGTTCCATCTCAATAGAAAGAGGACATATAAGTTTGGCTTGTTTTTTCGGTGTTCATTGCCCCACAAATAGCAAAGCAAAGTGTATTAAGCTTAAACAAAGCAAAAAAGTGTTGATTTGGCTTCCATCTACATAGAAAGAAGAACCTTGAATTTCGCTAATTTCAAGTCGTGTTCTATGGTGTTAATGCACATTGACCCAAAAATCGCAAAGTGTATGTAACGAGACCAAAATAACAAAACACCTTCAAATCCATTCCATATGCGTAGTAACAAGACGAATAAGCTTTGAGTGGCCTTATTTCAATTCGCATCGTGTTTTTTGGGTGCGCACCAGAATCGCTTCTAACTGAAGCAAAACGGTGTTTTGGTTTCCATCTACATAAAAAGATGATGATAACGCTCTGATTGCGCTTATTTAAAAGTGGTGTTTTGGGGTTGGAATGCACATTCAACCAAAAATCGCAGAGTGAAATGTTTGTTTTCAGCCCAAATCAAGCATAGGTGTTTTGGTTCCATCTCAATAGAAAGAGGACATATAAGTTTGGGTTGTTCTTTCGGTGTTCATTCACCCACAAATAGCAAAGTGTGATAAGCCTAAACGAAGCAAAACAGGTTGTTTTGGGTTCCATCTACATAGAAAGCAAAATCTTGGATTTCGCTTATTTCGTGTTCTATGGTGTTAATGCACATTGACCCAAAAATCGCAAAGTGTATGTAACAAGACCAAAATAACAAAACACCTTCTTATCGCTCCCATATGCGTAGAAAGAAGACGAATAAGCTTTGAGTGGGCTTATTTCAATTCGCATCGTGTTTTCTGGGTGCGCACCAGAATCGCTCCTAACAGAAGCAAAACGGTGTTTTGCTTTCCATCTACATAAAAAGATGATAATAACGCTCTGATCGGGCTTATTTAAAATTGGTGTTTTTGGGGTTGGAATGCACATTCAACCAAAAATGGCAGAGTGAAATGTTTGTTTTCAGCCCAAATCAAGCATAGGTGTATTGGTTCCATCTCAATAGAAAGAGGACATATAAGTTTGGCTTGTTTTTTCGGTGTTCATTGCCCCACAAATAGCAAAGCAAAGTGTATTAAGCTTAAACAAAGCAAAAAAGTGTTGATTTGGCTTCCATCTACATAGAAAGAAGAAACTTGAATTTCGCTAATTTCAAGTCGTGTTCTATGGTGTTAATGCACATTGACCCAAAAATCGCAAAGTGTATGTAACGAGACCAAAATAACAAAACACCTTCAAATCCATTCCATATGCGTAGAAAGAAGACGAATAAGCTTTGAGTGGGCTTATTTCAATTCGCATCGTATTTTTTGGGTGCGCACCAGAATCGCTTCTAACTGAAGCAAAACGGTGTTTTGGTTTCCATCTACATAAAAAGATGATAATAACGCACTGATTGGGCTTATTTAAAATTGGTGTTTTGGGGGTTGGAATGCACATTCAACCAAAAATCGCAGAGTGAAATGTTTGTTTTCAGCCCAAATCAAGCATAGGTGTTTTGGTTCCACCTCAATAGAAAGAGGACATATAAGTTTGGGTTGTTCTTTCGGTGTTCGTTCACCCACAAATAGCAAAGTGTGATAAGCCTAAACGAAGCAAAACAGGTTGTTTTGGGTTCCATCTACATAGATAGCAAAATCTTGGATTTCGCTTATTTCGTGTTCTATGTTGTTAATGCACATTGACCCAAAAATCGCAAAGTGTATGTAACGAGACCAAAATAACAAAACACCTTCTTATCGCTCCCATATGCGTAGAAAGAAGACGAATAAGCTTTGAGTGGGCTTATTTCAATTCGCATCGTGTTTTTTGGGTGCGCACCAGAATCGCTCCTAACAGAAGCAAAACGGTGTTTTGCTTTCCATCTACATAAAAAGATGATAATAACGGGCTTATTTAAAATTGGTGTTTTGGGGTTGGAATGCACATTCAACCAAAAATGGCAGAGTGAAATGTTTGTTTTCAGCCCAAATCAAGCATAGGTGTTTTGGTTCCATCTCAATAGAAAGAGGACATATAAGTTTGGCTTGTTTTTTCGGTGTTCATTGCCCCACAAATAGCAAAGCAAAGTGTATTAAGCTTAAACAAAGCAAAAAAGTGTTGATTTGGCTTCCATCTACATAGAAAGAAGAACCTTGAATTTCGCTAATTTCAAGTCGTGTTCTATGGTGTTAATGCACATTGACCCAAAAATCGCAAAGTGTATGTAACGAGACCAAAATAACAAAACACCTTCAAATCCATTCCATATGCGTAGTAACAAGACGAATAAGCTTTGAGTGGCCTTATTTCAATTCGCATCGTGTTTTTTGGGTGCGCACCAGAATCGCTTCTAACTGAAGCAAAACGGTGTTTTGGTTTCCATCTACATAAAAAGATGATGATAACGCTCTGATTGCGCTTATTTAAAAGTGGTGTTTTGGGGTTGGAATGCACATTCAACCAAAAATCGCAGAGTGAAATGTTTGTTTTCAGCCCAAATCAAGCATAGGTGTTTTGGTTCCATCTCAATAGAAAGAGGACATATAAGTTTGGGTTGTTCTTTCGGTGTTCATTCACCCACAAATAGCAAAGTGTGATAAGCCTAAACGAAGCAAAACAGGTTGTTTTGGGTTCCATCTACATAGAAAACAAAATCTTGGATTTCGCTTATTTCGTGTTCTATGGTGTTAATGCACATTGACCCAAAAATCGCAAAGTGTATGTAACAAGACCAAAATAACAAAACACCTTCTTATCGCTCCCATATGCGTAGAAAGAAGACGAATAAGCTTTGAGTGGGCTTATTTCAATTCGCATCGTGTTTTCTGGGTGCGCACCAGAATCGCTCCTAACAGAAGCAAAACGGTGTTTTGCTTTCCATCTACATAAAAAGATGATAATAACGCTCTGATCGGGCTTATTTAAAATTGGTGTTTTTGGGGTTGGAATGCACATTCAACCAAAAATGGCAGAGTGAAATGTTTGTTTTCAGCCCAAATCAAGCATAGGTGTATTGGTTCCATCTCAATAGAAAGAGGACATATAAGTTTGGCTTGTTTTTTCGGTGTTCATTGCCCCACAAATAGCAAAGCAAAGTGTATTAAGCTTAAACAAAGCAAAAAAGTGTTGATTTGGCTTCCATCTACATAGAAAGAAGAAACTTGAATTTCGCTAATTTCAAGTCGTGTTCTATGGTGTTAATGCACATTGACCCAAAAATCGCAAAGTGTATGTAACGAGACCAAAATAACAAAACACCTTCAAATCCATTCCATATGCGTAGAAAGAAGACGAATAAGCTTTGAGTGGGCTTATTTCAATTCGCATCGTATTTTTTGGGTGCGCACCAGAATCGCTTCTAACTGAAGCAAAACGGTGTTTTGGTTTCCATCTACATAAAAAGATGATAATAACGCACTGATTGGGCTTATTTAAAATTGGTGTTTTGGGGGTTGGAATGCACATTCAACCAAAAATCGCAGAGTGAAATGTTTGTTTTCAGCCCAAATCAAGCATAGGTGTTTTGGTTCCACCTCAATAGAAAGAGGACATATAAGTTTGGGTTGTTCTTTCGGTGTTCGTTCACCCACAAATAGCAAAGTGTGATAAGCCTAAACGAAGCAAAACAGGTTGTTTTGGGTTCCATCTACATAGATAGCAAAATCTTGGATTTCGCTTATTTCGTGTTCTATGTTGTTAATGCACATTGACCCAAAAATCGCAAAGTGTATGTAACGAGACCAAAATAACAAAACACCTTCTTATCGCTCCCATATGCGTAGAAAGAAGACGAATAAGCTTTGAGTGGGCTTATTTCAATTCGCATCGTGTTTTTTGGGTGCGCACCAGAATCGCTCCTAACAGAAGCAAAACGGTGTTTTGCTTTCCATCTACATAAAAAGATGATAATAACGGGCTTATTTAAAATTGGTGTTTTGGGGTTGGAATGCACATTCAACCAAAAATGGCAGAGTGAAATGTTTGTTTTCAGCCCAAATCAAGCATAGGTGTTTTGGTTCCATCTCAATAGAAAGAGGACATATAAGTTTGGCTTGTTTTTTCGGTGTTCATTGCCCCACAAATAGCAAAGCAAAGTGTATTAAGCTTAAACAAAGCAAAAAAGTGTTGATTTGGCTTCCATCTACATAGAAAGAAGAACCTTGAATTTCGCTAATTTCAAGTCGTGTTCTATGGTGTTAATGCACATTGACCCAAAAATCGCAAAGTGTATGTAACGAGACCAAAATAACAAAACACCTTCAAATCCATTCCATATGCGTAGTAACAAGACGAATAAGCTTTGAGTGGGCTTATTTCAATTCGCATCGTGTTTTTTGGGTGCGCACCAGAATCGCTTCTAACTGAAGCAAAACGGTGTTTTGGTTTCCATCTACATAAAAAGATGATGATAACGCTCTGATTGCGCTTATTTAAAAGTGGTGTTTTGGGGTTGGAATGCACATTCAACCAAAAATCGCAGAGTGAAATGTTTGTTTTCAGCCCAAATCAAGCATAGGTGTTTTGGTTCCATCTCAATAGAAAGAGGACATATAAGTTTGGGTTGTTCTTTCGGTGTTCATTCACCCACAAATAGCAAAGTGTGATAAGCCTAAACGAAGCAAAACAGGTTGTTTTGGGTTCCATCTACATAGAAAACAAAATCTTGGATTTCGCTTATTTCGTGTACTATGGTGTTAAAGCACATTGACCCAAAAATCGCAAAGTGTATGTAACGAGACCAAAATAACAAAACACCTTCTTATCGCTCCCATATGCGTAGATAGAAGACGAATAAGCTTTGAGTGGGCTTATTTCAATTCGCATCATGTTTTTTGGGTGCGCACCAGAATCGCTCCTAACAGAAGCAAAACGGTGTTTTGCTTTCCATCTACATAAAAAGATGATAATAACGCTCTGATTGGGCTTATTTAAAATTGGTGTTTTTGGGGTTGGAATGCACATTCAACCAAAAATTGCAGAGTGAAATGTTTGTTTTCAGCCCAAATCAAGCATAGGTGTATTGGTTCCATCTCAATAGAAAGAGGACATATAGGTTTGGCTTGTTTTTTCGGTGTTCATTGCCCCACAAATAGCAAAGCAAAGTGTATTAAGCTTAAACAAAGCAAAAAAGTGTTGATTTGGCTTCCATCTACATAGAAAGAAGAAACTTGAATTTCGCTAATTTCAAGTCGTGTTCTATGGTGTTAATGCACATTGACCCAAAAATCGCAAAGTGTATGTAACGAGACCAAAATAACAAAACACCTTCAAATCCATTCCATATGCGTAGAAAGAAGACGAATAAGCTTTGAGTGGGCTTATTTCAATTCGCATCGTATTTTTTGGGTGCGCACCAGAATCGCTTCTAACTGAAGCAAAACGGTGTTTTGGTTTCCATCTACATAAAAAGATGATAATAACGCACTGATTGGGCTTATTTAAAATTGGTGTTTTGGGGGTTGGAATGCACATTCAACCAAAAATCGCAGAGTGAAATGTTTGTTTTCAGCCCAAATCAAGCATAGGTGTTTTGGTTCCACCTCAATAGAAAGAGGACATATAAGTTTGGGTTGTTCTTTCGGTGTTCGTTCACCCACAAATAGCAAAGTGTGATAAGCCTAAACGAAGCAAAACAGGTTGTTTTGGGTTCCATCTACATAGATAGCAAAATCTTGGATTTCGCTTATTTCGTGTTCTATGTTGTTAATGCACATTGACCCAAAAATCGCAAAGTGTATGTAACGAGACCAAAATAACAAAACACCTTCTTATCGCTCCCATATGCGTAGAAAGAAGACGAATAAGCTTTGAGTGGGCTTATTTCAATTCGCATCGTGTTTTTTGGGTGCGCACCAGAATCGCTTCTAACTGAAGCAAAACGGTGTTTTGGTTTCCATCTACATAAAAAGATGATGATAACGCTCTGATTGCGCTTATTTAAAAGTGGTGTTTTGGGGTTGGAATGCACATTCAACCAAAAATCGCAGAGTGAAATGTTTGTTTTCAGCCCAAATCAAGCATAGGTGTTTTGGTTCCACCTCAATTGAAAGAGGACATATAAGTTTGGGTTGTTCTTTCGGTGTTCATTCACCCACAAATAGCAAAGTGTGATAAGCCTAAACGAAGCAAAACAGGTTGTTTTGGGTTCCATCTACATAGAAAACAAAATCTTGGATTTCGCTTATTTCGTGTACTATGGTGTTAAAGCACATTGACCCAAAAATCGCAAAGTGTATGTAACGAGACCAAAATAACAAAACACCTTCTTATCGCTCCCATATGCGTAGATAGAAGACGAATAAGCTTTGAGTGGGCTTATTTCAATTCGCATCATGTTTTTTGGGTGCGCACCAGAATCGCTCCTAACAGAAGCAAAACGGTGTTTTGCTTTCCATCTACATAAAAAGATGATAATAACGGGCTTATTTAAAATTGGTGTTTTGGGGTTGGAATGCACATTCAACCAAAAATGGCAGAGTGAAATGTTTGTTTTCAGCCCAAATCAAGCATAGGTGTTTTGGTTCCATCTCAATAGAAAGAGGACATATAAGTTTGGCTTGTTTTTTCGGTGTTCATTGCCCCACAAATAGCAAAGCAAAGTGTATTAAGCTTAAACAAAGCAAAAAAGTGTTGATTTGGCTTCCATCTACATAGAAAGAAGAACCTTGAATTTCGCTAATTTCAAGTCGTGTTCTATGGTGTTAATGCACATTGACCCAAAAATCGCAAAGTGTATGTAACGAGACCAAAATAACAAAACACCTTCAAATCCATTCCATATGCGTAGTAACAAGACGAATAAGCTTTGAGTGGGCTTATTTCAATTCGCATCGTGTTTTTTGGGTGCGCACCAGAATCGCTTCTAACTGAAGCAAAACGGTGTTTTGGTTTCCATCTACATAAAAAGATGATGATAACGCTCTGATTGCGCTTATTTAAAAGTGGTGTTTTGGGGTTGGAATGCACATTCAACCAAAAATCGCAGAGTGAAATGTTTGTTTTCAGCCCAAATCAAGCATAGGTGTTTTGGTTCCATCTCAATAGAAAGAGGACATATAAGTTTGGGTTGTTCTTTCGGTGTTCATTCACCCACAAATAGCAAAGTGTGATAAGCCTAAACGAAGCAAAACAGGTTGTTTTGGGTTCCATCTACATAGAAAACAAAATCTTGGATTTCGCTTATTTCGTGTACTATGGTGTTAAAGCACATTGACCCAAAAATCGCAAAGTGTATGTAACGAGACCAAAATAACAAAACACCTTCTTATCGCTCCCATATGCGTAGATAGAAGACGAATAAGCTTTGAGTGGGCTTATTTCAATTCGCATCATGTTTTTTGGGTGCGCACCAGAATCGCTCCTAACAGAAGCAAAACGGTGTTTTGCTTTCCATCTACATAAAAAGATGATAATAACGCTCTGATTGGGCTTATTTAAAATTGGTGTTTTTGGGGTTGGAATGCACATTCAACCAAAAATTGCAGAGTGAAATGTTTGTTTTCAGCCCAAATCAAGCATAGGTGTATTGGTTCCATCTCAATAGAAAGAGGACATATAAGTTTGGCTTGTTTTTTCGGTGTTCATTGCCCCACAAATAGCAAAGCAAAGTGTATTAAGCTTAAACAAAGCAAAAAAGTGTTGATTTGGCTTCCATCTACATAGAAAGAAGAAACTTGAATTTCGCTAATTTCAAGTCGTGTTCTATGGTGTTAATGCACATTGACCCAAAAATCGCAAAGTGTATGTAACGAGACCAAAATAACAAAACACCTTCAAATCCATTCCATATGCGTAGAAAGAAGACGAATAAGCTTTGAGTGGGCTTATTTCAATTCGCATCGTATTTTTTGGGTGCGCACCAGAATCGCTTCTAACTGAAGCAAAACGGTGTTTTGGTTTCCATCTACATAAAAAGATGATAATAACGCACTGATTGGGCTTATTTAAAATTGGTGTTTTGGGGGTTGGAATGCACATTCAACCAAAAATCGCAGAGTGAAATGTTTGTTTTCAGCCCAAATCAAGCATAGGTGTTTTGGTTCCACCTCAATAGAAAGAGGACATATAAGTTTGGGTTGTTCTTTCGGTGTTCGTTCACCCACAAATAGCAAAGTGTGATAAGCCTAAACGAAGCAAAACAGGTTGTTTTGGGTTCCATCTACATAGATAGCAAAATCTTGGATTTCGCTTATTTCGTGTTCTATGTTGTTAATGCACATTGACCCAAAAATCGCAAAGTGTATGTAACGAGACCAAAATAACAAAACACCTTCTTATCGCTCCCATATGCGTAGAAAGAAGACGAATAAGCTTTGAGTGGGCTTATTTCAATTCGCATCGTGTTTTTTGGGTGCGCACCAGAATCGCTTCTAACTGAAGCAAAACGGTGTTTTGGTTTCCATCTACATAAAAAGATGATGATAACGCTCTGATTGCGCTTATTTAAAAGTGGTGTTTTGGGGTTGGAATGCACATTCAACCAAAAATCGCAGAGTGAAATGTTTGTTTTCAGCCCAAATCAAGCATAGGTGTTTTGGTTCCACCTCAATTGAAAGAGGACATATAAGTTTGGGTTGTTCTTTCGGTGTTCATTCACCCACAAATAGCAAAGTGTGATAAGCCTAAACGAAGCAAAACAGGTTGTTTTGGGTTCCATCTACATAGAAAACAAAATCTTGGATTTCGCTTATTTCGTGTACTATGGTGTTAAAGCACATTGACCCAAAAATCGCAAAGTGTATGTAACGAGACCAAAATAACAAAACACCTTCAAATCCATTCCATATGCGTAGTAACAAGACGAATAAGCTTTGAGTGGCCTTATTTCAATTCGCATCATGTTTTTTGGGTGCGCACCAGAATCGCTTCTAACTGAAGCAAAACGGTGTTTTGCTTTCCATCTACATAAAAAGATGATAATAACGGGCTTATTTAAAAGTGGTGTTTTGGGGTTGGAATGCACATTCAACCAAAAATGGCAGAGTGAAATGTTTGTTTTCAGCCCAAATCAAGCATAGGTGTATTGGTTCCATCTCAATAGAAAGAGGACATATAAGTTTGGCTTGTTTTTTCGGTGTTCATTGCCCCACAAATAGCAAAGCAAAGTGTATTAAGCTTAAACAAAGCAAAAAAGTGTTGATTTGGCTTCCATCTACATAGAAAGAAGAAACTTGAATTTCGCTAATTTCAAGTCGTGTTCTATGGTGTTAATGCACATTGACCCAAAAATCGCAAAGTGTATGTAACGAGACCAAAATAACAAAACACCTTCAAATCCATTCCATATGCGTAGAAAGAAGACGAATAAGCTTTGAGTGGGCTTATTTCAATTCGCATCGTATTTTTTGGGTGCGCACCAGAATCGCTTCTAACTGAAGCAAAACGGTGTTTTGGTTTCCATCTACATAAAAAGATGATAATAACGCTCTGATTGGGCTTATTTAAAATTGGTGTTTTGGGGGTTGGAATGCACATTCAACCAAAAATCGCAGAGTGAAATGTTTGTTTTCAGCCCAAATCAAGCATAGGTGTTTTGGTTCCATCTCAATAGAAAGAGGACATATAAGTTTGGGTTGTTCTTTCGGTGTTCGTTCACCCACAAATAGCAAAGTGTGATAAGCCTAAACGAAGCAAAACAGGTTGTTTTGGGTTCCATCTACATAGAAAGCAAAATCTTGGATTTCGCTTATTTCGTGTTCTATGGTGTTAATGCACATTGACCCAAAAATCGCAAAGTGTATGTAACGAGACCAAAATAACAAAACACCTTCTTATCGCTCCCATATGCGTAGAAAGAAGACGAATAAGCTTTGAGTGGGCTTATTTCAATTCGCATCGTGTTTTTTGGGTGCGCACCAGAATCGCTCCTAACAGAAGCAAAACGGTGTTTTGCTTTCCATCTACATAAAAAGATGATAATAACGGGCTTATTTAAAAGTGGTGTTTTGGGGTTGGAATGCACATTCAACCAAAAATGGCAGAGTGAAATGTTTGTTTTCAGCCCAAATCAAGCATAGGTGTTTTGGTTCCATCTCAATAGAAAGAGGACATATAAGTTTGGCTTGTTTTTTCGGTGTTCATTGCCCCACAAATAGCAAAGCAAAGTGTATTAAGCTTAAACAAAGCAAAAAAGTGTTGATTTGGCTTCCATCTACATAGAAAGAAGAAACTTGAATTTCGCTAATTTCAAGTCGTGTTCTATGGTGTTAATGCACATTGACCCAAAAATCGCAAAGTGTATGTAACGAGACCAAAATAACAAAACACCTTCAAATCCATTCCATATGCGTAGAAAGAAGACGAATAAGCTTTGAGTGGGCTTATTTCAATTCGCATCGTATTTTTTGGGTGCGCACCAGAATCGCTTCTAACTGAAGCAAAACGGTGTTTTGGTTTCCATCTACATAAAAAGATGATAATAACGCTCTGATTGGGCTTATTTAAAATTGGTGTTTTGGGGGTTGGAATGCACATTCAACCAAAAATCGCAGAGTGAAATGTTTGTTTTCAGCCCAAATCAAGCATAGGTGTTTTGGTTCCATCTCAATAGAAAGAGGACATATAAGTTTGGCTTGTTCTTTCGGTGTTCGTTCACCCACAAATAGCAAAGTGTGATAAGCCTAAACGAAGCAAAACAGGTTGTTTTGGGTTCCATCTACATAGAAAGCAAAATCTTGGATTTCGCTTATTTCGTGTTCTATGGTGTTAATGCACATTGACCCAAAAATCGCAAAGTGTATGTAACGAGACCAAAATAACAAAACACCTTCTTATCGCTCCCATATGCGTAGAAAGAAGACGAATAAGCTTTGAGTGGGCTTATTTCAATTCGCATCGTGTTTTTTGGGTGCGCACCAGAATCGCTCCTAACAGAAGCAAAACGGTGTTTTGCTTTCCATCTACATAAAAAGATGATAATAACGGGCTTATTTAAAAGTGGTGTTTTGGGGTTGGAATGCACATTCAACCAAAAATGGCAGAGTGAAATGTTTGTTTTCAGCCCAAATCAAGCATAGGTGTTTTGGTTCCATCTCAATAGAAAGAGGACATATAAGTTTGGCTTGTTTTTTCGGTGTTCATTGCCCCACAAATAGCAAAGCAAAGTGTATTAAGCTTAAACAAAGCAAAAAAGTGTTGATTTGGCTTCCATCTACATAGAAAGAAGAAACTTGAATTTCGCTAATTTCAAGTCGTGTTCTATGGTGTTAATGCACATTGACCCAAAAATCGCAAAGTGTATGTAACGAGACCAAAATAACAAAACACCTTCAAATCCATTCCATATGCGTAGAAAGAAGACGAATAAGCTTTGAGTGGGCTTATTTCAATTCGCATCGTATTTTTTGGGTGCGCACCAGAATCGCTTCTAACTGAAGCAAAACGGTGTTTTGGTTTCCATCTACATAAAAAGATGATAATAACGCTCTGATTGGGCTTATTTAAAATTGGTGTTTTGGGGGTTGGAATGCACATTCAACCAAAAATCGCAGAGTGAAATGTTTGTTTTCAGCCCAAATCAAGCATAGGTGTTTTGGTTCCATCTCAATAGAAAGAGGACATATAAGTTTGGCTTGTTCTTTCGGTGTTCGTTCACCCACAAATAGCAAAGTGTGATAAGCCTAAACGAAGCAAAACAGGTTGTTTTGGGTTCCATCTACATAGAAAGCAAAATCTTGGATTTCGCTTATTTCGTGTTCTATGGTGTTAATGCACATTGACCCAAAAATCGCAAAGTGTATGTAACGAGACCAAAATAACAAAACACCTTCTTATCGCTCCCATATGCGTAGAAAGAAGACGAATAAGCTTTGAGTGGGCTTATTTCAATTCGCATCGTGTTTTTTGGGTGCGCACCAGAATCGCTCCTAACAGAAGCAAAACGGTGTTTTGCTTTCCATCTACATAAAAAGATGATAATAACGGGCTTATTTAAAAGTGGTGTTTTGGGGTTGGAATGCACATTCAACCAAAAATGGCAGAGTGAAATGTTTGTTTTCAGCCCAAATCAAGCATAGGTGTTTTGGTTCCATCTCAATAGAAAGAGGACATATAAGTTTGGCTTGTTTTTTCGGTGTTCATTGCCCCACAAATAGCAAAGCAAAGTGTATTAAGCTTAAACAAAGCAAAAAAGTGTTGATTTGGCTTCCATCTACATAGAAAGAAGAACCTTGAATTTCGCTAATTTCAAGTCGTGTTCTATGGTGTTAATGCACATTGACCCAAAAATCGCAAAGTGTATGTAACGAGACCAAAATAACAAAACACCTTCAAATCCATTCCATATGCGTAGTAACAAGACGAATAAGCTTTGAGTGGCCTTATTTCAATTCGCATCGTGTTTTTTGGGTGCGCACCAGAATCGTTTCTAACTGAAGCAAAACGGTGTTTTGGTTTCCATCTACATAAAAAGATGATGATAACGCTCTGATTGCGCTTATTTAAAAGTGGTGTTTTGGGGTTGGAATGCACATTCAACCAAAAATCGCAGAGTGAAATGTTTGTTTTCAGCCCAAATCAAGCATAGGTGTTTTGGTTCCACCTCAATAGAAAGAGGACATATAAGTTTGGGTTGTTCTTTCGGTGTTCATTCACCCACAAATAGCAAAGTGTGATAAGCCTAAACGAAGCAAAACAGGTTGTTTTGGGTTCCATCTACATAGAAAACAAAATCTTGGATTTCGCTTATTTCGTGTACTATGGTGTTAAAGCACATTGACCCAAAAATCGCAAAGTGTATGTAACGAGACCAAAATAACAAAACACCTTCTTATCGCTCCCATATGCGTAGATAGAAGACGAATAAGCTTTGAGTGGGCTTATTTCAATTCGCATCATGTTTTTTGGGTGCGCACCAGAATCGCTCCTAACAGAAGCAAAACGGTGTTTTGCTTTCCATCTACATAAAAAGATGATAATAACGCTCTGATTGGGCTTATTTAAAATTGGTGTTTTTGGGGTTGGAATGCACATTCAACCAAAAATGGCAGAGTGAAATGTTTGTTTTCAGCCCAAATCAAGCATAGGTGTATTGGTTCCATCTCAATAGAAAGAGGACATATAAGTTTGGCTTGTTTTTTCGGTGTTCATTGCCCCACAAATAGCAAAGCAAAGTGTATTAAGCTTAAACAAAGCAAAAAAGTGTTGATTTGGCTTCCATCTACATAGAAAGAAGAAACTTGAATTTCGCTAATTTCAAGTCGTGTTCTATGGTGTTAATGCACATTGACCCAAAAATCGCAAAGTGTATGTAACGAGACCAAAATAACAAAACACCTTCAAATCCATTCCATATGCGTAGAAAGAAGACGAATAAGCTTTGAGTGGGCTTATTTCAATTCGCATCGTATTTTTTGGGTGCGCACCAGAATCGCTTCTAACTGAAGCAAAACGGTGTTTTGGTTTCCATCTACATAAAAAGATGATAATAACGCACTGATTGGGCTTATTTAAAATTGGTGTTTTGGGGGTTGGAATGCACATTCAACCAAAAATCGCAGAGTGAAATGTTTGTTTTCAGCCCAAATCAAGCATAGGTGTTTTGGTTCCACCTCAATAGAAAGAGGACATATAAGTTTGGGTTGTTCTTTCGGTGTTCGTTCACCCACAAATAGCAAAGTGTGATAAGCCTAAACGAAGCAAAACAGGTTGTTTTGGGTTCCATCTACATAGATAGCAAAATCTTGGATTTCGCTTATTTCGTGTTCTATGTTGTTAATGCACATTGACCCAAAAATCGCAAAGTGTATGTAACGAGACCAAAATAACAAAACACCTTCTTATCGCTCCCATATGCGTAGAAAGAAGACGAATAAGCTTTGAGTGGGCTTATTTCAATTCGCATCGTGTTTTTTGGGTGCGCACCAGAATCGCTTCTAACTGAAGCAAAACGGTGTTTTGGTTTCCATCTACATAAAAAGATGATGATAACGCTCTGATTGCGCTTATTTAAAAGTGGTGTTTTGGGGTTGGAATGCACATTCAACCAAAAATCGCAGAGTGAAATGTTTGTTTTCAGCCCAAATCAAGCATAGGTGTTTTGGTTCCACCTCAATAGAAAGAGGACATATAAGTTTGGGTTGTTCTTTCGGTGTTCATTCACCCACAAATAGCAAAGTGTGATAAGCCTAAACGAAGCAAAACAGGTTGTTTTGGGTTCCATCTACATAGAAAACAAAATCTTGGATTTCGCTTATTTCGTGTACTATGGTGTTAAAGCACATTGACCCAAAAATCGCAAAGTGTATGTAACGAGACCAAAATAACAAAACACCTTCTTATCGCTCCCATATGCGTAGATAGAAGACGAATAAGCTTTGAGTGGGCTTATTTCAATTCGCATCATGTTTTTTGGGTGCGCACCAGAATCGCTCCTAACAGAAGCAAAACGGTGTTTTGCTTTCCATCTACATAAAAAGATGATAATAACGCTCTGATTGGGCTTATTTAAAATTGGTGTTTTTGGGGTTGGAATGCACATTCAACCAAAAATTGCAGAGTGAAATGTTTGTTTTCAGCCCAAATCAAGCATAGGTGTATTGGTTCCATCTCAATAGAAAGAGGACATGTAAGTTTGGCTTGTTTTTTCGGTGTTCATTGCCCCACAAATAGCAAAGCAAAGTGTATTAAGCTTAAACAAAGCAAAAAAGTGTTGATTTGGCTTCCATCTACATAGAAAGAAGAACCTTGAATTTCGCTAATTTCAAGTCGTGTTCTATGGTGTTAATGCACATTGACCCAAAAATCGCAAAGTGTATGTAACGAGACCAAAATAACAAAACACCTTCAAATCCATTCCATATGCGTAGTAACAAGACGAATAAGCTTTGAGTGGCCTTATTTCAATTCGCATCATGTTTTTTGGGTGCGCACCAGAATCGCTTCTAACTGAAGCAAAACGGTGTTTTGCTTTCCATCTACATAAAAAGATGATAATAACGGGCTTATTTAAAAGTGGTGTTTTGGGGTTGGAATGCACATTCAACCAAAAATGGCAGAGTGAAATGTTTGTTTTCAGCCCAAATCAAGCATAGGTGTATTGGTTCCATCTCAATAGAAAGAGGACATATAAGTTTGGCTTGTTCTTTCGGTGTTCGTTCACCCACAAATAGCAAAGTGTGATAAGCCTAAACGAAGCAAAACAGGTTGTTTTGGGTTCCATCTACATAGAAAGCAAAATCTTGGATTTCGCTTATTTCGTGTTCTATGGTGTTAATGCACATTGACCCAAAAATCGCAAAGTGTATGTAACGAGACCAAAATAACAAAACACCTTCTTATCGCTCCCATATGCGTAGAAAGAAGACGAATAAGCTTTGAGTGGGCTTATTTCAATTCGCATCGTGTTTTTTGGGTGCGCACCAGAATCGCTCCTAACAGAAGCAAAACGGTGTTTTGCTTTCCATCTACATAAAAAGATGATAATAACGGGCTTATTTAAAAGTGGTGTTTTGGGGTTGGAATGCACATTCAACCAAAAATGGCAGAGTGAAATGTTTGTTTTCAGCCCAAATCAAGCATAGGTGTATTGGTTCCATCTCAATAGAAAGAGGACATATAAGTTTGGCTTGTTTTTTCGGTGTTCATTGCCCCACAAATAGCAAAGCAAAGTGTATTAAGCTTAAACAAAGCAAAAAAGTGTTGATTTGGCTTCCATCTACATAGAAAGAAGAAACTTGAATTTCGCTAATTTCAAGTCGTGTTCTATGGTGTTAATGCACATTGACCCAAAAATCGCAAAGTGTATGTAACGAGACCAAAATAACAAAACACCTTCAAATCCATTCCATATGCGTAGAAAGAAGACGAATAAGCTTTGAGTGGGCTTATTTCAATTCGCATCGTATTTTTTGGGTGCGCACCAGAATCGCTTCTAACTGAAGCAAAACGGTGTTTTGGTTTCCATCTACATAAAAAGATGATAATAACGCTCTGATTGGGCTTATTTAAAATTGGTGTTTTTGGGGTTGGAATGCACATTCAACCAAAAATGGCAGAGTGAAATGTTTGTTTTCAGCCCAAATCAAGCATAGGTGTATTGGTTCCATCTCAATAGAAAGAGGACATATAAGTTTGGCTTGTTTTTTCGGTGTTCATTGCCCCACAAATAGCAAAGCAAAGTGTATTAAGCTTAAACAAAGCAAAAAAGTGTTGATTTGGCTTCCATCTACATAGAAAGAAGAAACTTGAATTTCGCTAATTTCAAGTCGTGTTCTATGGTGTTAATGCACATTGACCCAAAAATCGCAAAGTGTATGTAACGAGACCAAAATAACAAAACACCTTCAAATCCATTCCATATGCGTAGAAAGAAGACGAATAAGCTTTGAGTGGGCTTATTTCAATTCGCATCGTGTTTTTTGGGTGCGCACCAGAATCGCTCCTAACAGAAGCAAAACGGTGTTTTGCTTTCCATCTACATAAAAAGATGATAATAACGGGCTTATTTAAAAGTGGTGTTTTGGGGTTGGAATGCACATTCAACCAAAAATGGCAGAGTGAAATGTTTGTTTTCAGCCCAAATCAAGCATAGGTGTATTGGTTCCATCTCAATAGAAAGAGGACATATAAGTTTGGCTTGTTTTTTCGGTGTTCATTGCCCCACAAATAGCAAAGCAAAGTGTATTAAGCTTAAACAAAGCAAAAAAGTGTTGATTTGGCTTCCATCTACATAGAAAGAAGAAACTTGAATTTCGCTAATTTCAAGTCGTGTTCTATGGTGTTAATGCACATTGACCCAAAAATCGCAAAGTGTATGTAACGAGACCAAAATAACAAAACACCTTCAAATCCATTCCATATGCGTAGAAAGAAGACGAATAAGCTTTGAGTGGGCTTATTTCAATTCGCATCGTATTTTTTGGGTGCGCACCAGAATCGCTTCTAACTGAAGCAAAACGGTGTTTTGGTTTCCATCTACATAAAAAGATGATAATAACGCTCTGATTGGGCTTATTTAAAATTGGTGTTTTGGGGGTTGGAATGCACATTCAACCAAAAATCGCAGAGTGAAATGTTTGTTTTCAGCCCAAATCAAGCATAGGTGTTTTGGTTCCATCTCAATAGAAAGAGGACATATAAGTTTGGGTTGTTCTTTCGGTGTTCGTTCACCCACAAATAGCAAAGTGTGATAAGCCTAAACGAAGCAAAACAGGTTGTTTTGGGTTCCATCTACATAGAAAGCAAAATCTTGGATTTCGCTTATTTCGTGTTCTATGGTGTTAATGCACATTGACCCAAAAATCGCAAAGTGTATGTAACGAGACCAAAATAACAAAACACCTTCTTATCGCTCCCATATGCGTAGAAAGAAGACGAATAAGCTTTGAGTGGGCTTATTTCAATTCGCATCGTGTTTTTTGGGTGCGCACCAGAATCGCTCCTAACAGAAGCAAAACGGTGTTTTGCTTTCCATCTACATAAAAAGATGATAATAACGGGCTTATTTAAAAGTGGTGTTTTGGGGTTGGAATGCACATTCAACCAAAAATGGCAGAGTGAAATGTTTGTTTTCAGCCCAAATCAAGCATAGGTGTATTGGTTCCATCTCAATAGAAAGAGGACATATAAGTTTGGCTTGTTTTTTCGGTGTTCATTGCCCCACAAATAGCAAAGCAAAGTGTATTAAGCTTAAACAAAGCAAAAAAGTGTTGATTTGGCTTCCATCTACATAGAAAGAAGAAACTTGAATTTCGCTAATTTCAAGTCGTGCTCTATGGTGTTAATGCACATTGACCCAAAAATCGCAAAGTGTATGTAACGAGACCAAAATAACAAAACACCTTCAAATCCATTCCATATGCGTAGAAAGAAGACGAATAAGCTTTGAGTGGGCTTATTTCAATTCGCATCGTATTTTTTGGGTGCGCACCAGAATCGCTTCTAACTGAAGCAAAACGGTGTTTTGGTTTCCATCTACATAAAAAGATGATAATAACGCTCTGATTGGGCTTATTTAAAATTGGTGTTTTTGGGGTTGGAATGCACATTCAACCAAAAATGGCAGAGTGAAATGTTTGTTTTCAGCCCAAATCAAGCATAGGTGTATTGGTTCCATCTCAATAGAAAGAGGACATATAAGTTTGGCTTGTTTTTTCGGTGTTCATTGCCCCACAAATAGCAAAGCAAAGTGTATTAAGCTTAAACAAAGCAAAAAAGTGTTGATTTGGCTTCCATCTACATAGAAAGAAGAAACTTGAATTTCGCTAATTTCAAGTCGTGTTCTACGGTGTTAATGCACATTGACCCAAAAATCGCAAAGTGTATGTAACGAGACCAAAATAACAAAACACCTTCAAATCCATTCCATATGCGTAGAAAGAAGACGAATAAGCTTTGAGTGGGCTTATTTCAATTCGCATCGTGTTTTTTGGGTGCGCACCAGAATCGCTCCTAACAGAAGCAAAACGGTGTTTTGCTTTCCATCTACATAAAAAGATGATAATAACGGGCTTATTTAAAAGTGGTGTTTTGGGGTTGGAATGCACATTCAACCAAAAATGGCAGAGTGAAATGTTTGTTTTCAGCCCAAATCAAGCATAGGTGTATTGGTTCCATCTCAATAGAAAGAGGACATATAAGTTTGGCTTGTTTTTTCGGTGTTCATTGCCCCACAAATAGCAAAGCAAAGTGTATTAAGCTTAAACAAAGCAAAAAAGTGTTGATTTGGCTTCCATCTACATAGAAAGAAGAAACTTGAATTTCGCTAATTTCAAGTCGTGTTCTATGGTGTTAATGCACATTGACCCAAAAATCGCAAAGTGTATGTAACGAGACCAAAATAACAAAACACCTTCAAATCCATTCCATATGCGTAGAAAGAAGACGAATAAGCTTTGAGTGGGCTTATTTCAATTCGCATCGTATTTTTTGGGTGCGCACCAGAATCGCTTCTAACTGAAGCAAAACGGTGTTTTGGTTT